>NC_068445.1:36685091-37045091 GCF_023373465.1 Oncorhynchus keta | reverse complement strand
TCTCGATCCTGGCTCCCATCGGCATGTCTCGATCCTGGCTCCCATCGTCATGTCTCGATCCTGGCTCCCATCGTCATGTCTCGATCCTGGCTCCCATCGTCATGTCTCGATCCTGGCTCCCATCGGCATGTCTCGATCCTGGCTCCCATCGTCATGTCTCGATCCTGGCTCCCATCGTCATGTCTCGATCCTGGCTACAGGTCTCGGCCATGTCTGGATCAACTGCCTCTCTTCAAAATGGCTGGCTGGCCATCCCCATGGAGGAAAGGCAACACTTCATCCAGTCTATTCTGTTGGCAGATCTGAAAGGGTAGTACTTCATAAATGTATGCCAATGAATCCCAACCTCCCTGAGAGCTCAGTGACGTGCCACACGCAGCGTGACATGCGCCAAGTCTAGGTCCAAAAGTCTCCTTAACAGCTTCTACCCCCCCAAGCCTTAAGACTGCTGAATAATGAATCAAATGGCCACCGGACTATTTACATTGACCCCCTCCCTTTGTTTTTACACTGCTGCTACTTGTTGTTTATTATCTATGCACAGTCACTTCACCCCCACCTACATGTACAGATTACCTCAGCTAACCTCTACCCCCGCACACTGACTTGGTACCTGTACCCCCTGTTTATAACCTCTTGACTTTTTATTATTTGTTACTTTAGTTTGTTTGGGAAATATTTTCTTAACCAAGAGTGCAATTCAAGAAGAGTTAAGGGCTTGTAAGTAAGCAATTCACTGTAAGGTCTACTACATTTGTTGTATTTGGCACATGTGACAAATATAACATTTTGAATTGAAATAACACCCACCTCAAGAACGAGGCCTTGGAGAAAGTCTGAGGATGCATCTCAATACTATGAAGCGGTCTTGTGTCCTGTTAATGTATCAGCACTGATAAGAAAGGCCTGGATAGGTGATGGCCAATTCCCAGTAGGCCACCCGTCCACCATATTGTTTTCATATGTCATCCTGTGTGGAAGAGGAAGACGCGATTGCAATGCACCCCCAGTAGCAATGTGAACTGTCAGTGTTTCAGTTATCCAGTGTTTTTAGTGCAGTACAGAAGGAGAGGAAACGACTGTAGACTATTGAGATCCAACCTATCTTTCTCCTACTGACTTCCTCCACTAGATCAGTGAATGAAACCCAACTCCTCCCGTCCTGCTCTTCCCTGGTTGAACCTCCTCTCCTAAACCGGAAGTCACGCGAGGACAGTTCTAGCCGTGACACCTCATCTCTTGGCAGCGATGCCACTAGCCCCGTTAACACACTCACATCTAATGCATAGAGCCAAAGCCAAGCCATGCAGTGTCTGTTCATTTGATTTTTTAAAATATTTAATGGTGTAAAACTGATGAGCGGCTCTGGGTTTGCGTGTGTCTATACCAGAGCCTGGGCCTGTACCAGGGTGGGTTTTGTCTTTTTGCCCTGTGCTTGATTCTGTGCTTGATTCTGTGCTTGATTCTGTGCTTGATTCTGTGCTTGATGTGAGACGGGCTTCGTCCCAAATGGCACCCTGTTCTCTATATGGTGCAGCCCCTCCACACCTCTCTGATTCAGAGGGGTTGGGTTAAATGCGGGAGACACATTTCAGTTGAATGCATTCAGTTGTACAACTGACAAGCTTCCCTTTTGATTGGAAAATCATGTTGAGCAGCCCTCTACTCCAATCCCCCTCCTCTCTCAAACTAGATCAGTTGGTGTGGCAGTGTGTGCTGAGCCACAAATGGAATTGTGTGTGCAGATTGTGTGTGTATGCTGTGTGCGTTTGCTCGTTCACGCACTCCTCTCATACATTTTACATGCCCTAGTGGGAACGAGGCTGAAGCAGCAACATGACTCACTGGGCTTGGATAGACTTCACCACAGGCACTTGTTACGGTTTTGTCAGGCCAGGGTCATCCATGGAACTCTGGTGTGCTGTAGCTTACATGAGAAGTGTGTGTGTGCGCGCGTCTCTCCCCCCCATGTACTGTATCAGCTTTGGCAGTTAGCAGAGCTAGGCAGGCCTGTAGCAGCCAGTCAGTCGATGCTAAAGCTGCCTGAAACCAAACCCTAGCCACAACACAGCGGGTGTAAATCATAGTTAATCCATACAAACTGACAGTCACGTGGGATAGATGTATTTATTTAATACTGGACCAATCACCAGTCTCTCCCTCATCACTTTTATAGCTCTGGTTAACGCACACTAGCATGCTACAGGCAAGGTCTGCCTTTTGGAGTCTGTCTGTCCTAGTGTGTGTACATGTCTGTATATGTCTGTGCGTGTGTTTAGGTGTGTCTGGGGAATGTGTTTGTGGCCCTGTCAAATCAATGCAGCTGGTAACTGATAGTGTCATAAACAGATATCGGGTTATTGTCCAGTCAATGACTATACAGTTGAGTTGGGGCCATGGGGCTGTTTTCCACACACTGATGGGAATGAGTACTTATCGAATGGTCTTATTTCCATCTCTGTGTTCTGGCTACATCTATAATAGCAGTGGGCGGCAGCCCCATGCCAAACCATGTCCAAAAGAGAGAGGACCACAATAGGGAAATAACTATATATTATATTTTTTTTGCTCCAAATTCCCCATCTGCTTTAGTAATGACTGCAATGACTAAGTGGTAACTGTGAATAGCCTACCACTGGCCTTCATCAGTGGTAACTGTGAATAGCCTACCACTGGCCTTCATCAGTGGTAACTGTGAATAGCCTACCACTGGCCTTCATCAGTGGTAACTGTGAATAGCCTACCACTGGCCTTCATCAGTGGTAACTGAATAGACCACTGGCCTTCATCAGCCTACCACTGGCCTTCATCAGTGGTAACTGTGAATAGCCTACCACTGGCCTTCATCAGTGGTAACTGTGAATAGCCTACCACTGGCCTTCATCAGTGGTAACTGTGAATAGCCTACCACTGGCCTTCATCAGTGGTAACTGTGAATAGCCTACCACTGGCCTTCATCAGTGGTAACTGTGAATAGCCTACCACTGGCCTTCATCAGTGGTAACTGTGAATAGCCTACCACTGGCCTTCATCAGTGGTAACTGTGAATAGCCTACCACTGGCCTTCATCAGTGGTAACTGTGAATAGCCTACCACTGGCCTTCATCAGTGGTAACTGTGAATAGCCTACCACTGGCCTTCATCAGTGGTAACTGTGAATAGCCTACCACTGGCCTTCATCAGTGGTAACTGTGAATAGCCTACCACTGGCCTTCATCAGTGGTAACTGTGAATAGCCTACCACTGGCCTTCATCAGTGGTAACTGTGAATAGCCTACCACTGGCCTACACCAGGAGTTATTCCTGACCAGGTCACAGTCAGGAAAAGCTTCAAACCCTAATAGTTTAAGAATAGATCGGTGTAATATATATATATTTTTTAAACCTTTTTATTTAGAACCAATTTTTATTTACAATGACGGGCTACCGGGGAACAGTGATTTAACAGGGGCAGAGCGACAGATTAGGCTAGTTTAGGTATGAATCATTAATTTATTCTGTTTTGCTAAAGTCATCTTCCCACGGAAGTAAACTGTCAGTGAAGTGTTATTTTTGGAACTGTGATTGTCGTTCTCCCCCGTTCAATGACGTGAGTTAACTCAGGCCAGAGAGAGAGGGTGTTGTCAGGAGTCGTCTGTTTTTTCAATTTATCCACTGGTCGAAACACACCCATTGCTGCATGTCCAGTCATGTGGGGTGGCAGGGTGGTTAGAGCGTTGGACTAGTAACCGAAACGTTGCAAGTTCGAATCCCCGAGCTGACAACTGACTACAAATCTGTTGTTCTGCCCCTGAACAGGCAGTTAACCCACTGTTCCTAGGCCGTCATTGAAAATAAGAATTTGTTCTTAACTGACTTGCCTAGTGAAATAAAGGTAAAATTAAAAATAAATAAATCATGTGAAATCCCCAGATTAGGGCCTAATGAATTTCTTTCAATTGACTGGTTTCCTTACGTCAGTAAAATCTTTGAAATTGTTGCATGTTGCATGTTTATTTTTGTTAAGTAGGCTACTGAGGTTGTCTGATGCTTTAAGCACACATTTATGAAATAATTAAGACACAGCAATGAATCAAGAGGGAGCCAGAGAGCCTGTAAAAAGACTTTGTTTACTTGCTGTTTGATGTGAAGAAAAACATACTTTCAGAAGCTCCACAGCTCATTATTAGTGGTGCGTTAAGACAATCAGAAATATTATCAGATCGCCAAATGGACACATTTATAAGCCTACATTTGCTCGCAGGCCAGGTAGCCTAGGCCTACTTCTATGCGTAATCAGGTGCGTGTCCTTACTCAACATTGACAGGAGCGCTCCTAACAAAACACAATGACTAAATTGACAACTCGTAAACAGAATTAAATAAATCAAAACTTCTTTCTCACAAGTGTAGCCTAGGTTGTGCAAACAACGTGTCCACTCCGAGAGAACAGTAAAGGACTGTAGTAATAATTTTAGTGAAGGCATTAACAAAAATGATGCTAATCGAACAAACATTGTAGATTAGAAATTATGGGAATTAACAGTAAATGTACTGATGGTGCTGGCGTGCCTCCACAATGGATTAGTCTGTTGAGACAGGCATCAATCAAGATGTGCCATCAATGTTACTCGTTTTTGCAACTAATCGACCAAAAAATGATTAGTCAATCAACAGCCTATTGACCAAACAATCGCCTAGTCGACTGAATGGGGTCAGCCCTATCCAGCATGTGTGTGAACTTATGCCCTTTTACTGCCTCTTCTTTGTTTACCAGCCCAGCAGCGGTAACACACACACACGATAATCATAGCCGACAGTTCTGCCTTCACTCTGATCCCCGAGCACATTTTCCACTGCTTGATGGGTTATAGTACGGGATGGTGAAGTCCAGAGGAGGGAGGTACCGGTATAGAGTCAATGTGGAGGCTATGTACAGGGGGTACTGGTACAGAGTCTATGTGGAGGCTATGTACAGGGGGTACCGGTACAGAGTCAATGTGGAGGCTATATACAGGAGGTACAGAGTCAATGTGGAGGCTATATACAGGAGGTACAGGTTAATATATGTACATGTTAGCTAGGATAAGGGTAAAGATGATGCTATTGTAAAGTGACTGTTCCACTGGACATATAATAAATTTGTAAGTCAGCGACTTAAATGTAGCAATGTAATGTCAGTTTAAAAACTGTAGGCAGTTTAAAAACTGTAGGGTGTGTCAATTCCAATAGTCTGGGTGGCTATTTTCTGTGCGGTAGCAGAGAGAATAGTCTGACTTGGGTGACTGGAGCCTTTACTTTACCCTTTTTTTGGGCCTTCCTCAGACACCGCCTAGCATATGGATGGCAGGAAGCTTGGCCCCAGTGATGTCCTGGGTTGTACGCACTACCCTCTGTAGTGCCTTACGATCAGATGCTGAGCAGTTGCCATACCAGGCGGTGATGCAACCAGTCCTTAGCTTAGTGATGAGCTTTGTGGGCACTATGGTGTTGAATGCCTCTTGTTGCACTCCACAAGGAGACTGCCTGTTACACGAATGCAGTAAGCCAAGGTAAGTTGCTAGCTAGCATTATACTTAATCAATCATAATCACTAGTTATAACTACACATGACTGATGATATTACTAGATATTATCTAGCGTGTCCTGCATTGCATATAATCTGACTGAGCGGTGGTAGGCAGAAGCAGGCTCGTAAACATTCATTTAAACAGCACTTTTGTGTGTTTTGCCAGCACCTCTTCGCTGTGCGTCAAGCATTGCGCTGTTTATGACTTCAAGCCTATCAACTCCCGAGATGAAGTGAAATGGCTAGCTAGTTAGTGCGCTAATAGAGTTTCAAACGTCACTCGCTCTGAGCCTTCTAGTAGTTGTTCCCCTTGCTCTGCATGGGTAAAGATGCTTCTTATGGTGGCTGTTGTCGTTGTGTTGCTGGTTCGAGCCCAGGGAGGAGCAAGGAGAGGGACGGAAGCTATACTGTTACACTGGCAATACTAAAGTGCCTATAAGAACATCCAATAGTCAAAGGTTAATGAAATACAAATGGTATAGAGGGAAATAGTCCTATAATTCCTATATTAACTACAACCTAAAACTTCTTACCTGGGAATATTGAAGTCTCATATGTTCTCATGTTCCGAGCAAGGAACTTAAACGTTAACTTTCTTACATGGCACATATTGCACTTTTACTTTCTTCTCCAAAACTTGCATTATTTAAACCAAATCGAACGTTTCATTATTTACTTGAGGCTAAATTATTATTTATTGACGTATTATATTAAGTTAAAATGTGTTCTTTCAGTATTGTTGTAATTGTCATATTACAAATACAATACATTTTTAAAAAATGGCCGATTTTTAATCAGTATCAGCCTTTTTGGTCCTCCAATAATCGGTCGACCTCTATGTACGTACAGTCACTGTGGGGACGACGTCCTCGATGCACTTATTGATAAAGCCAGTGACTGATGTGGTGTACTCCTCAATGCCATCGGAAGAATCACGGAACATATGCCAGTCTGTGCTAGCAAAACAGTCCTATAGCTTAGCATCTGCTTCATCTGATCACTTTCTTATTGACATAGTCACTGGTGCTTCCTGCTTTAGTTTTTGCTTGTAAGCAGGAATCAGGAGGGTAGAATTATGGTCAGATTTGCCGAATGGAGGGCGAGGGAGAGCTTTGTACGCATCTCTGTGTGTGGAGTAAAGGTGGTCTAGAGGTTTTTCCCCCTGCACATTTAACATGCTGGTAGATATTAGGTAAAATGGATTTGAGTTTCCCTGCATCAGTCATTTAAAGAACATTTTATTAAAAATCAAAACTGTCATGTTGTCCAATTTTTATTTTTTGAAGTACCGTGATATATTTTGACCATATCGCCCAGCCCTAGTATGACTGTGAGACTTTAGTAGCAAGATGTGCTCCCCTCACCCTGCATCTGAATTAGACTATAATTACAGGAGCAGGGTGAGGGAGAGGGCAGGAGAACAGAAACCATACAGCCTCCGGTTCACTACACACACACACACACACGCATGCACAAAGGGACCTTATGTAAAATGTATTTAATATATTCAAGTTGGAAAGTGAAAATCTAGGTTAGCTCTAGCCCTGAGGTTGGGGTGGACTTTCCCCCTCACCCTCCTGGGGAAAATGACTAAGTCATGTTGTTGAGGTACACAGCTCCAAAAAATACAGATTGATTAAGTTTTCTTGCAGAAAAATTCTTACCATACCATCCCATGGCATGGTGTGAGATGGCATGGTGTGAGATGGCATGGTGTGTGATGGCATGGTGTGTGATGTCAGAGGTCGTTGTAGATTCTCGTAAGTCGGAAATCTGATCTTCTGCCTTGCCTTTTAATGTGTGGTTGTGTAGGCCGTTGATTAAATACAACATCTAAGGTAATTTGTCACGTGCAAGGGAGACAGCTGGGGTAAAACGGTACAGTGAAATGCTTACTTCCCGAATTTCATCAACAGTGCAGAGTACATGTCAAGTAGCAAAGATAATCAATCAATAGATGAATAGAACTGTAACAGAGCACAACATGGAGGAAGCTATAGTAGATCTTCAACTCGGTGACCCCACTACCAGTGTTGGACCAGGTGACCCCACAGCCCACTACCAGTGTTGGACCAGGTGACCCCACAGCCCACTACCAGTGTTGGACCAGGTGACCCCACAGCCCACTACCAGTGTTGGACCAGGTGACCCCACAGCCCACTACCAGTGTTGGACCAGGTGACCCCACAGCCCACTACCAGTGTTGGACCAGATGACGCCACAGCCCACTACCAGTGTTGGACCAGATGACCCCACAGCCCACTACCAGTGTTGGACCAGGTGAACCCCACAGCCCACTACCAGTTTTGGACCAGGTGAACCCCACAGCCCACTACCAGTGTTGGACCAGGTGAACCCCACAGCCCACTACCAGTGTTGGACCAGGTGAACCCCACAGCCCACTACCAGTGTTGGACCAGGTGAACCCCACAGCCCACTACCAGTGTTGGACCAGGTGAACCCCACAGCCCACTACCAGTGTTGGACCAGGTGAACCCCACAGCCCACTACCAGTGTTGGACCAGGTGAACCCCACAGCCCACTACCAGTGTTGGACCAGGTGAACCCCACAGCCCACTACCAGTGTTGGACCAGGTGAACCCCACAGCCCACTACCAGTGTTGGACCAGGTGAACCCCACAGCCCACTACCAGTGTTGGACCAGGTGAACCCCACAGCCCACTACCAGTGTTGGACCAGGTGAACCCCACAGCCCACTACCAGTGTTGGACCAGGTGAACCCCACAGCCCACTACCAGTGTTGGACCAGGTGAACCCCACAGCCCACTACCAGTGTTGGACCAGGTGAACCCCACAGCCCACTACCAGTGTTGGACCAGGTGAACCCCACAGCCCAGTGTTGGACCCACTACCAGTGTTGGACCAGGTGAACCCCACAGCCCACTACCAGTGTTGGACCAGGTGAACCCCACAGCCCACTACCAGTGTTGGACCAGGTGAACCCCACAGCCCACTACCAGTGTTGGACCAGGTGAACCCCACAGCCCACTACCAGTGTTGGACCAGGTGAACCCCACAGCCCACTACCAGTGTTGGACCAGGTGAACCCCACAGCCCACTACCAGTGTTGGACCAGGTGAAC
The DNA here is from genome assembly GCF_023373465.1 of Oncorhynchus keta. Lineage (NCBI taxonomy): Eukaryota > Metazoa > Chordata > Actinopteri > Salmoniformes > Salmonidae > Oncorhynchus > Oncorhynchus keta. The sequence continues at coordinate 37,036,441 of NC_068445.1, read as the reverse complement.
CCCACAGCCCACTACCAGTGTTGGACCAGGTGAACCCCACAGCCCACTACCAGTGTTGGACCAGGTGAACCCCACAGCCCACTACCAGTGTTGGACCAGGTGAACCCCACAGCCCACTACCAGTGTTGGACCAGGTGAACCCCACAGCCCACTACCAGTGTTGGACCAGGTGAACCCCACAGCCCACTACCAGTGTTGGACCAGGTGAACCCCACAGCCCACTACCAGTGTTGGACCAGGTGAACCCCACAGCCCACTACCAGTGTTGGACCAGGTGAACCCCACAGCCCCAGTGTTGGACCAGGTGAACCCCACAGCCCAGTGTTGGACCAGGTGAACCCCACAGCCCACTACCAGTGTTGGACCAGGTGAACCCCACAGCCCACTACCAGTGTTGGACCAGGTGAACCCCACAGCCCACTACCAGTGTTGGACCAGGTGAACCCCACAGCCCACTACCAGTGTTGGACCAGGTGAACCCCACAGCCCACTACCAGTGTTGGACCAGGTGAACCCCACAGCCCACTACCAGTGTTGGACCAGGTGAACCCCACAGCCCACTACCAGTGTTGGACCAGGTGAACCCCACAGCCCACTACCAGTGTTGGACCAGGTGACCCCCACAGCCCACTACCAGTGTTGGACCAGGTGACCCCACAGCCCACTGTGTTGGAAACAGCCCACTACCAGTGTTGGACCAGGTGAACCCCACAGCCCACTACCAGTGTTGGACCAGGTGACCCCACAGCCCACTACCAGTGTTGGACCAGGTGACCCCACAGCCCACTACCAGTGTTGGACCAGGTGAACCCCACAGCCCACTACCAGTGTTGGACCAGGTGACCCCCACAGCCCAATACCAGTGTTGGACCAGGTGACCCCCACAGCCCACTACCAGTGTTGGACCAGGTGACCCCACAGCCCACTACCAGTGTTGGACCAGGTGACCCCACAGCCCACTACCAGTGTTGGACCAGGTGACCCCACAGCCCACTACCAGTGTTGGACCAGGTGACCCCACAGCCCACTACCAGTGTTGGACCAGGGGGACGTGACGAGTGCGAGACGTGGCGAGGAGGGGGTGGCGAGGCATGTCGAGGAGTGGGCGGGGCATGGTGAGGAGGAAGCTGCTTTGCACTTTGAGATGCATCCCCCTTCTCTCAAAAAATATAAACGCCTCATGCAACAATTTAAGTGATTTTACTGTGTTACAGTTAATTATTAGGAAATCTATGAATTTCACATGACTGGACAGGGCCACAGCCATGGGTGGACATGGGAGGGCATAGACCCACCCACTGGGGAGCCAGGTCCAGCCAATCAGAATGAGTTTTTCCCCTCAAAAGGGCTTTATTACAGACAGAAATTTGAAATTTCATCAGCTGTCTGGGTGTCTGATTCTCAGACAATACCACAGGTGAAGAAGCCGGATGTGGAGGTCCTGGGCTGGCGTCTGCGTTCTGAGGCTGGTTCTGAGGTTTGTTGCAGTTCATGGTAGAGAAACAAATATTTGATTATATGGTAACGGCTCCTGTGTACATTTCTGCAGTCAGCATGCCAATGTAACGGATGTGAAAAGGCTAGCTTAGTTAGCGGTGGTTCGCGCTAAATAGCGTTTCAGTCGGTGACATCACTTGCTCTGAGACCTTGAAGTAGTGGTACCCCTTCCTCTGCAAGGGGAACGCGGGCTTTTGTGGAGCGATGGGTAATGATGCTTCGCGGGTGACTGTTGTTGATGTGTGCAGAGGGTCCCTGGTTCGCGCCCGGGTATGGGCGAGGGGACGGTCTAAAGTTATACTGTTACACCAATTGCACACTCCCTCAACTTGAGACATCTGTGGCACTGTGTTGTGTCAAAACTGCACATTTTGGACTAGCCTTGTGTTTGGGGACAATCACAAGGTGCACCTGTGTATTGATCATGCTGTTTAGCTTCTTGATAATCAATCCTCCAGACAGCTGTGGCTTATCTTGGCAAAGGAGAACTTCTGACTAACAGGGATGTTAAAAAAAAAAATCGGAGGAGGACTAGGGGAGCGAGCGCGGGGGGGGAGGAGGAGGAGGACTAGGGGAGCGAGCGTGGGGGAGAGGAGGAGGAGGGGGGAGAGGAGGACTAGGGAGCACGCGGGGGGAGAGGAGGAGGAGGGAGGAGGAGGAGGAGGACTAGGGGACTAGGGGGAGGGGAGGACTAGGGGGAGAGGAGGAGGACTAGGGGAGAGCGCGCGCGGGGAGGAGGAGGACTAGGGAGCGCGGGGGGAGAGGAGGACTAGGGAGCGCGCGCGCGGGGGAGAGGAGGACTAGGGAGCGCGCGCGGGGGAGAGGAGGACTAGGGAGGCGGGGGGGAGAGGAGGACTAGGGGAGCGCGCGGGGGGAGGAGGGACTAGGGGAGCGCGGGCGGGGGAAGGTGCGGGGGGGAGGAGGAGGACTAGGGAGCGCGGGGGGAGGAGGAGGGAGGACTAGGGGAGCGCGCGTGGGGAGGGGGAGGAGGACTAGGGGAGCGAGTGCACGCGGGGGGAGGAGGAGGACTAGGGGAGCGCGCGGGGGGGGAGAGGAGGACTAGGGGAGAGCGCGGGGGGAGAGGAGGACTAGGGGAGTGCAGGGACTAGGGGAGAGGAGGACTAGGGGAGCGTGCGCGAGGGGGAGGAGGACTAGGGGAGCGCGCGTGTACGGGGGGAGGGAGGACTAGGGGAGCGAGCGGGGAGGGGGGGAGAGGAGGACTAGGGGAGCGCGCGGGGGGGGGGGGAGGAGGAGGGGGAGGAGGAGGAGGAGGAGGACTAGGAGAGGGAGTGCGGGGGGAGAGGAGGACGGGGAGCGCGGTGGGGGGGAGGAGGACGGGGGAGCGCGGGGAGGACTAGGGGAGAGCGCGCGGGGGAGAGAGGAGGACTAGGGGAGCGCGCGGGGGAGAGGAGGACTAGGGGAGCGCGGGGGGAGGAGGAGGACTAGGGGAGCGCGAGGAGGGGGGGAGGGGGGGGGGAGGACGGGGGAGCGGGGGGGAGAGGAGGAATCTAGGGGAGCGCGCGGGGGGAGGAGGAGGACTAGGGGAGCGCGACGGGGGGGAGGAGGAGGACTAGGGGAGCGCGCGGGGGAGGAGGAGGAGGACTAGGGAGGAGGGAGGAGGAGGAGGGGGACTAGGGGAGAGGAGGAGGGGGGAGGAGGAGGAGGAGGACTAGGGGAGCGGCGGGGGAGGAGGAGAGGACTAGGGGAGCGTGCGCGAGGAGGAGGAGGAGGACTAGGGAGCGTGCGCGAGGAGGAGGACGACGACTAGGGAGCGCGCGCACGGGGGGGAGGAGGAGGACTAGGGGAGCGAGCGGGGGAGAGGAGGACTAGGGAGCGGGGAGGAGAGCGCGCGGGGGGAGAGGAGGAGGACTAGGGAGCGAGCGCGGGGGAGAGGAGGAGGGAGGGGAATGTGTGCGGGGGGAGAGGAGGAGGTCTAGGGGAGCGCGCGCGGGGGGAGGAGGAGGACTAGGGGAGCGCGCGGGGGGAGGAGGAGGACTAGGGGGAAGCGCGGGGGGAGGAGGAGGACTAGGGGAGCGCGGGGAGGAGGAGGACTAGAGGAGGACTAGGGGAGCGCGGGAGAGGGGGGGGGAGGAGGAGGACTAGGGGAGCGCGTGGGGGGAGGGACTAGGGAGCGCGCGGGGGGGGAGGGAGGAGGACTAGGGGAGCGCGCGGGGGGAGGGAGGAGGAGGAGACTAGGGGAGCGCGCGTGGGAGGAGGAGGACGACTAGGGGAGCGCGCACACGGGGGAGAGGAGGACTAGGGGAGCGAGCGAGCGGGGGGAGAGGAGGACGACGGCGGGAGCGCGCGTGGGGGGAGAGGAGGAGGAGGACTAGGGGAGCGAGCGCGGGGGAGGAGGACTAGGGGAGCGAGCGAGGAGGAGGAGGACTAGGGGAGCGAGCGGGGGGGGAGGAGGAGGAGGACTAGGGGAGCGCGCGCGGGGGGGGAGGAGGAGGAGGATGACTAGGGGAGCGCGCGCGGGGGGGGAGGAGGACTAGGGGAGCGGGGGGGGGGGGGAGGAGGAGGACGGGGGAGCATGACGAGCGAGGAGGAGGACTAGGGGAGCGCGCGCGCGGGGGAGGAGGCGGGGGGAGAGGAGGAGGACTAGGGGAGCGCGCGGGGGAGAGGAGGACTAGGGGAGCGCGCACGGGGGAGAGGAGGAGGACTAGGGGAGGGTGCGGGGAGGGCGACTAGGGGAGCGTGCGCGAGGAGGAGGACTAGGGGAGAGGGGGGGATGAGGAGGACTAGGGGAGCGCGTGGGGGAGAGATGAGGAGGGAAGAGCGCAGGGGAGGGGGTGGACTGGGTGAGTGCGGGGATGGGACTGGGGATGGGACTGGGGATGGGACTGGGGATGGGACTGGGGATGGGGGGAGACTGGGGATGGGACTGGGGATGGGACTGGGGATGGGACTGGGTGAGTGCGGGGATGTACCATGGGACTGGGGATGGGACTGGGGATGGGACTGGGGATGGGACTGGGGATGGGACTGGGGGGCGACATTACATTTAAGTGCGGGGATGGGACTGGGGATGGGACTGGGGAGGGGGGGATGGGACTGGGGGAGCGCCTATCCTAGGTGGAGGAGGGGTTTCAGGTGTCTAGGGTAGTGCCTGGGGGGAGACTATGAGGAGGGGCAGTGCGGAAGGGTGTAGAAGAGCCTGGAGGTGCGGGGGTGAGGAGAGGACTAGGGCAGCGTGGGGGGATGACTTGGGGTGCGTGGGGGGAGAGGAGGAGGTCTAGGGGAGAGGGGACTGTGCGAGCGCGCGTTGAGTCTGGGTGGAGAGCGTATGTTATGATGTACCCCTATCACCATCTGTTATGATGTACCACTATCTCATAATCTGTTATGATGTACCACTATCTCATCATCTGTTATGATGTACCACTATCACCATCATCTGTTATGATGTACCACTATCTCCATCTGTTATGATGTACCACTATCACCATCATCTGTTATGATGTACCACTATCTCATCATCTGTTATGATGTACCACTATCTCCATCATCTGTTATGATGTACCACTATCTCCATCATCTGTTATGATGTACCACTGTCTCCATCTGTTATGATGTACCACTGTCTCCATCTGTTATGATGTACCACTGTCTCCATCTGTTATGATGTACCACTATCTCCATCATCTGATATGATGTACCACTATCTCCATCATCTGATATGATGTACCACTATCTCCATCTGTTATGATGTACCACTATCTCCATCTGTTATGATGTACCACTATCTCATCATCTGTTATGATGTACCACTATCTCATCATCTGTTATGATGTACCACTATCTCCATCTGTTATGATGTACCACTATCTCCATCTGTTATGATGTACCACTATCTCCATCTGTTATGATGTACCATATCTCCATCTGTTATGATGTACCACAATCACCATCTGTTATGATGTACCACTATCACCATCATCTGTTATGATGTACCACTGTCTCCATCTGTTATGATGTACCACTATCTCCATCTGTTATGATGTACCACTATCTCCATCTGTTATGATGTACCACTATCACCATCTGTTATGATGTACCACTATCTCCATCTGTTATGATGTACCACTATCACCATCATCTGTTATGATGTACCACTATCTCCATCATCTGTTATGATGTACCACTATCTCATCATCTGTTATGATGTACCACTATCTCCATCATCTGTTATGATGTACCACTATCTCCATCATCTGTTATGATGTACCACTATCTCATCATCTGTTATGATGTACCACTATCTCCATCATCTGTTATGATGTACCACTATCTCATCATCTGTTATGATGTACCACTATCTCCATCATCTGTTATGATGTACCACTATCTCATCATCTGTTATGATGTACCACTATCTCCATCTGTTATGATGTACCACTATCTCCATCTGTTATGATGTACCACTATCTCCATCTGTTATGATGTACCACTATCTCCATCTGTTATGATGTACCACTATCTCCATCTGTTATGATGTACCACTATCTCCATCTGTTATGATGTACCACTATCACCATCATCTGTTATGATGTACCACTATCACCATCATCTGTTATGATGTACCACTATCTCCATCATCTGTTATGATGTACCACTATCTCCATCTGTTATGATGTACCACTATCTCCATCTGTTATGATGTACCACTATCTCCATCTGTTATGATGTACCACTATCACCATCTGTTATGATGTACCACTATCTCCATCTGTTATGATGTACCACTATCTCCATCATCTGTTATGATGTACCACTATCTCCATCATCTGTTATGATGTACCACTATCTCCATCATCTGTTATGATGTACCACTATCTCATCATATGTTATGATGTACCACTGTCTCCATCTGTTATGATGTACCACTATCTCCATCATCTGATATGATGTACCACTATCTCCATCTGTTATGATGTACCACTATCTCCATCTGTTATGATGTACCACTATCTCATCATCTGTTATGATGTACCACTATCTCCATCTGTTATGATGTACCACTATCACCATCATCTGTTATGATGTACCACTATCTCCATCTGTTATGATGTACCACTATCACCATCATCTGTTATGATGTACCACTATCTCATCATCTGTTATGATGTACCACTATCTCCATCATCTGTTATGATGTACCACTATCACCATCTGTTATGATGTACCACTATCTCCATCTGTTATTATGTACCACTATCTCCATCTGTTATGATGATGTACCACTATCTCCATCTGTTATGATGTACCACTATCTCCATCTGTTATGATGTACCACTATCTCCATCTGTTATGATGTACCACTATCACCATCATCTGTTATGATGTACCACTATCACCATCATCTGTTATGATGTACCACTATCTCCATCATCTGTTATGATGTACCACTGTCTCCATCTGTTATGATGTACCACTATCTCCATCATCTGTTATGATGTACCACTATCATCATCTGTTATGATGTACCACTATCTCCATCATCTGTTATGATGTACCACTATCACCATCTGTTATGATGTACCACTATCTCCATCTGTTATGATGTACCACTATCTCCATCATCTGTTATGATGTACCACTATCTCCATCATCTGTTATGATGTACCACTATCTCCATCATCTGTTATGATGTACCACTATCTCCATCATCTGTTATGATGTACCACTATCTCCATCTGTTATGATGTACCACTATCTCCATCTGTTATGATGTACCACTATCTCCATCTGTTATGATGTACCACAATCTCCATCTGTTATGATGTACCACTATCTCCATCTGTTATGATGTACCACTATCTCCATCTGTTCTGATGTACCACTATCTCCATCTGTTATGATGTACCACTATCTCCAACAGAATACATGTTCTTCTAGTTAGTACCTTTTTAACTGAACGGCTGAGATTAAGATTGATTGGCGATGTAAAGTACCAAACGAAACAGTCCATCGGTGAGACTAAACGACATTCAGTCGCTACTATGAGGAGCTATAGTCCTCCCCGGTGAAGTTGTCACTCTGAGTATAGGCATATAACTGTAAAGGGAAAAGTCCTGGAGTGAACTGTAGGGGTGGGCCATGTTCTTTACTGATTAGTGTAAACAGGCTAGTTCCAGCCCTGAATGCTGATTGGGTGACTGCCTTTGTAAATCAGCCCATATACCATCGGTATGACAAACTGTTTATTTTTATTGATATAAATAAGTTGTTAACCAGTTTATATTAGCAATGAAGCACCTCCGAGGTTTGTGGGATATGGCCAATATACCACGGCTAAGGGTTGGTATCCTATAAGAACGGGCATTAGCCGTGGTATATTGGCCATACACCACACCACCTCGTGCCTTATTGCTTACGTAGTGGGCCAAAGCCTTTATGCCTAAATGGTGACGGAGCAGCAGTGCTGATCTAGGATCAGCTTCTCCCTGTCCGTTTTATTATTTATCATGATCTCAAAGACTAAACTCTTCCTGGAAGCTCCTCTTCTATTTTGAGACTGTTCCTGAGTAAGGCCCCAGATTCAAAGACTACTGGTACCTAAAGGCTGATCTATGTAGCCTCACTCCCATGATTCATAGTCTTCTATAGAGCCGTCGTATTATTTTGCGTCACTAAGCTCTGAATACGGTAGAGCTAACTCCTCATACTGCTCTGAATACGGTAGAGCTAACTCCTCAGACTGCTCTGAATACGGTAGAGCTAGCTCCTCAGACTGCTCTGAATACGGTAGAGCTAACTCCTCATACTGCTCTGAATACGGTAGAGCTAGCTCCTCAGACTGCTCTGAATACGGTAGAGCTAACTCCTCATACTGCTCTGAATACGGTAGAGCTAACTCCTCATACTGCTCTGAATACGGTAGAGCTAACTCCTCATACTGCTCTGAATACGGTAGAGCTAACTCCTCATACTGCTCTGAATATGGTAGAGCTAACTCCTCAGACTGCTCTGAATACGGTAGAGCTAACTCCTCATACTGCTCTGAATACGGTAGAGCTAACTCCTCATACTGCTCTGAATACGGTAGAGCTAACTCCTCATACTGCTCTGAATACGGTAGAGCTAACTCCTCATACTGCTCTGAATATGGTAGAGCTAACTCCTCAGACTGCTCTGAATATGGTAGACCTAGCTCCTCAGACTGCTCTGAATACGGTAGACCTAGCTCCTCAGACTGCTCTGAATACGGTAGACCTTGCTCCTCAGACTGCTCTGAATACGGTAGACCTTGCTCCTCAGACTGCTCTGAATACGGTAGAGCTAACTCCTCATACTGCTCTGAATATGGTAGAGCTAACTCCTCATACTGCTCTGAATACGGTAGAGCTAACTCCTCATACTGCTCTGAATACGGTAGAGCTAGCTCCTCAGACTGCTCTGAATACGGTAGACCTAGCTCCTCAGACTGCTCTGAATACGGTAGAGCTAGCTCCTCAGACTGCTCTGAATACGGTAGACCTAGCTCCTCAGACTGCTCTGAATATGGTAGACCTAGCTCCTCAGACTGCTCTGAATACGGTAGAGCTAGCTCCTCAGACTGCTCTGAATACGGTAGACCTAGCTCCTCAGACTGCTCTGAATACGGTAGACCTAGCTCCTCAGACTGCTCTGAATACGGTAGACCTAGCTCCTCAGACTGCTCTGAATACGGTAGACCTAGCTCCTCAGACTGCTCTGAATATGGTAGAGCTAGCTCCTCAGACTGCTCTGAATACGGTAGAGCTAGCTCCTCATACTGCTCTGAATACGGTAGAGCTAACTCCTCAGACTGCTCTGAATATGGTAGACCTAGCTCCTCAGACTGCTCTGAATATGGTAGACCTAGCTCCTCAGACTGCTCTGAATATGGTAGAGCTAGCTCCTCAGACTGCTCTGAATACGGTAGAGCTTGCTCCTCAGACTGCTCTGAATACGGTAGAGCTAGCTCCTCAGACTGCTCTGAATACGGTAGAGCTAGCTCCTCAGACTGCTCTGAATACGGTAGAGCTAGCTCCTCAGACTGCTCTGACTACGGTAGAGCTAGCTCCTCATACTGCTCTGAATACGGTAGAGCTAGCTCCTCAGACTGCTCTGAATATGGTAGAGCTAGCTCCTCAGACTGCTCTGAATATGGTAGAGCTAACTCCTCAGACTGCTCTGAATACGGTAGAGCTAGCTCCTCAGACTGCTCTGAATACGGTAGAGCTAGCTCCTCATACTGCTCTGAATACGGTAGAGCTAGCTCCTCAGACTGCTCTGAATACGGTAGACCTAGCTCCTCAGACTGCTCTGAATACGGTAGAGCTAGCTCCTCAGACTGCTCTGAATATGGTAGAGCTAGCTCCTCAGACTGCTCTGAATATGGTAGAGCTAGCTCCTCAGACTGCTCTGAATACGGTAGAGCTAGCTCCTCATACTGCTCTGAATACGGTAGAGCTAGCTCCTCAGACTGCTCTGAATATGGTAGACCTAGCTCCTCAGACTGCTCTGAATACGGTAGACCTAGCTCCTCAGACTGCTCTGAATACGGTAGAGCTAGCTCCTCATACTGCTCTGAATACGGTAGAGCTAGCTCCTCAGACTGCTCTGAATATGGTAGAGCTAGCTCCTCAGACTGCTTTGAAAGCTATAAATCCTGTTGTGTAGCAGGAGTCTGTGTGTCTGTGTCTGCGTGTCCTCTTATCAGTCACCCTATCTGAGATAAGTCTATAAAATCCCACCAACAGCATGTGGCGCTCCCACCAAAACAGGACACTGTACTTACTGTACTTTGTACTTACTGTAACCGGCTGTAGACATCTGGTCTATGTGTGTATCATCTTTGTTAGTCGGCAACATATTGAATCAGTCCATTTTGTCTGTGGGTCTCTGTGTGTCTGTGGGTCTCTGTGGGTCTCTGTGTGTCTGTGGGTCTCTGTGTGTCTGTGGCCCCACTTCAACCCAATGCAAGATTTAAGACACTGACACACATATGCACACACACACACAGACACACACACACACACAGACACAGAGACACACACAACCTATGACTCCCTCTACAAATGGCACTCATCTTTAGAGCTGCATCTAGTTCTGTGACATTAATACGGTTAGATTCTAGTCCAATTAATTTCCCCAGACTGGGGGAGCCCACCAGCTGAGCAGCAGCCAAAATCGGCTTAATATTAGCCCCTAAAAAAAGAAGAAAATAATTCATGTCTCCCTCCTCTCTCCCCCTTCTCCCCTACTCTCCTTCCATCCTCCCCTACTCTATCCTCCCCTCCTCCCCTCTCCCCTCCTCTCTCCTCCCCTCCTCTCTCCTCCCATCCTCTCTCCTCCCATACTCCCCTCTCTACTCCCCTACTGCCCTCTCTACTCCCCTCCTGCCCTCTCCCCTCCTCTCTTACTCCCCTACTCCCCTCCTCTCTCCTCTCTCCTCCCCTACTCCCTACTCCCCTCTCTCTCCTCTCTCCTCCCCTACTCCCATCCTCTCTCCTCCCCTCCTCTCTTCTCTCCTCCCCTCCTCCTCTCCTCCCCTACTCCCCTCCTCTCTCCCTCCCCTACTCCCCTCCTCTCCCCTCCCCTACTCCCCTCCTCTCCCCTCCCCTCCCCCTCTACTCCTCCCCTCCTCTCTCCTCCTCCTCTACTCCCCTCCTCTACTCCCCTCCTCTACTCCCCTCCTCTACTCCCCTCCCCTACTCCCCTCATCTACTCCCCTCCTCTCTCCTCTCCTTCTCCCTCCTCTCTCCTCTCCTTCTCCCCTTCTCTCTCCTCTCCCCCTTCTCCCTACTCTCCTTCCATCCTCCCCTACTCTCTCCTCCCCTACTCCCTCTCCCCTCCTCTCTCCTCCTCTCTCTCCTCCCTTCTCTCCTCCCCTACTCCCCTCTCTACTCCCCTACTGCCCCTCTCTACTCCTCCCTCCTCCCCTCCTCTCTCCTCCCTCCTCCCCTCCTCTCTCCTCCCCTCCTCCTCCTCCTCTCTCCTCCCCTACTCCTCTCCTCCTCTCTCTCTCCCCTCCTCTACTCCCCTCCTCTACTCCCCTCCTCTACTCCCCTCCTCTCTCCCCTCCTCTCTCCTCTCCCTCCTCCTCCTCTCTCCTCCCCTCCTCTACTCCCCTTCTCTACTCCCCTCCTCTACTCCCCTCCTCCCCTCCTCTACTCCCCTCCTCCCCTCCTCTTTCCTCCCCCTCCTCTCCTCCTCTTTCCTCCCCTTCCTCTCCTCCTCTTTCCTCCCCTCTTTCCTCCCCTCTTTCCTCTCTCTCCTCTCCTCTCTCCTCCTCCCCTCAGCTCTCCTCTTCCCCTCAGCTCTCCTCTTCCCCCTCCTCTACTCCCCTCCTCTCTCCTCTCCTCTCTCTTCCCCCTCCTGTACTCCCCTCCTCCCCCTCCTCTCCTCCTCTCTCCTCCTCTCTCCTCCCCCTCCTCTCCTCCTCTCTCCTCCCCTCCTCTGTCCTCCCCTCCTCTTTCCTCCCCTCTTTCCTCTCTCTCCTCTCCTCTCTCCTCCTCCCCTCAGCTCTCCTCCTCCCCTCCTCTACTCCCCTCCTCTACTCCCCTCCTCTACTCCTCTCTCCTCCCCTCCTCCCCCTCCTCTCTCCTCCTCTTTCCTCCCCTCCTCTCTCCTCTCCTCTCCTCCCCTCCTCTCTCTCCTCTCCTCTCCTCCCCTATTCCCGTACCCTCCTCTCCTACTCCCCTACTCCCTTACCCTCCTCTCCTACTCCCCTACTCCCTTACCCTCCTCTCCTACTCCCCTACTCTCCTCTCCTACTCCCATACTCTCCTCTCCTACTCCCCTCCTCTCTCCTCTCCTTCTCCCCTCCTCTCTCCTCTCCTTCTCCCCTTCTCTCTCCTCTCCTTCTCCCCTTCTCTCTCCTCTCCCCTTCTCTCTCCTCTCCCCTTCTCCCCTACTCTCCTTCCATCCTCCCCTACTCTCCTCCCTCCCCTCTCCCCTCCTCCCTACTCCTCCCCTCCTCTCTTCTCTCCTCCCCTACTCCCTCTCTACTCCCCTACTCCCCTCTCTACTCCTCCTCCTCCCCTCCTCTCTCCTCTCTCCCTCCTCCTCTCTCCTCCCCCTCCCCTACTCCCCTCCTCTCTCCTCCCCTACTCCTCTCCTCTCTCCTCCCCTACTCCTCTCCTCTCTCCTCCCCTACTCCTCTACTCCCCTCCTCTACTCCCCTCCTCTACTCCCCTCTCTCCTCTCCTTCTCCCCCCTCTCTCCTCTCCTTCTCTCTCCTCTCCTTCTCCCCCCCTCTCTCCTCTCCTTCTCCCCTCATCTCTCATCTCCTACTCCCCTCATCTCTCATCTCCTACTCCCCTCATCTCTCATCTCCTACTCTCCTCCCCCTTCTCTACCCCCTCCCTTCCCCTCCTCCCCTCCTCTACTCCCCTCCTCCCCCCTCCTCCCCTCCTCCTCCCTTCTCCCCCTCCCCTTTCTCCCCTCCTCTTTCCTCCCCTCCTCTTTCCTCCCCTCCTCTTTCCTCCCCCTCCTCTCCTCCTCTTTCTCCCCTCTTTCCTCTCTCTCCTCTCCTCTCTCCTCCTCCCCTCAGCTCTCCTCCTCCCCTCAGCTCTCCTCCTCCCCCCTCCTCTACTCCCCTCCTCCCCTCCTCTACTCCCCTCCTCCCCCCTCCTCTCTCCTCTCCTACTCCCCTCCCTCTCCTCTCCTACTTCTCTCCTCCTCTACTCCCCTTCTCTACTCCCCTCCTCTTCTCCCCTCCTCCCCCTCCCCCTCCTCTCTCCTCCCCCTCCTCCCCTCCTCTTTCCTCCCCTCCTCTTTCATCCCCCTCCCCTCTTTCCTCCCCTCTTTCCTCTCCTCTCTCCTCCTCCTCTCTCCCCTCCTCTACTCCCCTCCTCCCCCTCCTCTACTCCCCTCCTCTCCCTCCTCTACTCCCCTCCTCTACTCCTCTGTCCTCCCCTCCTCCCCTCCTCTCTCCTCCTCTCCTCCCCCCTCCTCCCCTCCTCCCTCTTTCCTCCCCTCCTCCCCTCCTCCCTCCTCTTTCCTCCCCTCTCTCCCCTCCTCTCTCCTCCTCTTTCCTCCCCTCCTCTCCTCTCTCTCCTTCCTCTCTCCTCCCCTCTCTCCCCGTCCTCCTCTCCTCTCTCTCCCTTCCTCTCTCCTCCCCTCTCCCCTTCCTCCCTACTCCCCTTCTCCCCTCCTTTCTCCTCCCCTACTCCCCTTCTCCCCTCCTTTCTCTTCTCTTTCTCCCTTCTCCCCTCCTCTCTCCTCTCTTTCTCCCCTCCTCCCTTCTCCCTCCTCTCTCCTCTCTTTCTCCCCTCCTCCCCCTACTCCCCTTCTCCCCTACTCCCCTTCTCCCTCCTCTCTCCTCTCTTTCTCCCCTCCTCTCTACTCTCTTTCTCCCCTCCTCTCTCCTCTCCTTCTCCCCCTCTCTCCTCTCCTTCTCTCTCCTCTCCTTCTAAATAATAATAATATATGCCATTTAGCAGACGCTTTTATCCAAAGCGACTTACAGTCATGTGTGCATACATTCTACGTATGGGTGGTCCCGGGGATCGAACCCACTACCCTGGCGTTACAAGCGCCATGCTCTACCAACTGAGCTACAGAAGGACCCCTTCTCCCCCCTCTCTCCTCTCCTTCTCCCCCTCTCTCCTCTCCTTCTCCCCTCATCTCTCATCTCCTACTCCCCTCATCTCTCATCTCCTACTCCCCTCATACTCTCCTCTCCTACTCCCCTCATACTCTCTCTCCCTACTCTCCTCTCCTTCTCCTACTCCTCCTACTCTCCTCCCCTACTCTCCTCCTCTCTCCTCCCCTACTCTCCTCCTCTCTCCTCCTCTCTCCTCCCCTACTCTCCTCCTCTCTCCTCCTCTCTCCTCCCCCCTACTCTCCTCCTCTCTCCTCCCCTACTCTCCTCCCCTACTCCCCTCCCCCTCCCCCTACCCCCTCCTCCTCCTCTTCCTCCCCCTCCTCTCCTCCTCTTTCCTCCCCTCCTCTCCTCCTCTTTCCTCCCCTCCTCTCCTCCCCTCTTTCCTCCCCCTCCTCTCCCCTCAGTTCCTCCTCTCCTCAGCTCTCCTCCCCCTTTCCTCTACTCCTCTTTCCTCCCCTCAGCTCTCCTCCTCCTCCTCCCCTCTCCCCTCAGCTCCCTCCTCCCCTCAGCTCCCCTCCTCCCCTCCTCTACCCTCTCTCCCTCTCTCCTCCCCTCCTCCTCTCCTCTCCTACTTCTCTCCTCCCTCTCTCCTCCCCTCCTCTACTCCCCCCTACTCCTCCTCCTCCCCCCCTCTCCTCTTCCCCTCCCCCTCCCTCCCCTCCCCTCCCCTCCTCTTTCCTCCCCTCCTCCCCTCCTCTTTCCTCCCCTCCCCTCCTTTCCTCCCTCCCCCTCCTCTTCATCCCCTCCTCTTTCCTCCCTCTTCATCCCTCCTCTTTCCTCTCTCCTCCTCTCTCTCCTCTTCTCCTCTCCCTCTTCCTCCTCTTTCCTCTCTCCTCTTTCTTCCTCTCCTCTCCTCTCTCCCTCCTCCCCTCAGCTCTCCTCCTCCCCTCCTGTACTCCCCTCCCTCCCCTCCTCTACTCCCTCCTCCTCTCCCTCCTCTACTCCTCCTCCCCCTTCTCTACTCCCCTCCTCTACTCTCTGTCCTCCCTCCTCCCCCTCCTCTCTCCTCCCTCTTTCCTCCCCTCCTCTCTCTCTCTCCTCCCTCCTCCCCTACTCCCTCCTCCCGCCCTTCCTCTCCTCTCCTCCTCTCCCTTCCCTTCCTCCTCCTCCCCTCTCTCCCCTTCCTCTCTCCTCCCCTACTCCCCTCTCCTCCCCTACTCCCTTCTCCCTCTCCTCTCTCCCCTACTCCCCTTCTCCTCCTCTATCCTCTTTCTCCCTCCTCTCTACTCTCTTCTCCCCTCCTCTCTACTCTCTTTCTCCTCCTCTCTCCTCTCCTACTCCCCTCTCTCCTCTCCTTCTCCCCCCTCTCTCCTCTCTCTTCTCCCTCATCTCTCATCTCCTACTCCCCTCTCTCTCATCTCCTCCCCCATAATCTATCTCCCTCCTCATACTCCTCTCCTACCTCCTCTCTTCTCCTACTCCTCCTACTCTCCTCTACTCTCCTCCCCTCCTTTCTCTCCTCCCCTACTCTCCCCCTCTCTCCTCCTCTCTCCTCCCCTACTCTCCTCCTCTCTCCTCCCCTACTCCCTCCTCTTTCCTCCCCTCTCCCCTCCTCTACTCCCTCTCCTCTACTCCCCTCCTCCCCTCCTCCTCCCTCCTCTTTCCTCCCCCCTCCTCTCCTCCTACTCCTCCCCCTCCTCTCCTCCTCTTTCCTCCTCTCCTCTTTCCTCCTCTCCTCTTTCCTCCTCTCCTTTTCCTCCTCTCCTCTTTCCTCTCCTCCTTTTCCTCCTCTCCTCTTTCCTCCTCCTCTTTCCTCTCTCCCTCTCCTCTCTCTCCTCCCCTCTCTCCCCTCAGCTCTCCTCCTCCCCTCCTCTACTCCTCCTCCCTCCTCTCCTCCCCTCCTCCCCTCCTCTCCCTCTCCCCCCTCTCTCCTCTCTCTTCCTACTCTCCTCTCCTTCTCTCCCCTCCTCTCTCTCTCCTCTCTCCCCTCATCTCTCCCCCTCCCTCTCTCCTCCTCTCTCCTCCTCTTTCCTCTCCTCCTCCCTCCTCTCTCCTCTTTCCTCCTCTCCTCTTTCCTCCTCTCCTCTTTCCTCCTCTCCTCCTCTCTCCTCCCCTCTTTCCCTCCTTTCCCTCCCCTCAGCTCTCCTCCTCCCTCCCTCTACTCCCCTCCTCCCCCTCCTCTCCCCTCCTCCTCTCCTCCCCTCCCCCTCCTCTCTTCTCCCCTACTCCTCCTCTCTCTCCTCTCCTACCCCTCCTACTCTCCTCTCCTACTCCAAATATGTATGTAAATAATAATAAATAGTAAATAATGTAAATAAATGTAAGTAAAAATAAATAATAAATGACCTACCTCTCTCCCCTCCTCCTCTCTCCTCTCTCCTCCCCTCTCCCCCTCTCTCCTCCTCTCCTCCTCTCTCCCTCCCCTACTCCCTCCTCTCCTCCCTACTCCCCTCCTCTCTCCTCCCCTACTCCCCTCTTCTCCCCTCCTCTCTCCTCCCCTACTCCCTCCTCTCTTCTCCTCTCCCCTACTCTCCTCTCCCTCCCTCCTCTCCTCTCCCTCCTACTCTCCTCCTCTCCCCTCCCCCCTCCTCTCCCCTACTTCTCCCACTCCCTCCTCTCCCTATCCCCTACCCCCCTCTCCTACTCCCCTCACCCTCTAAATAATCCCCTCTAAAAAAATCTCCCCTAATGTAATAAATAATAAATATCCCCTGCTCCCCTCCCTCCTCCCTCTCCCCTCTCCCTGCTCCCCTGCTCCCCTCCTCTCCCCTCTCCCCTGCCCCCTCCTCTCTCACCCCCTCTGCTCCCCCTCCTCTCTCACGCCCCTACTCCCCTCCTCTCCCTCCCTCTCCTCCCCTACCCCTACCCTCTCTCACTCTAAATCCTCCTCCTCTCCCTACTCCCCTCCTCTCTCACCCCTCTCCCCTCCCCCTCCTCCCCTAAATGCTCCCCTCCTCTCACCTCCCTAAATCCTCCTCACTACCCTCCTATAAATGCATAATAAATAAATATAATAAATATCCCCTACTAAATCCTAAATCTCTAAATCCCCTACACCCCTCCTCCTCTCACTCCCCTACTCCCTCCTCCCTACTCTCCTCCTCCCCTCCTCCCTACTCCCCCTACTCCCCTCTCCCTCCTCCCTCTCTCTCTCCTCTCCTCTCTCTCCTCTCTCCTCTCCTCCTCTCCTCTCTCCTCTCCTACTCCCCCCCTCCCCTCCTCTCTCCTCCCCTACTCCTCTCTCTTTCCTCACCATCTATCCTTTCTCAATTCAGTTCAAGGGGCTTAATTGGCATGGAAAACATGTTTACATTGCCAAAGCAAGTGAGGTAGATAATATACAAAGTGAAATAAACAATAATTATGAACAGTAAATATTACACTCACAGAAGTTCCAAAAGAATAAAGACATTACCAATGTCATATTATGTTTATATATATATATACACAGTGTTGTAACGATGAACAAATGGTTAAAGTACAAAATGGAAAATAAATAAGCATAAATATGGGTTGTATTTACAATGGTGTTTGTTCTTCACTGGTTGCCCTTTTCTCGTGGCAACAGGTCACAAATCTTGCTGCTGTGATGGCACACTGTGGTATATTTCACCTGGTAGATATGAGAGTTGATCAAAATTGGGTTTGTTTTCAAACTCTTTGTTGATCTGTGTAATCTGAGGGAAATATGTGTTTCTAGAGAGGTCATACATTGGGCAGGAGAATATGAAGTGTAGCTCAGTTTCCACCTCATTTTGTTGGCAGTGTGAACATAACCTGTCTTCTCTTGAGAGCCATGTCTGCCTATGGCGGCCTTTCTCAATAGCAAGGCTATGCTCACAGTACATAGTCAAAGCTTTCCCTAATGTTGGGTCAGTCACAGTGGACAGGTATTCTGCCACAATGTACTCTCTGTTTAGGGCCAAATAACATTCCAGTTTGCTCCTACCTCCCTCTCTCACTCTCCCTTTTCCCTCTCCCTTCCTCTCCCTTCTTTCTCTCCCTTCTCCCTCTCCCCTCTCCCTCTCCTCTCTCCCTCTCCCTTCCTCTCTCCCCTCTCCCTTCCTCTCTCCCTCTCCCTTCCTCTCTCCCTTCCTCTCTCCCTCTCTCCCTTCCTTTCTCCCTCTGCCTTCCTTTCTCCCTCTCCCTTCCTCTCTCCTTCCTCTTCCTCTCCCCTTCCTCTTCCTCTCCCCCTCTCCCTCCTCTTCCTCTCCCCCCTCTTCCTCTCCCTCCTCTTCCTTTCCCTCCTCTTCCCTCTCCCTCCTCTCCCTCCTCTTCCCCTCCCTCCCTCCCTCTCCCCCTCCCTATGTCCCTCTCTCTCCCCATCCCTCCCCCTCTCTCCTCCTCCCTCCTCCTCCCCCCCTCCCTCCCTCCTCCCTCCCTCCCTCCCTAAAATCCCTCCCTCTCCCCTCTCCCCTCCCCCCCTCCCTCCCCCTCCCTCCCTCCCCTCCCTCCCTCCCCCCTCCCTCCCTCTCTCTCTCTCCTCCTCCCCTTCCCCTCTCTGTCTCTCCTCCCCTTCCCCTCTCTCTCTCTCTCCCCTTCCCCTCTCTCTCTCCCTCCTCCCCTTCCCCTCTCTCTCTCTCCCTCCCCCTTCCCCTCTCTCTCTCCCTCCTTCCCCTCTCTCTCTCCTCCCTTCCCCTCTCTCTCTCCCTCCCCTTCCCCTCTCTCTCCCTCCCCTTCCCCTCTCTCTCTCTCCCTCCCCTTCCCCTCTCTCTCTCTCCCTCCCTTCCCCTCTCTCTCTCTCCTCCCTTCCCCTCTCTCCTCCTCCTTCCCCCTCTCTCTCTCTCCCTCCCCTTCCCCCTCTCTCTCTCCCTCCCCCTTCCCCTCTCTCTCTCCCTCCCCTTCCCCTCCCTCCCCTTCCCCCCTCTCCCCCTCTCTCCCTTCCCCTCTCTCTCTCTATCTCTCCCCTTCCCCTCTCTCTCTCTATCTCTCCCCTTCCCCTCTCTCTCCCTTCCCTCTCTCTCTCTCTCTCTCTCTCTCTCTCTCCCCTTCTCTCCCCTTCCCCTCTCTCTCTCTCTCTCTCCTTCCTCCCTCTCTCTCTCTCTCTCTCTCTCTCTCTCTCTCTCTCTCTCTCTCTCTCTCTCTCTCTCCCTTCCCCCTCTCTCTCTCTCTCTCCTTCCTCTCTCTCTCTCTCTCTCTCTCTCTCCTCTCTCTCTCTCTCTCTCTCTCTCCTTCTCTCTCTTTCTCTCTCTCTCTCTCTCTCTCTCTCTCTCTCTCTCTCCTTCCCCTCTCCCTCCCTCCCTCCCTCTCTCCCTCTTTTCTCTCCTCCCCCCTCCCTACTGTCATGGGTACACACACGCACACACACTGTCATGGGTACACACACACACTGTCATGGGTACACACACGCACACACACTGTCATGGGTACACATACACACTGTCATGGGTACACACACGCACACACACTGTCATGGGTACACACACGCACACACACTGTCATGGGTACGCACACACACTGTCATGGGTACACACACACACTGTCATGGGTACACACACACACACACTGTCATGGGTACACACACACACACACTGTCATGGGTACACACACACACACTGTCATGGGTACACACACACACACACACACACTGTCATGGGTACACACACACACTGTCATGGGTACACACACACACACACATTGTCATAGGTACACACACACACACACTGTCATGAGTACACACACACTGTCATGAACACACACACATGGTCATGGGTACACACACACTGTCATGAACACACACACATGGTCATGGGTACACACACACTGTCATGGACACACACACACTGTCATGGACACACACACACTGTCATGGACACACACACACAGTTATGGGTACACACACACTGTCATGGACACACACACACTGTCATGGACACACACACACTGTCATGGACACACACACACTGTCATGGACACACACACACTGTCATGAACACACACACATGGTCATGGGTAGTCATGGACACACACACACTGTCATGGACACACACACACGGTCATGGGTACACACACACTGTCATGGACACACACACTAATAATCCCACACTGACGTACTCACACACATCAATGAGTGTCTGAAGGATGTCTGCACATAGATCACTCACACACTCTCACATACACAGTCTAACACACACACACACACACACACACACACACACACACACACACACACACACACACACACACACACACACACACACACACACACACAGCAATAACAGTGTCTGAAGGCCGTCTCCTGCCCTTGGCTACGAGGCGTTGCTGCTGTGATGGCACACTGTGGAATTCCACCCAGTAGATATGGGACTTTATCAAAATTGGGTTTGTTTTCAAATTCTTTGTTGATCTGTGTAATCTGAGGGAAATATGTGTCTCTAATACAGTCATACATTGGGCAGGAGGTTAGGAAGGTATTCTGCCACTATGTACTCTCTGTTTAAGGCCAAATAACATTCCAGTTTGCTCCTCCCTCCCTCCTACCTCTTGCTCTCCCCCTTCTCCCTCTCCCTTCCTCTCCCCCTTCTCCCTCTCCCCCTTCTCCCTCTCCCTTCCTCTCTCCCTCTCCCTTCCTCTCTCCCTCTCCCTTCCTCTCCCCCTTCTCCCTCTCCCCTTCTCCCTCTCCCTTCCTCTCCCCCTTCTCCCTCTCCTTCCTCTCCCCCTTCTCCCTCTCCCTTCCTCTCTCCCCTCTCCTTCCCTCCCCCTTCTCCCTCTCCCTTCCTCTCCCCATTCTCCCTCTCCCTTCCCCTCTCCCTTCCTCTTTCCCTCTCCCCCTTCCTCTTTCCCTCTCCCTTCCTCTCCCCCTTCTCCCTCTCCCTTCCTCTCCTTCCTCTTCCTCTCCCCCTCTCCCTCCCTCCCTCCCTCCCTCCCCCTCTCTCCCTCCTCTTCCCCCCTCTCCCTCCCCTTCCCCTCTCTATCCCTCCCCTTCCCCTCTCTCTCTCCCTCCCCTTCCCCCCTCTCTCTCCTTTATCCCTCTCCCTTCCTCTCTCCCTTGATCTCTCCCTTCCTCTCTCCCTTGATCTCTCCCTTCCTCTCTCCCTTGCTCTCTCCCTTCCTCTCTCCCTTCCTCTCTCCCTTGCTCTCTCCCTTGCTCTCTCCCTTCCTCTCTCCCTTCCTCTCTCCCTTGCTCTCTCCCTTCCTCTCTCCCTTCCTCTCTCCCTTGCTCTCTCCCTTCACCCTCTCCCTTCCTCTCTCCCTTCACCCTCTCCCTTCCTCTCTCCCTTCCTCTCTCATTCTCCCTCTCCCTTCCTCTCTCCCTTGCTCTCTCCCTTCTCCCTCTCCCTTTCTCTCTCCCTTCCTCTCTCCCTTCTTCCTCTCTCCCTTCTCCTTCTCCCTTCCTCTCTCCCTTCTCCCTCTCCCTTCCTCTCTCCCTTCCTCTCTCCCTTCCTCTCCTTCCCCCTCCTCCCTCTCCTTCCCCTTCCTCCCCCCTCTCCTTCCCCTTCCTCCCCCTCTCCTTCCCCTTCCTCCCCCTCTCCTTCCCCTTCCTCCCCTCCTCTCCTTCCCCTTCCTCCCCTCCTCTCCTTCCCCTTCCTCCCCTCCTCTCCTTCCCCTTCCTCCCCCCCTCTCCTTCCCCTTCCTCCCCCCCTCTCCTTCCCCTTCCTCCCCCTCTCCTTCCCCCTTCCTTCCCCTTCCTCCCCCTTCCCCCCTTCCTCTCCCCTCTCCTTCCCCCTCTCCTTCCCCTTCCTCTCCCCTCTCCTTCCCCCTCTCCTTCCCCTTCCTCCCCCTCTCCTTCCCCTTCCCCCCCTCTCCTTCCCCTTCCTCTCCCCTCTCCTTCCCCTTCCTCTCCCCTCTCCTTCCCCTTCCTCTCCCCTCTCCTTCCCCTTCCTCTCCCCTCTCCCTCCCCCCTTCTCTCCCTCTCCCCCTCTCCTTCCCCTTCCTCCCCCCTCTCCTTCCCCTTCCTCCCCCTCTCATTCCCCTTCCTCCCCCTCTCCTTCCCCCTTCCTTCCCCTTCCTCCCCCTCTCCTTCCCCTTCCTCTCCCCTCTCCTTCCCCCTCTCCTTCCCCTTCCTCCCCCTCTCCTTCCCCTTCCTCCCCCCTCTCCTTCCCCTTCCTCTCCCCTCTCCTTCCCCTTCCTCCCCCCTCTCCTTCCCTTCCTTCCCCTCTCCTTCCCCTCCTCCCCCTCTCCTTCCCCTTCCTCCCCCTCTCCTTCCCCTTCCTCCCCCCTCTCCTTCCCCTTCCTCTCTTCCTCTCCCCCTCTCCTTCCCCTTCCTCCCCCTCTCCTTCCCCTTCCTCTCCCCTCTCCTTCCCCTTCCTCTCCCCTCTCCTTCCCCTTCCTCTCCCCTCTCCTTCCCCTTCCTCTCCCCTCTCCTTCCCCTTCCTCTCCCCTCTCCTTCCCCTTCCTCTCCCTCTCCCCCCCTCTCCTTCCCCTTCCTCTCCCCTCTCCTTCCCCTTCCTCCCCCTCTCCTTCCCCTTCCTCTCCCCTCTCCTTCCCCCTCTCCCCCTCTCCTTCCCCTTCCTCCCCCCTCTCCTTCCCCTTCCTCCCCCTTCCCCCCTTCCTCCCCCCCTCTCCTTCCCCTTCCTCTCCCCTCTCCTTCCCCTTCCTCTCCCCTCTCCTTCCCCCTTCCTTCCCCTCCCCCCCTCTCCTTCCCCTTCCTCTCCCCTCTCCTTCCCCCTCTCCTTCCCCTTCCTCTCCCCTCCCCTTCCCCTTCGTCTCCCCTCTCCCTCCCCCTTCTCTCCCTCTCCCTTCTCCCTCTCCCCCTCTCCTTCCCCTTCCTCTCCCCCTCCCCCTCTCCTTCCCCTTCCTCTCCCTCCCTCCTCCCTCCCTCCAACCTCCCTTCCCTTCTCTCCCTCCCCTTCCCCCTCTCTCTCTCCCCTCCTCTCTCTCCCTCCCCTTCCCCTCTCTCTCCCTCCCCTTCCCCCTCTCTCTCTCTCCCCCTTCCCCTCTCTCTCTCTCCCCCTTCCCTCTCTCTCTCTCCTTCCCTCCCCCTCTCTCTCTCTCTCTCCCCCTCCCCTCTCTCTCTCTCTCTCTCTCTCTCTCTCTCTCTCTCTCTCTCTCTCTCTCTCCTCCCCCCTCTCTCTCTCTCCTCTCTCTCTCCTCCTCCCTCCCCTTCCCCCCTCTCTCTCTCTCCCTCCCCTTCCCCTCTCTCTCTCTCTCCCTCCCCTTCCCCTCTCTCTCTCTCTTTCCCTCCCCCTCTCTCTCCCTCCCTCCTTCTCTCTTTTCTCTCCTCCCCCGCCCTACACATACTGTCCGGGGTACACACACACTGTCATGGGTACACACACACACTGTCATGGGTACACACACACACACACACTGTCATGGTTACATACACACACTGTCATGGGTACACACACACACTGTCATGGGTACACACACACACACTGTCATGGGTACATACACACACTGTCATGGGTACATACACACACTGTCATGGGTACACACACACACTGTCATGGGTACACACACACACACTGTCATGGACACACACACACAGTTATGGGTACACACACTAATAATCACACACTGACGTACTCACACACATCAATGAGTGTCTGAAGGATGTCTGCACACAGTTTGTCCTGCACATAGATCACTCACACACTCTCACAGACACAGTCTAACACACACACACACACACACACACACACACACACACACACACACACACACACACACACACACACACACACACACACACACACACAGCAATAACAGTGTCTGAAGGCCGTCTCCTGCCCTTGGCTACGAGGCGTTCTCTGACCTAGCACTGTTAGTCACATCACACACAAAATATAGGACCCCCTTTCTTCCCCTCATTCTCTCTCTCAACCTCTGGCCAATCTCTTCTCCTCTTCTCTCGCTCTCTCCCTGCATCTCTCTCTCTCTCCCTGCATCTCTGTCTCTGCCATGCTCTCTCTCTCTGCCATGCTCTCTTTCTCTTTGCCTGCCTCTCTCTCTCTCTGCCATGCTCTCCCTCTCTGCCATGCTCTCTCTCTTGGCCTGCCTCTCTCTCTTTGCCTGCCTCTCTCTCTGCCTCTCAATTCAATTCAATTCAATTCAAGGGCTTTATTGGCATGGGAAACATGTGTTAACATTGCCAAAGCAAGTGAGGTAGACAACATACAAAGTGAATATATAAAGTGAAAAACAACAAAAATTAACAGTAAACATTACACATACAACAGTTTCAAAACAGTAAAGACATTACAAATGTCATATTATATATATATATATATATATATACATACATATATATATATATATATATACACACATACACATATACATACATATATATATATATATACATATATATATATATATATATATATATATACATATACATATATACACAACGTACAAATAATTAAAGGACACAAGATAAAATAAATAAGCATAAATATGGGTTGTATTTACAATGGTGTTTGTTCTTCACTGGTTGCCCTTTTCTCGTGGCAACAGGTCACAAATCTTGCTGCTGTGATGGCACACTGTGGAATTTCACCCAGTAGGTATGGGAGTTTTTCAAAATTGGATATGTTTTCGAATTCTTTGTGGATCTGTGTGATCTGGGGGAAATATGTCTCTCTAATATGGTCATACATTGGGCAGGAGGTTAGGAAGTGCAGCTCAGTTTCCACCTCATTTTGTGGGCAGTGAGCACATAGCCTGTCTTCTCTTGAGAGCCATGTCTGCCTACGGCGGCCTTTCTCAATAGCAAGGCTATGCTCTCTCTCTCTCTCTCTCTCTCTCTCTCTCTCTGTCTCTCTCTCTCTCTGCCTCTCTCTCTCTGCCTCTCTCTCTCTGACTTTCTCTGCCTCTCTCTCTCTCTCTGCCTCTCTCTCTCTCTTCTCTCTGCCTGCCTCTCTACCTGCCTCTCTCTGCCAGCCTCTCTCTCTGCCTGCCTGCCCCTCTCTCTCTATCTCTGACTCCTCTCTCTCTCTCTCTCTGGCTCCTCTCTTTCTGAAGGAGGGAGGACAAGAAGGCAAGACTTGAGTGCTCAACTTTCCCAAGCCTTCTGCATCACTTTAGGTTATAAATCATGTAGCGACACTCACAAGAAGCAAAATACATTTAGGTCCTCTTTTTGTCCTTTATTATTCAAACTGTGGCTTGTTATACCTGATCTGAGGCCTGTGGTATCTAGAGGGAGGATTTTTCTGAACTCCCATATCTACTGGGTGAAATACCACAGTGTACAATCACAGCAGCAAGATTCACAACCAGTGAAGAACAAACATTGTAAATACAACCCATATTTTTTCTCTTCCCTTTTGTACTTGAACTATTTTCACATTGTTATAACACTGTACAGTAAATAGCCATAATATGGCATTTGAGATATGTCTATTCCTTTGAAACCTGTGATTGTCATGTTTACTTTTTATTGTTTATTTCACTTCTGTTTATCTATTTCACTTGCTTTGGCAATGTTTCCAATGCCGAAAAGCCCTTTGAATTGAATTGATATGAGACCTATGATATCTAGAAGAGAGAGATGTGAGGCCTGTGTTACCAAGAGAGAGAGATGTGAGGCCTGTGTTATCTAGAGGAGAGAGATATGTAAGGCTTGTGTTATCTAGAGGAGAGAGAGAGAGATGTGAGGCCTGTGTTATCTAGAGGAGAGAGATGTGAGGCCTGTGTTATCTAGAGAGAGAGATATGTGAGGCTTGTGCTATCTAGAGGAGAGAGAGAGAGATGTGAGGCCTGTGTTATCTAGAGGAGAGAGATGTGAGGCCTGTGTTATCTAGAGGAGAGAGATATGTGAGGCTTGTGCTATCTAGAGGAGAGAGAGAGAGATGTGAGGCCTGTGTTATCTAGAGGAGAGAGAGATGTGAGGCTTGTGTTATCTAGAGGAGAGAGAGATGTGAGGCTTGTGTTATCTAGGGGAGAGAGAGATGTGAGGCCTGTGTTACCAAGAGAGAGAGATGTGAGGCTTGTGTTATCTAGAGGAGAGAGAGATGTGAGGCTTGTGTTATCTAGAGGAGAGAGAGAGAGATGTGAGGCCTGTGTTATCTAGAGGAGAGAGATGTGAGGCCTGTGTTATCTAGAGAGAGAGATGTGAGGCCTGTGTTATCTAGAGAGAGAGATGTGAGGCCTGTGTTATCTAGAGGAGAGAGAGATGTGAGGCCTGTGTTATCTAGAGGAGAGAGAGATGTGAGGCCTGTGTTATCTAGAGGAGAGAGATATGTGAGGCCTGTGTTATCTAGAGGAGAGAGATGTGAGGCCTGTGTTATCTAGAGAGAGAGAGATGTGAGGCCTGTGTTATCTAGAGGAGAGAGAGATGTGAGGCCTGTGTTATCTAGAGGAGAGAGAGATGTGAGGCCTGTGTTATCTAGAGAGAGAGAGATGTGAGGCCTGTGTTATCTAGAGAGAGAGAGATGTGAGGCCTGTGTTATCTAGAGAGAGATGTGAGGCCTGTGTTATCTAGAGGAGAGAGATATGAGGCCTGTGTTATCTAGAGAGAGAGATGTGAGGCCTGTGTTATCTAGAGAGAGAGAGAGATGTGAGGCCTGTGTTATCTAGAGGAGAGAGAGATGTGAGGCCTGTGTTATCTAGAGGAGAGAGAGATGTGAGGCCTGTGTTATCTAGAGAGAGAGATGTGAGGCCTGTGTTATCTAGAGGAGAGAGAGATGAGAGGCCTGTGTTATCTAGAGGAGAGAGAGATGTGAGGCCTGTGTTATCTAGAGAGAGAGAGATGTGAGGCCTGTGTTATCTAGAGGAGAGAGATATGAGGCCTGTGTTATCTAGAGAGAGAGATGTGAGACCTGTGTTATCTAGAGAGAGAGATGTGAGGCCTGTGTTATCTAGAGAGAGAGAGATGTGAGGCCTGTGTTACCAAGAGAGAGAGATGTGAGGCTTGTGTTATCTAGAGGAGAGAGAGAGATGTGAGGCCTGTGTTATCTAGAGAGAGAGAGATGTGAGGCCTGTGTTATCTAGAGAGAGAGAGATGTGAGGCCTGTGTTACCAAGAGAGAGAGATGTGAGGCTTGTGTTATCTAGAGGAGAGAGAGAGATGTGAGGCCTGTGTTATCTAGAGGAGAGAGAGAGATGTGAGGCTTGTGTTATCTAGAGGAGAGAGAGAGAGATGTGAGGCCTGTGTTATCTAGAGGAGAGAGAGAGATGTGAGGCCTGTGTTATCTAGAGGAGAGAGAGAGATGTGAGGCTTGTGTTATCTAGAGGAGAGAGAGAGATGTGAGGCCTGTGTTATCTAGAGAGAGAGAGATGTGAGGCCTGTGTTATCTAGAGGAGAGAGAGAGATGTGAGGCTTGTGTTATCTAGAGAGAGAGAGATGTGAGGCCTGTGTTATCTAGAGAGCGATGTGAGGCGTGTGTTATCTAGAGGAGAGAGAGAGATGTGAGGCCTGTGTTATCTAGAGGAGAGAGAGAGATGTGAGGCTTGTGTTATCTAGAGGAGAGAGAGATGTGAGGCCTGTGTTATCTAGAGGAGAGAGAGAGAGATGTGAGGCCTGTGTTATCTAGAGGAGAGAGAGAGATGTGAGGCTTGTGTTATCTAGAGGAGAGAGAGAGATGTGAGGCCTGTGTTATCTAGAGAGAGAGATGTGAGGCCTGTGTTATCTAGAGGAGAGAGAGAGATGTGAGGCTTGTGTTATCTAGAGGAGAGAGAGAGATGTGAGGCCTGTGTTATCTAGAGAGAGAGAGATGTGGGGCCTGTGTTATCTAGAGGAGAGAGAGAGATGTGAGGCTTGTGTTATCTAGAGGAGCGAGAGATGTGAGGCTTGTGTTATCTAGAGGAGAGAGAGAGAGATGTGAGGCCTGTGTTATCTAGAGGAGAGAGAGAAATGTGAGGCCTGTGTTATCTAGAGGAGAGAGAGAAATGTGAGGCCTGTGTTATCTAGAGGAGAGAGATATGAGGCCTGTGTTATCTAGAGAGAGAGCGATGTGAGGCGTGTGTTATCTAGAGGAGAGAGAGAGATGTGAGGCCTGTGTTATCTAGAGGAGAGAGATGTGAGGCCTGTGTTATCTAGAGGAGAGAGATGTGAGGCTTGTGTTATCTAGAGGAGAGAGAGAGATGTGAGGCCTGTGTTATCTAGAGAGAGAGATGTGAGGCCTGTGTTATCTAGAGAGAGAGATGTGAGGCCTGTGTTATCTAGAGGAGAGAGATGTGAGGCTTGTGTTATCTAGAGGAGAGAGAGAGATGTGAGGCCTGTGTTATCTAGAGGAGAGAGAGAGATGTGAGGCCTGTGTTATTTAGAGGAGAGAGAGAGATGTGAGGCCTGTGTTATCTAGAGAGAGAGATGTGAGGCCTGTGTTATCTAGAGAGAGAGATGTGAGGCCTGTGTTATCTAGAGGAGAGAGAGATGTGAGGCCTGTGTTATTTAGAGGAGAGAGAGAGATGTGAGGATTGTGTTATCTAGAGGAGAGGAGTAAATAATTTGGAGAAAGAGGAAGTAGTTATCTTGGAAGAGCTCAGCGATCATTGGATGAATAATGTGAGTCTCTTTTCTTTTGGCTGTTGTCTGGTTGGATGGATGTTCACTTCACAACATGTTATTTTGTTGTCTTGCCACTGACAGCCAGACTGGAGCTAGGTGCCAGACTTCACTAATCCTTGTTGATAACAAGCATAACATGATGCATACCCATGACATGATGCAGCCACCACAATGCTTGAAAATATGAAAAGTGTGGCTCTGTGATGTGTTGTTGGACTTAGGTTCGCCCCAAAAGTAATGCTCTCTATTCAGGACCTGAAGTTAGATTTTTTGCCACATTTTTAGCAGTTTAACTTCAGTGCCTTACTGTAAACAGGATGTGATTATTGTAGATGTGACAGTACTGTCGCTAGCTAGCTGCTGCCAGACCAGAGCTCTTGTAGATGTGACAGTACTGTAGCTAGCTAGCTGCTGCCAGACCAGAGCTCTTGTAGATGTGACAGTACTGTAGCTAGCTAGCTGCTGCCAGACCAGAGCTCTTGTAGATGTGACAGTACTGTAGCTAGCTAGCTGCTGCCAGACCAGAGCTCTTGTAGATGTGACAGTACTGTAGCTAGCTAGCTGCTGCCAGACCAGAGCTCTTGTAGATGTAACAGTACTGTAGCTCGCTAGATGCTGCAAGACCAGAGCACTTGTAGACGTGACAGTACTGTAGCTAGCTAGCTGCTGCCAGACCAGAGCTCTTGTAGATGTGACAGTACTGTAGCTAGCTAGCTGCTGCCAGACCAGAGCTCTTGTAGATGTGACAGTACTGTAGCTAGCTAGCCGCTGCCAGACCAGACCTCTTGTAGATGTGACAGTACTGTAGCTAGCTAGCTGCTGCCAGACCAGAGCTCTTGTAGATGTGACAGTACTGTAGCTAGCTAGCTGCTGCCAGACCAGAGCTCTTGTAGATGTGACAGTACTGTAGCTAGCTAGCCGCTGCCAGACCAGAGCTCTTGTAGATGTGACAGTACTGTAGCTAGCTAGCTGCTGCCAGACCAGAGCTCTTGTAGATGTGACAGTACTGTAGCTAGCTAGCTGCTGCCAGACCAGAGCTCTGTTGTATCTTCTTGGATGGGGATGCTCTACCACCTAACCAACTCAGGGTATGATAGGCCTAGACTGTACTCTGTACTAGTCACTAACAGTGTGCTCAAACAACCTGTAAGGGTTATGAATTATTACAGTGCACTTCTGATACGTACATATTTGTTTAAGTACAAACTCTGTTGAAGTGAATTACGTCATTTCAACCCGTTTTGATCAGTTATGTCATGCTGAAGTTTTCTATACTTGATTTATTTATGTAAGTATGCTCTTTCCTCTGTTTCCTCAGGTTTTTCTCCATCTGTCCCAGCCATGAAACAGCTGAGTGGACTATAGACCCCCTCTTGGCCTAGAGAACAGCAGAACTCCATCACACACTAAGGTAATGATGCATGTGGCCGTTCGACACTAGCAGACAGCTACTGTACAGGGGCGATTCCACTTCGGCATTACGACAAAATATTTTTGGTATCCCAAAAATTGTTCTGGGAATTCTCACTTCATTTAAAAATCATGATGGATGTGGCCCTTTTAGACCTGTATCTGCATCCTGACGATCTGTGAACCGTACATGTTACAGACAACATCTAGTCATTATACTGTAAGACCCTATGATGTGTGAGCCGTACATGTTACAGACAACATCTAGTCATTATACTGTAAGACCCTATGATGTGTGAGCCGTACATGATACAGACAACATCTTGGTGTCATTCATTGTGATTCATGTTGGAGCCCTAATGGTTGGTGTGTTGGAGCCCCTAATGGTTGGCGTGTTGGAGCCCTAATGGTTGGCATGTTGGAGCCCTAATGGGTTGTGAGTTGGAGCCCCTAATGGTTGGTATGTTTAGCCCTAATGGTTGGTGTGTTGGAGCCCTAATGGTTGGCGTGTTGGAGCCCCTAATGGTTGGTGTGTTGGAGCCCCTAATTGTTGGCGTGTTGGAGCCCCTAATGGCTGGTGTGTTGATCCCTAATGGTTGGTGTGTTGATCCCTAATGGTTGGTGTGTTGATCCCTAATGTCTGTTGTGTTGAGCCCTAATGGTTGGTGTGTTGAGCCCTAATGGTTGGTGTGTTGATCCCTAATGGTTGGTGTGTTGATCCCTAATGGCTGTTGTGTTGATCCCTAATGGCTGTTGTGTTGAGCCCTAATGGTTGGTGTGTTGAGCCCTAATGGTTGGTGTGTTGAGCCCTAATGGTTGGTGTGTTGAGCCCTAATGGCTGTTGTTGAGCCCTAATGGTTGGTGTGTTGAGCCCTAATGGTTGGTGTGTTGAGCCCTAATGGTTGGTGTGTTGAGCCCTAATGGCTGGTGTGTTGAGCCCTAATGGCTGTTGTGTTGAGCCCTAATGGTTGGTGTGTTGAGCCCTAATGGTTGGTGTGTTGAGCCCTAATGGCTGTTGTGTTGATCCCTAATGGCTGTTGTGTTGAGCCCTAATGGTTGGTGTGTTGAGCCCTAATGGTTGGTGTGTTGAGCCCTAATGGCTGTTGTTGAGCCCTAATGGTTGGTGTGTTGAGCCCTAATGGTTGGTGTGTTGAGCCCTAATGGCTGGTGTGTTGAGCCCTAATGGCTGTGTGTTGAGCCCTAATGGTTGGTGTGTTGAGCCCTAATGGTTGGTGTGTTGAGCCCTAATGGCTGTTGTGTTGATCCCTAATGGTTGGTGTGTTGAGCCCTAATGGCTGTTGTGTTGAGCCCTAATGGTTGGTGTGTTGAGCCCTAATGGCTGTTGTGTTGAGCCCTAATGGTTGGTAGTGGTTGCTCCTTTCTTGCTGCTCTACATACTCAAGCCGGCATGATGATGCTGCTGCTGCCTTTGTAGAGCAATCGCTCAGAATTAAACTTCACTGGGAGAAGAGAAGCACATACACACAGAACGCCAGGAGCAAAGCTGGCTGTTGAGTCATACAGCAGAGAGAGCTCAGAGAGTTGGGGAGCCCATAGCCAAGGCTGAGGGGGCAATGTTTTTGGTAGGGTGTAGTTTTCAGAGGGAGGGAGGGCCGAGTTTTCAGAGGGAGGGAGGGCCGGGTTTTTCGCATGGAAGGATGGAGAGAGGGCCGGGTTTTCACATGGAAGGATGGAGAGAAAACTGGGTTTTCACATGGGTGGATGGAGAGAGGGCTGGGTTTTCACATGGATGGATGGAGAGAGGGCCGGGTTTTCACATGGATGGATGGAGGGAGGGCTGGGTTTTCACATGGATGGATGGAGAGAGGGCCGGGTTTTCACATGGATGGATGGAGAGAGGGCCGGGTTTTCACATGGATGGATGGAGAGAGGGCCGGGTTTTCACATGGATGGATGGAGGGAGGGCTGGGTTTTCACATGGATGGATGGAGGGAGGGCTGGGTTTTCACATGGATGGATGGAGAGAGGGCCGGGTTTTCACATGGATGGATGGAGAGAGGGCCGGGTTTTCACATGGATGGATGGAGAGAGGGCCGGGTTTTCACATGGATGGATGGAGAGAGGGCCGGGTTTTCACATGGATGGATGGAGGGAGGGCTGGGTTTTCACATGGATGGATGGAGAGAGGGCCGGGTTTTCACATGGATGGATGGAGAGAGGGCTGGGTTTTCACATGGATGGATGGAGAGAGAACTGGGTTTTCACATGGATGGATGGAGAGAGAACTGGGTTTTCACATGGATGGATGGAGAGAGAACTGGGTTTTCACATGGGTGGATGGAGAGAGGGCCGGGTTTTCACATGGATGGATGGAGAGAGGGCCGGGTTTTCGCATGGATGGATGGAGGGAGGGCCGGGTTTTCGCATGGATGGATGGAGGGAGGGCCGGGTTTTACTGTAGGAGGGATGGATGGGTTTTACTGTAGGAGGGAAGGCTGGGTTTTACTGTAGGAGGGAAGTATGTGTTTTACTGTAGGAGGGAAGGCTGGGTTTTACTGTAGGAGGGAAGGCTGGGTTTTACTGTAGGAGGGAAGGCTGGGTTTTACTGTAGGAGGGAAGGCTGGGTTTTACTGTAAGAGGGAAGTATGGGTTTTACTGTAGGAGGGAAGTATGGGTTTTACTGTAGGAGGGAAGTATGGGTTTTACTGTAGGAGGGAAGGCTGGGTTTTACTGTAGGAGGGAAGGCTGGGTTTTACTGTAGGAGGGAAGGCTGGGTTTTACTGTAGGAGGGAAGGCTGGGTTTTACTGTAGGAGGGAAGTATGGGTTTTACTGTAGGAGGGAAGTATGGGTTTTACTGTAGGAGGGAAGTATGGGTTTTACTGTAGGAGGGAAGGCTGGGTTTTACTGTAGGAGGGAGGGCTAGGTTTTACTGTAGGAGGGAAGTATGGGTTTTACTGTAGGAGGGAAGTATGGGTTTTACTGTAGGAGGGAAGTATGGGTTTTACTGTAGGAGGGAAGTATGGGTTTTACTGTAGGAGGGAAGGCTGGGTTTTACTGTAGGAGGGAAGGCTGGGTTTTACTGTAGGAGGGAAGTATGGGTTTTACTGTAGGAGGGAAGTATGGGTTTTACTGTAGGAGGGAAGTATGGGTTTTACTGTAGGAGGGAAGGCTGGGTTTTACTGTAGGAGGGAAGGCTGGGTTTTACTGTAGGAGGGAAGGCTGGGTTTTACTGTAGGAGGGAAGTATGGGTTTTACTGTAGGAGGGAAGTATGGGTTTTACTGTAGGAGGGAAGTATGGGTTTTACTGTAGGAGGGAAGGCTGGGTTTTACTGTAGGAGGGAAGGCTGGGTTTTACTGTAGGAGGGAAGTATGGGTTTTACTGTAGGAGGGAAGTATGGGTTTTACTGTAGGAGGGAAGTATGGGTTTTACTGTAGGAGGGAAGTATGGGTTTTACTGTAGGAGGGAAGTATGGGTTTTACTGATGGAGGGAAGGCTGGGTTTTACTGATGGAGGGAGGGCTGGGTTTTACTGTAGGAGGGAGGGCTGGGTTTTACTGTAGGAGGGAGGGCTGGGTGTTACTGTAGGAGGGAAGGCTGGGTTTTACTGTAGGAGGGAAGGCTGGGTTTTACTGTAGGAGGGAAGGCTGGGTTTTACTGTAGGAGGGAGGGCTGGGTTTTACTGTAGGAGGGAGGGCTGGGTTTTACTGTAGGAGGGAAGGCTGGGTTTTACTGTAGGAGGGAAGGCTGGGTTTTACTGTAGGAGGGGGGGCTGGGTTTTACTGTAGGAGGGAGGGCTGGGTTTTACTGTAGGAGGGAGGGCTGGGTTTTACTGTAGGAGGGAGGGCTGGGTTTTACTGTAGGAGGGAGGGCTGGGTTTTCAGATGGATGGAGGGAGGGCTGGGATTTCAGATGGATGGAGGGAGGGCTGGGTTTTACTGGAGGAGGGAGGGCTGGGTTTTACTGTAGGAGGGAGGGCTGGGATTTCAGATGGATGGAGGGAGGGCTGGGTTTTCAGATGGATGGAGGGAGGGCTGGGTTTTAGTGTTGGAGTGTGAGGGAGGGGGTTACCGAAGGGAAGAGGGGGTGGTTGATTCCGAACTCTACTGTATGTGTGTCCGTCCGTGTGCGCATGCGTATAACCCATGTTTCAGCGCGGTGAGAGAATACATCTCACATTCATCTCTACTGCTGAATTCCCCCTCACAGGCATACTCCTATGTCCTATAGTTCATGTTCATTACAATTGAATCAACACAAATCACCCATTCACATCCATATGAGACGAAATGACCATGTGTTAACGTGAGTTATTAATACTGTAAAGTACACGTGTACTCCACAGTCGTGATGTGAAGCATTATTACTGCACCCAGGCTCTCCGTCTTGATTAGTAAGGCTTTACTGAAGTGCAGTGATTCTCTATGGGATTGAATACCACAGTGTAATATCAAAAGCACTAATCCTACTCTGTAATATCATGCTAGTAATATAAAGTGAAATGATCATTATCTAATTATCTCTCTCTGTCCCTCTGTCCTTCCCAACAACCATACATTATGCACAATTTGGCAGATTTGTATTGGTGAGGTTTGAGCGATGTCAACCATTGTCCTATTGTGACTATATACACATAAAACATTGTGATATTCGATATTGGCCACCTCTGCTAAAACGACAGTTGGGCTATAGCACAAAATCGACTACAACTGGACCAAGCATGATGGAAGATAATGTTGTTGGAAGCCTTGGCAGAGGCTGAGTGCAGGCAATGGCACATCTTTTCTAAAGTTCCTTTGTGTCTGTCTGGCGCACACGTGATGGAGCAGTGACTCTCTGATGAGGAACGGTCTGTCTTACTGTAGTGAGCTAGGTTATAGGACTACGTCATGAGGAATGGTCTGTCTTACTGTAGTGAGCTAGGTTATAGGACTACGTAATGAGGAACGGTCTGTCTTACTGTAGTGAGCTAGGTGAGCTAGGTTATAGGACTACGTCATGAGGAACGGTCTGTCTTACTGTAGTGAGCTAGGTCATAGGGACTACGTCATGAGGAACGGTCTGTCTTACTGTAGTGAGCTAGGTTACAGGACTACGTCATGAGGAACGGTCTGTCTTACTGTAGTGAGCTAGGTTATAGGACTACGTCATGAGGAACGGTCTGTCTTACTGTAGTGAGCTAGGTGAGCTAGGTTATAGGACTACGTCATGAGGAATGGTCTGTCTTACTGTAGTGAGCTAGGTCAAGGACTACGTCATGAGGAATGGTCTGTCTTACTGTAGTGAGCTAGGTTATAGGACTACGTAATGAGGAACGGTCTGTCTTACTGTAGTGAGCTAGGTTACAGGACTACGTAATGAGGAACGGTCTGTCTTACTGTAGTGAGCTAGGTTATAGGACTACGTAATGAGGAACGGTCTGTCTTACTGTAGTGAGCTAGGTTATAGGACTACGTAATGAGGAACGGTCTGTCTTACTGTAGTGAGCTAGGTTATAGGACTACGTCATGAGGAACGGTCTGTCTTACTGTAGTGAGCTAGGTTATAGGACTACGTAATGAGGAACGGTCTGTCTTACT
This sequence comes from Oncorhynchus keta, assembly GCF_023373465.1. NCBI lineage: Eukaryota > Metazoa > Chordata > Actinopteri > Salmoniformes > Salmonidae > Oncorhynchus > Oncorhynchus keta. The sequence continues at coordinate 37,001,088 of NC_068445.1, read as the reverse complement.
GTAGTGAGCTAGGTTATAGGACTACGTAATGAGGAACGGTCTGTCTTACTGTAGTGAGCTAGGTTATAGGACTACGTAATGAGGAACGGTCTGTCTTACTGTAGTGAGCTAGGTTATAGGACTACGTCATCAGGAAGGGTCTGTCTTACTGTAGTGAGCTAGGTTGTAGGACTACGTCATGAGGAATGGTCTGTCTTACTGTAGTGAGCTAGGTTATAGGACTACGCAATGAGGAACAGTCTGTCTTACTGTAGTGAGCTAGGTTATAGGACTATGTAATGAGGAACGGTCTGTCTTACTGTAGTGAGCTAGGTTATAGGACTACGTAATGAGGAACGGTCTGTCTTACTGTAGTGAGCTAGGTTATAGGACTACGCAATGAGGAATGGTCTGTCTTACTGTAGTGAGCTAGGTTATAGGACTATGTAATGAGGAACGGTCTGTCTTACTGTAGTGAGCTAGGTTATAGGACTACGTCATGAGGAACGGTCTGTCTTACTGTAGTGAGCTAGGTTATAGGACTACGTCATGAGGAACGGTCTGTCTTACTGTAGTGAGCTAGGTGAGCTAGGTTATAGGACTACGTCATGAGGAATGGTCTGTCTTACTGTAGTGAGCTAGGTTATAGGACTACGTAATGAGGAACGGTCTGTCTTACTGTAGTGAGCTAGGTTATAGGACTACGTCATGAGGAACGGTCTGTCTTACTGTAGTGAGCTAGGTTATAGGACTACGCAATGAGGAACGGTCTGTCTTACTGTAGTGAGCTAGGTTATAGGACTACGTCATGAGGAACGGTCTGTCTTACTGTAGTGAGCTAGGTTATAGGACTACGTAATGAGGAACGGTCTGTCTTACTGTAGTGAGCTAGGTTATAGGACTACGCAATGAGGAACGGTCTGTCTTACTGTAGTGAGCTAGGTTATAGGACTACGTCATGAGGAACAGTCTGTCTTACTGTAGTGAGCTAGGTTATAGGACTACGCAATGAGGAACGGTCTGTCTTACTGTAGTGAGCTGGGTTATAGGACTACGTAATGAGGAATGGTCTGTCTTACTGTAGTGAGCTAGGTTATAGGACTACGTAATGAGAGAACGGTCTGTCTTACTGTAGTGAGCTAGGTTATAGGACTACGTAATGATGAGGAATGGTCTGTCTTACTGTAGTGAGCTAGGTTATAGGACTATGTAATGATGAGGAACGGTCTGTCTTTCTGTAGTGAGCTAGGTTATAGGACTACGTCGGTCTGTCTTACTGTAGTGAGCTAGGTTATAGGACTACGTAATGAGGAACGGTCTGTCTTACTGTAGTGAGCTAGGTTATAGGACTACGTAATGAGGAACGGTCTGTCTTACTGTAGTGAGCTAGGTTATAGGACTACGTCATGAGGAATGGTCTGTCTTACTGTAGTGAGCTAGGTTATAGGACTACGTAATGAGGAACGGTCTGTCTTACTGTAGTGAGCTAGGTGAGCTAGGTTATAGGACTACGTCATGAGGAATGGTCTGTCTTACTGTAGTGAGCTAGGTCATAGGACTACGTCATGAGGAATGGTCTGTCTTACTGTAGTGAGCTAGGTTATAGGACTACGTAATGAGGAACGGTCTGTCTTACTGTAGTGAGCTAGGTTATAGGACTACGTAATGAGGAACGGTCTGTCTTACTGTAGTGAGCTAGGTTATAGGACTACGTCATCAGGAAGGGTCTGTCTTACTGTAGTGAGCTAGGTTGTAGGACTACGTCATGAGGAATGGTCTGTCTTACTGTAGTGAGCTAGGTTATAGGACTACGTCATGAGGAACGGTCTGTCTTACTGTAGTGAGCTAGGTTATAGGACTACGCAATGAGGAACGGTCTGTCTTACTGTAGTGAGCTAGGTTATAGGACTACGTCATGAGGAACGGTCTGTCTTACTGTAGTGAGCTAGGTTATAGGACTACGTAATGAGGAACGGTCTGTCTTACTGTAGTGAGCTAGGTTATAGGACTACGCAATGAGGAACGGTCTGTCTTACTGTAGTGAGCTAGGTTATAGGACTACGTAATGAGGAACGGTCTGTCTTACTGTAGTGAGCTAGGTTATAGGACTACGTAATGAGGAACGGTCTGTCTTACTGTAGTGAGCTAGGTTATAGGACTACGTCATGAGGAACGGTCTGTCTTACTGTAGTGAGCTAGGTTATAGGACTACGTAATGATGAGGAACGGTCTGTCTTACTGTAGTGAGCTAGGTTATAGGACTACGTAATGATGAGGAATGGTCTGTCTTACTGTAGTGAGCTAGGTTATAGGACTATGTAATGATGAGGAACGGTCTGTCTTACTGTAGTGAGATAGGTTGAATGAACACTTATTTAACTTAATATAATACATCAATAAAATCAATTTAGCCTCAAGTAAATAATGAAACATGTTCAATTTGGTTTAAATAATGCAAAAACAAAGTGTTGGAGAACAAAGTAAAAGTGCAATATGTGCCATGTAAGAAAGCTAACGTTTCAGTTCCTTGCTCAGAACATGAGAACATATGAAAGCTGGTGGTTCCTTTTAACATGAGTCTTCAATATTCCCAGGTAAGAAGTTTTAGGTTGTAGTTGTTATGGGAATTATAGGACTATTTCCCTCTATACCATTTGTATTTCATTAACCTTTGACTATTGGGTGTTCTTATAGGCACTATAGTATTGCCAGTGTAACAGTATAGCTTCTGTCCCTCTCCTTGCTCCTCCCTGGGCTCGAACCAGCAACACAACGACAATTAGCACGCGCTAACTAGCTAGCTATTTCACTTCGGTTACACCAGCCTCATCTTGGGAGTTGATAGGCTTGAAGTCATAAACAGCGCAATGCTGGATGCACAACGAAGAGCTGCTGGCAAAACGCACGAAAGTGCTGTTTGAGTTAATTTTAACGCCAACTGTTTGTAATTCATGTCGTCGGTCAGCCACGACTCGGTGAAACATAAAATAATGCAGTTTTAATGTCACGTTGGTAGGATATATGTGATCGTAGTTTGTCTGTTGTTATTATCGATTGATTGTACGTTGGCTAATAGGGCCGATGGTAAAAGTAGATTGCCATCTCGGCATTGGATCCTTACAAGGCACCCGGACCTTCATCCCTAATACCTCAGTCTCTGATACCTTTGTCTTTTTCTCCTGTGAATGACAGGGATGAGGGCCTTGTCGGTCGTCTCATATAAATAATTCTCGTCTGACTCGTTGAAAAATAAGTATTCCTGCAGTACGGGGTGAGTAATTGCTGTCCTGATATCTAGAAGCTCTTTTCGGTCATAGGACACGGTGGCAGAAACATAACGTACATAATAAGGTACAAATAATGCGAAAAAACACACGCAATAGAACAATCTCCTTCGGCTCCATTCTTCATTATTATAATGGTGAGAGGTTAGCATGTCTTGGGGGTATGATTTTTGTGTCTAACTTTCTCACAAATCATGGTAGCAACCACATTAATGAAGTTAATTTCTTACAAATGTTACAATCTTTCTTCCACTTTGACATCATGGTATTTTGTGTAGATTGTTTACAAAAAAAATACAATTAAATCCATTTTAATCCCACTTTGTAACACAGCTAAATGTGGAAAAAAGTCAAGGGGTGTGAATACTTTCTGAATGCACTGTACACCCAAACTATCAACATCTATCTCACTGTACCAGGTGGTGCTCAGTGGAGTAGAGCTCTCCTGCTGTTTCAGTGTGTGTGTGTGTGTGTGTGTGTGTGTGTGTGTGTGTGTGTGTGTGTGTGTGTGTGTGTGTGTGTGTGTGTGTGTGTGTGTGTGTGTGTGTGTGTGTGTGTGTGTGTGTGTGTGTGTGTGTGTGTGTGTGTGTGTACTTGCGTGCATTGAGTCTTTGTAGTGCGGGCAGCGGGCACTAGTGGGTGACTCTCATGCTGGGCTGACTCAGTTGATCAGGGGTTCATTGACCCCTGTGCTGCTTGTTAGAGGTCTTCATGCATTTATCATAGTGGATAATAAATAACCTAGCTATAGCATCTATCATAGTGGATGATAAATAACCGAGCTATAGCATCTATCATAGTGGATAATAAATAACCTAGCTATAGCATCTATCATAGTGGATGATAAATAACCTAGCTATAGCATCTATCATAGTGGATGATAAATAACCTAGCTATAGCATCTATCATAGTGGATGATAAATAACCTAGCTATAGCATCTATCATAGTGGATAATAAATAACCTAGCTATAGCATCTATCATAGTGGGTGATAAATAACCTAGCTATAGCATCTATCATAGTGGATAATAAATAACCTAGCTATAGCATCTATCATAGTGGATGATAAATAACCTAGCTATAGCATCTATCATAGTGGATGATAAATAACCTAGCTATAGCATCTATCATGGTGGATAATAAATAACCTAGCTATAGCATCTATCATAGTGGGTGATAAATAACCTAGCTATAGCATCTGTCATAGTGGATAATAAATAACCTAGCTATAGCATCTATCATAGTGGATGATAAATAACCTAGCTATAGCATCTATCATAGTGGATAATAAATAACCTAGCTATAGCATCTATCATAGTGGATGATAAATAACCTAGCTATAGCATCTATCATAGTGGATGATAAATAACCTAGCTATAGCATCTATCATAGTGGATGATAAATAACCTAGCTATAGCATCTATCATAGTGGATGATAAATAACCTATCATAGCTAAATAACCTATAGCATCTAACCTAGCTATCATCTATCATGGATGATAAATAACCTAGCTATAGCATCTATCATAGTGGATAATAAATAACCTAGCTATAGCATCTATCATAGTGGGTGATAAATAACCTAGCTATAGCATCTATCATAGTGGATGATAAATAACCTAGCTATAGCATCTATCATAGTGGATGATAAATAACCGAGCTATAGCATCTATCATAGTGGATGATAAATAACCTAGCTATAGCATCTATCATAGTGGATGATAAATAACCTAGCTATAGCATCTATCATAGTGGATAATAAATAACCTAGCTATAGCATCTATCATAGTGGATGATAAATCATAATAATAATAACCTAGCTATAGCATCTATTATAGTGGATGATAAATAACCTAGCTATAGCATCTATCATAGTGGGTTATAAATAACCTAGCTATAGCATCTATCATAGTGGGTGATAAATAACCTAGCTATAGCATCTATCATAGTGGATGATAAATAACCTAGCTATGGCATCTATCATAGTGGATAATAAATAACCTAGCTATAGCATCTATCATAGTGGATGATAAATAACCTAGCTATAGCATCTATCATAGTGGATAATAAATAACCTAGCTATAGCATCTATCATAGTGGGTGATAAATAACCTAGCTATAGCATCGATCATAGTGGATGATAAATAACCTAGCTATAGCATCTATCATAGTGGATGATAAATAACCTAGCTATAGCATCTATCATAGTGGATGATAAATAACCTAGCTATAGCATCTCTTGGTCTACTAGTGAGAGTTGGCTTGTTGGTTGGTTGCGGTCTCTCCCTCCCTCTTCCCTGCTCTCCGTGTCTCTCTCTCCCAGTACTGCCCCTCCCCCGCCTGCTAGAGCGGCACCTCTCTCTTCTCTCTCTCTCTCTCTCTCTCTCTCTCTCTCTCTCTGCCTCTCTCTCTGCCTCTCTCTATCACTTCTCTCGCTCTTTATCAGCTCCGGTTAGTAAAGTCGCTTAAAAAATTACTTTTCTGCTGCTTCCCTCACTCGGATCGGTCTGACTCTGACCAGGTCTATATGGGTCTCCATTTAAAACAATGTATGCATATCAAGCCCCAGGTCCATTTTGGTCTTTTTGGTCCCGTGAAGACGTTTCCGCGTGTGTGTATCAGAGCAGAGCTGTAGAATGTAATATTCAGCAGCCTGATGGTCTTCTTTCTTAGCATCACGTTTGAAGATGAATTAGTAATGGCAGTGCAGTGGCCTCAGGGAGCCCACAGCGTGAGAAACCACCATATTGGTGGGTGAAATGTGTGTATTTGGGCAAGAGGATATGTGAGCGCATGTCTGTTTACCAATATTCTTAACGGGAGTGTATGTTTGTGTGCAATTGCAAAGGTGAGGACATGTGTGTGCCTACGCTCAACTCATTCGCACGGACGCATGTATGTATGCTCACTCGCGCACACACACGTGAGCACACATGCTTCGATTTACACACACACACACACACACACCCACGCACTAACTCCCTAATCTGCCTAAGCCGCGTCCCTAATCACATCCCTCAGCACAGTGTCATTCATAGATAGATCTGCAATTATTTCAATATGCGCGTGCACACACACACATGGTGTAAGCGGGTAGTGAGGACCAACAGCACAGTTTCAACCTGTTGTTGCCTAGTTGCATCATATCATACATTCCTGAAGGGGGGGGGGGGGGGAGCAAGAAAAGAGGGAAGAGAGATGGAAGCAAAGGGGCCCTAGAGAGGCCATGTGACCTCTTCATTTGCTCCATTTCTATCTCTGACCCTGTCCTCTATCCTTCTTTCTATCTATCCCAACCCTCTATCCTTCTATCTATTCCCATCCCTATATCCTTCTATCTGTCTCCGACCCGCTATCCTTCTATCCCTGACCCTCTATCCTCTATCCTTCTATCCCTGACCCTCTATCCTTCTATCTATCCCCAAACCCTCTATCCTTCTATCTATCTCTGACCCTATATCCTACTATCTATCTCTGACCCGCTATCCTTCTATATATCTCTGACCCGCTATCCTTCTATCTCTGACCCGCTATCCTTCTATATATCTATCTCTGACCCTCTATCCTTCTATATATCTGTCCCCTATCCTCTATCCTTCTATCTATCTCTGACCCTCTATCCTTCTATCTATCTCTGACCCTCTATCCTTCTATATATCTATCCACGACCCTCTATCCTTCTCTCTTTCTCTGACCCTCTATCCTTCTATCTATCTCTGATCCTCTATACTTCTATCTAACTCTGACCCTCTATCCTTCGATATATTCAATTCAAGGGGCTTTATTGGCATGGGAAACATGTTTTAACATTGCCAAATGAAGTGAGGTAGATAATATACAAAAGTGAAATAAACAATAAAAATGTACATTAAACATTACACATAGATACGTTTCAAAACAATAAAGACATTACAAATGTCACATGTGTATATATACAGTGTTGTAACAATTAAAGTACACAAGGGAAAATAAATAAGCATAAATATGGGTTGTGTTTACAATGGTGTTTGTTCTTCACTGGTTGCCCTTTTCTTGTGGCAACAGGTCACAAATCTTGCTGCTGTGATGGCACACTGTGGAATTTCACCCAGTAGATATGGGAGTTTATCAAATTTGAGTTTGTTTTCAAATTATTCGTGGATCTGTGTAATCTGAGGGAAATATATGTCTCTAATATGGTCATACATTGGGCAGGAGGTTAGGAAGTGCAGCTCAGTTTCCACCTCGTTTTGTGGGCAGTGTGCACATAGCCTGTCTTCTCTTGAGAGCCATGTCTGCCTACGGCGGCCTTTCTCAATAGCAAGGCTATGCTCACTGAGTCTGTACATAGTCAAAGCTTTCCTTAATTTTGGGTCAGTCACAGTGGTCAGGTATTCTGCCGCTGTGTACTCTCTGTGTAGAGTCAAATAGCATTCTAGTTCGCTCTGTTTTTTTGTTAATTCTTTCCAATGTGTTAAGTAATTATCTTTTTGTTTTCTCATGATTTGGTTGGGTCTAATTGTGCTGTTGTCCTGGGGCTCTGTAGGGTGTGTTTGTGTTTGTGAACAGAGCCCCAGGACCAGCTTGCTTAGGGGACTCTTCTCCAGGTTCATTCATCTCTCTGTTTGTGACGGCTTTGTTATGGAAGGTTTGTGAATCGCTTCCTTTTAGGTGGTTGTAGAATTTAATGGCTCTATCTCCGACCCTCCATCCTTCTATCTATCTCTGACCCTCTATCCTTCTATCTATCTCTGACCCTCTATCCTTCTATCTATCCCTGACCCATCTCTCTCTCTCTCTCTCTCTCTCTGTTCATCTCTTTATTCTCTTAATTTCTCTGTTCTCTTTCTCATCTCTCTCACTCAACCTCTCTTCTCTTCTCCCCCCCCAACCCTCTCTCTCTCTGTTCTTTTATCTGGTGTAAACTGTGTATTCAGATTGAGTGGTGGGGGGGGGAGTGGAGACAGACTGGGATGATGCAATAAAGAGGGAGACACACACACACACACACACACACACACACTTGAAATGCTTTATATGGATTTGGGGTAAATGGAAACAAAACATGGCTTACACACACACACACACTGTGTTTTCCCTGTTGGCATATGTCGGAAGGGTCAATGAAGGCTTGTAGTTTATCTATAGCTTACGGGTGTATTTATTGTTCTGTGTCTATAATTTTCTCCAGTCCAGCCAGAGACATGGCATCCAGAACACATGGACAAATCTTGACCCTGAACTGTGATGAATCTTGATCCTGAACTGTGATAAATTGGCAGTAGTTCTCCCATTACTAACATCAATGGTGGAACCAATTCATGTTTGTTTTTTTATGTTTGAACCCATGTTTATCACGGGTATTACGTAGCAATGATAATGTATGTGAGAACTGAACTTTAGTTAAACACAATGATGGAATACCAAGAGTACAACACAATGTACAGTATTGTAGCTTACACATTAGAACCCCTTTAACCAGGCTTGTCATCCATTATTTATAGGTGATTCACACTGTTTCCTACCAAATAGTCAGTGACGTCTGAGGTGTGGTAACCAGCTCAGAGAGGGTCTGCTGCGGCTCAGGAGAAATACCTCAACCACACTACAGTTAGTTAGCATGAGAACATAATGAACTGTCTGTCATTGTAGAGCTAGATAAGAAGTCAGGCAGGAAGCCAAGTCTGCATGTACCACACGGAACACACCATTGTTCCGAAGGTTCTACATAATCCGTGTCATTCCATGCCTTTCATGTGAAAAAGGAACAAATATGGCCATGCCTTTTGGAACAGTAGATTGTTTGATATGACACATTGTATCTGAAAACAATGAAGCTCATGAGAATTATGATGATGATCATTGTCTGACTGTCTCTGCCTGGCTACACTCGCTGTGTGTGTAGGGTTGAGCGGTATGCAGATGTTCATAGTGTTTCTGTACCATACCGAGGTATATGGTATTACCGGAAGTGCACACAAGGGGCGCTATGTATACTGAACAAAAAATATAAATGCAACAATTTCAAGGATTTGACAGATTTCATATAAGGAAATCAGGCAATTATAAATGAACTAATTAGGCCCTAATCTATGGATTTCACATGACTGGGAATACAGATATGCATCTGTTGATTACAGATACACTATATATACACAAGTATGTGTACACCCCTTCAAATGAGTGGATTAGGCTATTTCAGCCACACACATTGCTGACAGGTGTATAAAATCGAGCACACAACCATGCAAACTCAATAGACAAACATTGACAGTAAAATGGGCTTACTGAAGAGCTCAGTGACTTTCAATGTGGCACTGTCATAGGATGCCACCTTTCCAGCAAGTCAGTATATCAAATTCCTGCCCTGCTAGCACTGCCCCGGTAAATTGTAAGTAATTTTATTGTGAAGTGGAAACATCTAGGAGCAACAACAGCTCAGCCGCGAGGTTGTAGGCTACACAAGATCACAGAACGGGACCACCGAGTACTGATGGGCGCAGAAACGGTCTGTCTTCCAACTCACTACCGAGTTCCAAACTGCCTCCCTGGAAGCAACGTCAGCACAATAACTGTTTGTCTGGAGATTCATGAAATGGGTTTGGAAACGCCGCCATTGGACTCTGGAGTAATGAATCACACTTCACCTGGATTTGACAGAAACCATGAGAATGCTACCTGCCCCAATGCATACTGCCAACTGTCAGATTTGGTAGAGAAGGAATAATGATCAGGGGCTATTTTTCATGGTTTGGGCTCGGCCTCTTAACGCTACAGCATACATTCTAGATGATTCTGGGCTTCCAACTTTGTGGCAACAGTTTGGGGAAGGCCATTTCCTGTTTCAGTATGACAATGCCCTTGTGCAAAAAGCGAGGGCCATTCAGGAATGTTTTGTTGATCGGTGTGGAAGAACTTGACAGGCCTGCACAGAGCCCTGACCCCAACCCCATCAAACACCTTCGGGATGAATTGGAATGCTGACTGCGAGCCAGGCCTAATTGCCCAACATCAGTGCCTGACCTCACTAATGCTCTTGTGGCTGAATGGAAGCAAGTCCCCTCAGCAATGTTCCAACATCTAGTGGAAAGCCTTCCCAGAAGAGTGGAGTCTGTTATAGCAGCAAAGGGGGGACCAACTCCATAATGATGCTCATAATTTTGGAATCGGATGTTCGATGAGCAGGTGTCTACATACATTTGGTCATGTAGTGTACCTTTAAAAAAAAAAAAAAAGTAGGGGCCGTGAACCATTCAGTATCTGGTGTGACCACCTTTTGTCTCATGCATAAAGTTGATTAGGCTGTTGATTGTGACGTGGAATGTTTTCCCACTCCTCTTCAATGGCTGTGAAAAGTTGCTGGATATTGGTGGGAACTGGAACACGCTGTCGTACACATCCCAAACATGCTCAATGAACATCTGGTGACATCTGGTGAGTATGCAGGCCATGGAAGAACTGGGACATTTTCAGCTTCCAGGAATTGTGTACAGATCCTTGTGACATTGGGCCGTGTATTATCATGCTGAAACATGAGGTGATGGCGGCGGATGAATGGCACGACAATGGGCCTCAGGATCTCGGCACAGTATCTCTGTGCATTCAAATTGCCATTGATAAAAATGCAATTGTGTTCGTTGTCTGTAGCTTATAACTGGCCATACCATAACTCCACTGCCACCATGGGGCACTCTGTTCACAATGCTGACATAAGCAAACCGCTCGCCCACACAACGCCATACACATTGTCTGCGGTTGTGAGGCCGGTTGGACATACTGCCAAATTCTCTAAAACAGTGTTGGATGCGCCTTATGGTAGTTTAAATTCTCTGGCAACAACTCTGGTGGACATTCCTGTAATCAGCATGCCAATTGCACGCTCCCTCAACTTGAGACATCTGTGTCATCATGTTGTGACAAAACTGCACATTTTAGTGGCCTTTATTGTCCCCCGCACAAGGTGCACCTGTGGAATGATACATTCTGATTAATCAGCTTCTTGATGTGCCACACCTGTCAGGTGGATGGATTATATTGGCAAGCAGAAACGCTCGCTTACAGGAATGTAAACAAATTTGTGCACAACATTTGAGAGAAGCTTTTTGTGAAAAATTCTGGTATTTTATTTCAGCTCATGGAACATGGGAACACTTTATATGTTGCGTTTATATATTTTTTTCAGTGTGCACTTTTTTCTACGCACTAAACAATTTAGGCAACGGGAATCTTGATCCAGAAGGGGATTGAATGTCTCGGCTGTAACCAAAAAGCTTGATCTTGACATCTAGCCACTTACAGTGGCTTGCGACAGTAATTACCCCCTTTGGCATTTTTCCTATTTTGTTGCCCGGAATTAAAATAGATTTTTGGGGGGGGTTGTATCATTTTTTTTAAACAACATGCCTACCACTTCGAAGATGCAAAAATAAGACAAAGAAATAAGACAAAAAAAATGAAAACTTGATTTTGTGTATGTCCATTACATGAAATCCAAATATAATCCAATTAAATTACAGGTTGTAATGCAACAAAATAGGGAAAACGCAGAGGTGGGTGAATACTTTTGCAAGGCACTGTACTACAGTACTATGAGCAGAAAGTTACCAAACCATTTAATGCATAGCTAGAGCCCTGAACTGGATATCATTTGATACATCTTAGATTTCTTATAGTTCTAGTTTATAAGCAGTAGTGTAGCATGGACTCAGGCAGCCTCCGCATAAATGATTCCCATCACTAAAAAAATACAAAAAATACTATATATCTATATTTAATATTTTTTACGGTATTGGAAATCATATGGTCAGTATTTGGAAATACTCCGGTATACGTATAAACAGTATATCGCCCAAGCCTACGTGTGTGTGATCACGTGGCCCTCTCTATTCTCTCTCTGTGTGTTTGTGTGTGGAAGTGATGCACCAATGACTCACAGTGAGCGGCTGCAGCTGTCCTCTGTGTGTGTCCGTGTGTGTGTGTGTGTGTGTGTGTGTGTGTGTGTGTGTGTGTGTGTGTGTGTGTGTGTGTGTGTGTGTGTGTGTGTGTGTGTGTGTGTGTGTGTGTGTGTGTGTGTGTGTGTGTGTGTGTGTGTGTGTGTGTGTGAGAGAGAGAGTGATTTTCTGCATGGTTGAACAGCAGGACGAGATAGTGAGCATGACCGTCTCCTTCCCTTTCCTCTACCCTGCCAACTGTCCACGTGACCAACGCACATACGTTAAATGGTGATGAGTAGGATACGGTTGTAGACAGGGGTTGGTACCGAATCAGGTGTTTTGAACTGTGTGTATGTTTCTGCATGTTTATCCTGTAGGTCCTGGTTGGTAAATGTCATCTCGAAACGCTCTATTGTCCATTTAGTTGACAAGTCATGTTGTGAAGCGATCATATGAATACACCAAACTGATACACTACATGTCAGCTCTTTGTTGTGTGTTGGCCTTACTCCCTCTCAAACGTATACATTTGTGTTCCGTCCAGGTTGCTATGGTGAATGCGGGGCGCGTGGATGAGGAGGAGGAGCTGCAGTGAGGTGGAACACCGCGGTAACCACGGTACCGTCTAGCACCCACCCACCCACCATGCCCTCGTCCACGCGGAAGGGTGTGCCAAAGGACCCGGAACAGGCCGACCTCTTCTTTAAAGATGACCCAGAGGAAGTCTTCTGTGACCTCCACGAGATCGGCCATGGCAGCTTCGGGGCTGTTTACTTTGTACGTGAACTGAGATCCTGACGTATACAGGTTCTGGGTGGGAGACATGCACATCAACTTAGCTCTAGTGCCGCTCCAGTTAAGAGGCTAGTAGTGATAAAGTAATAGTAGGGGTTATACTCTTGAAAGAGTAGCATTGGCTCTACTATTACACAGAACTAGCTGGTATGGCTAGAGTATACTCTATTCATTTTGTGGTTGATGTTAGTCTGTGGCTATGTCATAGTCCAGGGACAAGATCACACACTTTCTCAAGGTTGTCTGATATTAACTCTCTGCTGCCATTTCCGTTAAGTTTCTATGCTGCGTTTCTTTATCTGGTTGTCACTAATGACACAAAGCCTTTGATTCTAAAGCAACGCTGAGAGAGAGAGGACGAGTCTGCCAGCACCAATCCCTCCATCCTTCTCCTCCTCATCCCTTCCTTCTACCCCTCTCCTCCCTTCTCTCTACCCCCTTCCCTCTATCCCTCTCCTCCCTTCTCTCCTCCCTTCTCCCTCCTCCCTTCCCTCTACCCCTCTCCTCCCTTCTCTCTACCCCCTTCCCTCTACCCCTCTCCTCCCTTCTCTCTCCCCCTTCCCTCTACCCCTCCCTCCATTCCCTCCCTTCTAACTCCCTTCCCTCAACCCCTCTCCTCCCTTCCCTCTCCTCCCTTCCCTCTATCCCTCTCCTCCCTTCCCTCTACCCCTCTCCTCCCTTTTCTTCCCTCTACCCCTCTCCTCCCTTCTCTCTCCCTTCTCCTCCCTTCTCCCTTCCCCTCTCCTCCCTTCCCTCTACCCCTCTCCTCCCTTCCCTCTACCCCTCTCCTCCCCTCTCCTCCCCCCCTCCCTTCTCTCTCCTCCCTTCCCTCTACCCCTCCCTTCCATCTACCCCTCTCCTCCCTTTTCTCTTCTCAACCCTCCATTCACCTCCCCATCCCTCTCCTCCCCATCCCTCTCCTACTCTCTCCTTCGCATCCCTCTCCTCTCCTCCCCTCCCCACCCTCAGCCTCTCCAGATTCAAGGCTGGTGGAGAAAAGGCATACTCGGAAGCCTTTCCTTCTAAGACAGCTGTGGGTTATGTGGCGAGGACATCTGGCGATGGATGGGTGGATAGATAGTAGGGCATTACTACATAGAATCCAGTCATTTTCACACAAGGCTACAGGACTCAATGTCAGCCTAGCAGTCTGGCTGATATGGCTTACTATAGAGTCCTGGTGCCTTTTTATTGTCCCCCTTGACACTGTTCTTTTGATAGTAGTGCAGGATATTTTACTGGACCTGGGTTGGCAGGCATTACTACTCTTCTGAGTCCAGTCATCGACCAGACAAGGCTACAGAAATAGAATTACAACAATGTACTGTTATTTTAAAGTGGCAATCTGAGATTTGAAAAACAACAGAGGTCAATGGCTATGTATCGTTAATTTAAAAGTCCAGAAATGCATGTGCCAATCCCAGATGAACCCTTTTAAGTGTTCCAGTAAAATTACCATAGTCTAAATATTTTTTTTTATCCTGTTCTAGTAATTACATTTTTTATGGCAAAAGTACCATGTCACCAAACCCCACTGCGTGAGGATGAGGTGGTCAGTCTGTCTAGCTGATATGGCTGGCTATGATAAAATCCTTGTGCCTTTATTGTGGTCATTGACACACTTCTCTACCCAGCTGTCTGTGATCCACAAGAATAGTTTCTTGAGAGTTTTAGCTAGTTTTACAGGGATTTTTCTGCCATTGAAATTATTAGGCCACCAAATGTTTTTTTCAGGTCACTTCAATCCAAACAGTGTAAAAAACAAAAATGCTTTCAGTGTAAACTTCAAAAACGGAAATATCACATTTACGTAAGTTTTCAGACCATTTACTCAGTACTTTGTTGAAGCACATTTGGCAGCGATTCCAGTCTGGATTACAGCATTGAGTCTTCTTGGATATGATGCTAAAGCTTGGCACACCTGTATTTGGGGAGTTTAAATATTATGGGGTTTTCTGTGTAGATTGCTGAGTATTTAAAATTTTAAAAATACAGTTAAGAATAAAGCTGTAATGTAACATGTGGAAAAAGTCAAGGGGTCTATATACTTTCCAAAGGCACTGTATGTAGAAAATCTATCAGAACTAACAATCACCAAAATAAGAGCTAGACAGTCAAGGAGAATTGCAAAGTCCAAAAACAATGAATATAGCAGTATTTACACTACTGTTCAAAAGTTTGGGGTCACTTAGAGAAATGTTTTTGAAATAAAAACAAGTTTTTTGTTGGTCCATTAATTTTGTATTTTTTTATTTTACCTTTATTTAACTAGGCAAGTCAGTAAAGAACAAATTCTTATTTTCAATGACAGCCTAGGAACAGTGGGTTAACTGCCTGTTCAGGGGCAGAACAACAGATTTGTACCTTCTCAGCTCAGGGATTTGAACTTGCAACCTTCCGGTTACTAGTCCAACGCTCTAACCACTAGGCTACCCGGCTATACAGTGTAGACATTGTTAATGTTATAAACGACTATTATAGCTGGCAACGGCAGATTTGTTTATGAAATTTCTACATAGGCGTACAGAGGCCCATAATCAGCAACCATCTCCTGTGTTACAATGGCACGTTGTGTTAGCTAATCCAAGTTTATCATTTTAAAAGGCTAATTGATCATTAGAAAACCCTTTTGCATTTATGTTAGCACAGCTGAAAACTGTTGTCTGATTAAAGAAGCAATAAAACTTGTCTTCTTTAGACTAATTGAGTATCTGGAGCATCAGCATTTGTTGGTTCGATTACAGGCTCAAAATGGCCAGAAACAAAGGACTTTCTTCTGAAACTCTTCAGTCTATTCTTGTTCTGAGAAATGAAGGCTATTCCATGCGAGAAATTGCCAAGAAACGGAAGATCTCGTACAACGCTGTGTACTAATCCCTTCACAGAACAGCGCAAACTGTCTCTAACCAGAATAGAAAGAGGAGTGGGAGGCCCCGGTGCACAACTGAGCAAGAGGACAAGTACATTAGTGTCTAGTTTGAGAAACAGACGCCTCAACTGGCAGCTTTATTAAATAGTAGATATTCCATAAGAAATCTGCCGTTTCCAGCTACAATAGTCATTTACAGCATTAATAATGTCTACACTGCAATTCTGATTAATTTGATGTTATTTTAATGGACCAAAGAATGTGCTTTTCTTTCAAAACAAGGACATTTGTAAGTTACCCCAACCTTTTGAACGGTAGTGTCATTTAATCTAATGTTTGAGAAAAATAACCACATAAGCCATGGCAAAATGCATAGGAAATTATCTTTAAATCAGCTCCATGGAAAAATGTGTAGAATTGCAGGAATTTGGCTTAAATTCAAATATTTCTCTACACCGCCAAGAGGGGGGCCTCTAAAATGTTCTCTAAAATTCAGCCATGCCGAGGGGCAGAGACTGTAATGACGTTCTTACTGTGTGTAGATGGGCCACCAGCAGGTTAAGTACTGTACCTAGCTTCTAGCTGAAGAACAGCCTGTTTCCTCTATGCTCATATCTCAACTCGAGGGACTTTCCTGTGATGTTAAAATCTGTACTATCGTATTTGTTCAGTAACTCCTTAAGTCAATGAAGAGAGACAGTTGATTATTGTTTCCAGTTTGTTCTCATTTGACCCAGAGTCATCAGTCAGTTTGTTAGGTACACCCATCTAGTACCTGATCGGACCCCCCTTTTCCTCCAGAACAGCCTGAATTCTTTGGGGCGTGGAAACATTGCTCAAATGGTATCCAGGGACCTAACTTGTGCCAGGAAAACACTGCCCACACCATTACACCATCAAAACCAGCATGTATTGTTGACACCAGGCAGGATGGGGCCATGGACTCATGCTGCTTATGCCAAATCTTGACTCTGCCATCAGCATGACGCAACAAGCACCAGGCAATGTTTTTTCCACTTTTCAATTGTCCAGTGTTGGTGATCATGTGCCCACTGGAGCTGCTTCTTCTTGTTTTTAGCTGATATGAATAAAACCCGGTGTGGTTGTCCTGTGCAATAGCCCATCCGTGACAAGGACCGACGAGTAATGTGTTTCCGAGATGCCGTTTTGCACACCACTGTTGTACTGTGCTGTGATTGACCTGTTTGTGGCTGTTAGCTTGTACGATTCTTCCCATTCTCCTTCAACCTCCATCAAGCAGCTGTTTTGTCCCACAGGACTGCCGCTGACTGGATGTTTTTTGTTTTGTTGCTCCATTCTCAGTAGATCCTAGACACTGTGGAAAAGCACTGGAGGCTACTGGCACTGGTGTGTCTGGCACCAACCATCATACCACGCACAAAGTCACTTAGTTCACTCATTTTTCCCATTTTAACTTTCAGTCAAACAGTTACTGATTGCCTGTCTACTTGCATTATGTAGCAAGCCACGGTCATGTGACTGTCTTTAGGAGCAAACCATTTTTTTAAATGGGGGTGGTGTACCTAATAAACTGGCTTCTAACTGTATAAAGATGTATCACTATAATTTGACCCATTTGTACCAGCTTTTAGACTCCAACTGGATGCTAGCCAGCTGTCTATGTGTCAGATACTTATTGAATTGAATGTCAAGTGCTCCACTTGGTTTTGCAAATGAATTGACTCTGGAAAGGACTATTCACTTACTACTAGTAATTTACTAAATGTGAACTGCAGCACAATCTGGTTAACAAATGATGGTCGTTCCTAGTGGGTTTTAGTACTGATGACAGCTCTATAAAAGATGAGCCCATATTCTGTATTCATACCACTGTGATGTATTTATATAGAGATGCCTGTTCTCACATCTACCCTCCCATTCCTCTCTCTCTCTCTCTCTCTCCTCTCTCTCTCTCTCTCTCTCTCTCTCTCTCTGTCTCTCTGTCTCTCTGTCTCTCTCTCCTCTCTCTCTCTCCTCTCTCTCTCTCTCCTTTCTCTCTGTCTCTCTCTGTCTGTCTGTCTGTCTGTCTGTCTGTCTGTCTGTCTGTCTGTCTGTCTGTCTGTCTGTCTCTCTGTCTGTCTGTCTCTCTGTCTGTCTGTCTGTCTGACTCTCTGTCTGTCTGTCTGTCTGTCTGTCTGTCTGTCTGACTCTGTCTGTCTGACTCTGTCTGTCTGACTCTCTGTCTGTCTGTCTGTCTGTCTGTCTGTCTGTCTGTCTGTCTGTCTGTCTGTCTGACTCTGTCTGTCTGACTCTGTCTGTCTGACTCTGTCTGTCTGACTCTGTCTGTCTGACTCTCTGTCTGTCTGACTCTGTCTGTCTGACTCTCTGTCTGTCTGTCTGTCTGACTCTCTGTCTGTCTGTCTGTCTGACTCTCTGTCTGTCTGTCTGTTTGACTCTCTGTCTGTCTGACTCTCTGTCTGTCTGTCTGTCTGACTCTCTGTCTGTCTGTCTGTCTGACTCTCTGTCTGTCTGTGTGTCTGACTCTCTGTCTGTCTGTGTGTCTGACTCTCTGTCTGTCTGTGTGTCTGACTCTCTGTCTGTCTGTGTGTCTGACTCTCTGTCTGTGTGTCTGACTCTCTGTCTGTCTCTGTCTGTCTCTGACTCTCTGTCTGTCTCTGACTCTCTGTCTGTCTCTGACTCTCTGTCTGTCTCTGACTCTCTGTCTGTCTCTCTGTCTGTCTCTGACTCTCTCTCTCTCTCTGTCTCTCTCTCTCTCTCTGTCTCTCTCTCTCTCTCTGACTCTCTCTCTCTCTCTGACTCTCTCTCTCTCTCTGACTCTCTCTGTCTCGAGCTCTCGTTCTCACTCACACCCTCCCTTGTCTCTCTCCTACAGGCCAGAAACTCCTACTCCAAAGAGGTGGTGGCCATCAAGAAGATGTCCTACAATGGCAAACAGACCACCGAGGTGAGAGTACAACTCCAACACACATTAAAGTCACTCACTGACTGCTATACTGGCTAAACCAACCAGCCAACTCACTCTGAAGTCACTCATTGACTGCTATCCTGGCCAAACCAACCAGCCAACTCACTCTGAAGTCACTCACTGACTGCTATACTGGCCAAACCGAGTCACTCAGTGTGTCCACTATAACAGTCACACCTAAGGTTAAACATTCCCTGGCCAGCTCTCACTCGCTCAGAAGTCACTCTGACCACAGATGGTCACGTCTCACTTTAAACTCAAACTAGAATGGTCATGCCTCAGGCTTTGAAACGGCACTAACTTACTTGGAACTCATTCCCACTGTCTGCTTTATCAGTCACATATCAGGCATTGTAACAGAGGTTCAACATTCCCTGTGATCCACCAGGCCTTGTGTTGACATTTATGTTAGGATTGGGGATAAAGGTTAGGTTCAAACTCCTCTCTTGTGTAATTGTAACTGACCTATCCATAAACTCTCTCTCCCTCTCCTTCCTTTTCTCCTCAGAAATGGCAGGACATCATCAAGGAGGTCAAGTTTTTGGAGCAGCTGCACCACCCAAACACCATTGAGTATAAAGGCTGCTACTTGAAAGATAACACTGCCTGGGTCAGTGGACTGTGGCAGAGCTGCATCAATTTCAATTCAGTTCTAAAGGCTTCATTAGGTTGGGAAACATATGTTTACATTGCCAAAGCAAGTGAAATAGATCATAAACAACAAAATTGAACAGTAAACATTGCACTCACAAAATAGAGACATTTCAAATGTCATATGATGTCTCTATACAGTGTTGTAATGATGTGCAAATGGTTAAAGTACAAAGGGAAAATAAATAAACATAAATATGGGTTGTATTTACAATGGTGTTTGTTCTTCACCGATTGGCCTTTTCTTGTGGCAATAGGTCACAAATCTTGCTGCTGTGATGGCACACTGTGGTATTTCATCCAGTAGATATGGGATATGGGAGTTGTTCACCCAGTAGATATGGGAGTTGGGTCTGTGTTATCTGAGTGAAATATGTGTCTTTAATATGGTCATACATTGGGGAGGAGGTTAGGAAGTGCAGCTCAGTTTCCACCTCATTTTGTGGGCAGGCTCTCTCTTTCTCTCCACCATTCTTTCACACATTGTCTCTCTTCACTCTTTCAATTTTATGTTATAAACTTCTGACCTCTGACCTTTCTCTCTGTCTCTTCCAGCTGGTGATGGAGTACTGCCTAGGCTCCGCATCAGATTTACTAGAGGGTGAGTAGTGCACACACACACAGCTCATCCAAAGAACATTTTTGGCTACAAAACAAAACAAAAATAGCTGGATGCTTTCGGAGCATGTGCTCAATGAATCTATTAACCTGTTGTAACTACCCACCTATCGTAGTCATCATCTGACACTAATTAGTATAACGCAACGGACATAAATATTACTAGAAAATATTCATATTCATGAAATCACAAGTGAAATATATTGAAACACAGCTTAGCCTTTTGTTAATCACCCTCTTATCTCAGATTTTGAAAATATGCTTTACAGCCAAAGCAAGACAAGCATTTGTATAAGTTTATTGATAGCCTAGCATAGCATTATGTCCAGCTAGCAGTCGGCAATTTGGTCACGAAAATCAGAAAAGCAATCAAATTATATCGTTTACCTTTGATGAGCTTCGGATGTTTTCACTCAGGAGACTCCCAGTTAGATAGAAAATGTTCCTTTTTTCCAAAAATATTATTTTTGTAGGCGAAATAGCTCCATTTGTTCTTCACGTTTGGCTGAGAAATCGACCGGAAATTGCGGTCACGAAATTCCAAGTTAGCTCCATAATATCAGAACATGGCAAACGTTGTTTATAATCAGTCCTCAAGGTGTTTTTCAAATATCTATTTGATAATATATCAACTGGGTCAGTTGACTTTTCAGTAGGACCGAGAGGAAAAATGGCTACCTCTGTAATTTACACAAGAATCACTCTGAGAGCCATCAGGTGACCACTTACGCAATATAGTCGCTTGCGCTCATTCTTCAACATAAATGTGTGAAACTACGTCAAAATGCTGTAGACACCTTGGGGAATACTTAGAAAAAGTAATCTGGTTGATAGCCCATTCACTGCTCAATAGGGACGCATTGGAACGCAGAGCTTTCAAAACATGAGTCACTTCCGGATTAGATTTTTCTCAGGCTTTCGCTTGCAATATCAGTTCTGTTATACTCACAGACAATATTTTTACAGTTTTGGAAACTTTAGAGTGTTTTCTATCCTAAGCTGTCAATTATATGCATATTCTAGCATCTTGTCCTGACAAAATAGCCCGTTTACTCTGGGAACGTTATTTTTCCAAAAATGAAAATACTGCCCCCTAGTTACAAGACGTTTAATGATTCAACATTCATGGTTAGAGATGAGCCTTTTCTCTAACGTCTCCACTCAATATTCCACTATGAATGTTCCTGTTCAGTCTCCCAACATTCCTGACCTTGCTCCGACTCGTGTGTGTGCGTGTATAATAAATGTCCCTTTTTCAGGACCCTGTCTTTCAAAGATAATTCGTAAAAATCCTAATAACTTCACAGATCTTCATTGTAAAGGGTTTAAACACTGTTTCCCATACTTGTTCAATGAACCATAAACAATTAATGAACATGCACCTGTGGAACGGTCGTTAAGACACTAACAGCTTTACTCAATTAAGGTCACAGTTATGAAAACTTAGGACACTAAAAAGGCCTTTCTACTGACTCTGAAAAACACCAAAAGAAAGATGCCCAGGGTCCCTACTCATCTGCGTGAACATGCCTTAGGCATGCTGCAAGGAGGCATGAGGACTGCAGATGTGGCCAGGGAAATAAATTGCAATGTCCGTACTGTGAGACGCCTAAGACAGCACTACAGGAAGACAGGACGGACAGCTGATTGTCCTGGCAGTGGCAGACCACATGTAACAACACCTGCACAGGATCGGTACATCCAAACATCACACCTGCGGGACAGGCACAGGATGGCAACAACAACTGCCCGAGTTGCATCAGGAACGCACAATCCCTCCATCAGTGCTCAGACTCTCTGCAATAGGCTGAGAGAGGCTGGACTGAGGGCTTGTAGGCCTGTTGTAAGGCAGGTCCTCACCAGACATCACCGACAACAAAGTCAGTGCTCTTCACTGACGAGTCATGGTTTTGTCTCACCAGGGTGATGGTCAGATTCACGTTTATCTTACAAGGAATGAGCGTTACACAGAGGCCTGTACTCGGGAGGGGGATCGATTTGCAGGTGGAGGGTCCGTCATGGTCTGGGGGCGGTGTGTCACCGCATCATCGGACTGAGCTTGTTGTCATTGCAGGCAATCTCAATGCTGTGCGTTACAGGGAAGACATCCTCCTCCCTCATGTGGTACCCTTCCTGCAGGCTCATCCTGACATGACCCTCCAGCATGACAATGCCACCAGCCATACTGCTCGTTCTGTGCGGGATTTCCTGCAAGACAGGAATGTCAGTGTTCTGCCATGGCCAGCAAAGAGCCCGGATCTCAATCCCATTGAGCACTTCTGGGACCTGTTGGATCGGAGGGTGAGGGCTAGGGCCATTCCCTCAAGAAATGTCCGGGAACTTGCAGGTGCCTTGGTGGAAGAGTGGGGTAACATCTCACAGCAAGAACTGGCAAATCTGGTGCAGTCCATGTGGAGGAGATGCATTGCAGTACTTAATGCAGCTGGTGGCCACACCAGATACTGACTGATACTTTTGATTTGACCCCCTCTTTGTTCAGGGACACATTATTCCATTTCTGTAAGTCACATGTCTGTGGAACTTGTTCAGTTTGTCTGTTGAATCTTATTATGTTCATACAAATATTTACACATGTTAAGTTTGCTGAAAATAAACACAGTTGACAGTGAGAGGATGTTTCTTTTTTTGCTGAGTTTATATATATATATATATATATATAGCACTTGTGTTTGTGTCCCATCCTGGCTGTCATGGATATCATTTTAAACACCCATGGTGGTGTGTGTGAAGTGCTGTTGAAAGTTCTCCACTGTAGTTCCACTTTGCCATTTGACTCCTTGGCAAGGCTTCGCTCTACTAGCCTGGTTCCAGATCTGTTTGCTCTGTCTTAACACCTCTCTATAGTCATTGCGTTAGCAAGACGGCACAAACAGATCTGGGACCAGGCTATAGTTTTACCAGAGCCCTGAATGTGTTTTATAACCCTAATATCCCAACCCTTTACCCAATAGGCAGATGCTGTTGGGGTTGTTTGTGGCTGTGTGTAAATCAGGAAGGGCAGATTACTGTACCCTGTGTCTCTAGATAGCTCTGACGGTTTCCCCTTCTGGTTTATTTTTCTATCCTCTCTAGTTCATAAGAAACCGCTCCAAGAGGTTGAAATTGCTGCCATAACCCATGGTGCCTTGCAGGGACTGGCTTACCTACATTCCCGTAATATGATTCACAGGTGAGTGGTCGGTCGGGTCTACCTGTCTGTTTCCACATTGAAATGTTCCTCGACAACAAAATTTGAACTGATGCTGAGACGATAAGTGGTGTCTCTTTTCACAGCTAGGTAATAATGACGTTATCAGAGAACTGTATAAGAGCGGTTATATCTGGCAATCCTTATCTCAGTTCCATGTGCATTCCAACAAGCCCTCTTGAACGTCACTAACGGAAAATGGTATTACGTGCTGAAGCCCGTATCATTTTACTACGTTCCCATAAAGACACGTGTTACTCTTTTATTATACACAAATAGGATAGGCATCCACTATTACAGTAGTAATTCCCAAGCCCTAAATTCTCTGGCAAGCATTGTTTTACTACACTGATTAAAATGTTCAAAGTTGAGGACAAAATGTCTTAAATAAAAATGATTCCCTACAGAATTTCATAAATTAATTGTAAGGTTTTATGCCTCAAAAGTAGACTTTACAAGTGTTCTCTCACTGTTTTCTGTGCTCAAGGAAATGTCTTTATTAATAATCCGGAGTTGTTATTCACAACGTTTCAACCACATTCTTCCTGGAGTTGAGCTCCTGTCATCTGCTTTTTGGATATATATCATAGATAAATAAATAACAAAGAAAGAGAAGTATACTACAAACATATTGTAACACTTTACGGTGTCCGTCTTTATTTGTGCATTCATAAATCCTTTATAAAGGCTACATAATGTGTCATAACAATATCCCACCACCCTGACCATGTTGTCCCTTCTCTCTTTCTTGCGCTCTCTAGAGATGTAAAAGCTGGAAACATCCTGCTAACAGAGCCTGGCCTGGTCAAACTGGCAGACTTCGGCTCTGCCTCTATAGCTTCTCCTGCCAACTCCTTCGTAGGAACACCTTACTGGTCAGTACCACCACCACAACACTAACACCTGACTGCTCAGTACCTAACACAACACTAACACCTTACTGGTCAGTACCACCACCACAACACTAACACCTTACTGGTCAGTACCACCACCACAACACTAACACCTTACTGGTCAGTACCTAACACAACACTAACACTTGACTGGTCAGTACCACCAACACAACACTAACACCTGACTGGTCAGTACCACCACCACAACACTAACACCTTACTAGTCAGTACCACCACTAACACCTTACTGGTCAGTACCACCACCACCACTAACACCTGACTGGTCAGTACCACCACCACCACTAACACCTGACTGGTCAGTACCACCACCACCACCACTAACACCTGACTGGTCAGTACCACCGCCACCGCTAACACCTGACTGGTCAGTACCACCGCCACCGCTAACACCTGACTGGTCAGTACCACCGCTAACACCTGACTGGTCAGTACCACCGCTAACACCTGACTGGTCAGTACCACCGCTAACACCTGACTGGTCAGTACCACCGCTAACACCTGACTGGTCAGTACCACCGCTAACACCTGACTGGTCAGTACCACCGCTAACACCTGACTGGTCAGTACCACCACCACCGCTAACACCTGACTGGTCAGTACCACCACCACCGCTAACACCTTACTGGTCAGTACCACCACCACCACTAACACCTTACTGGTCAGTACCACCACCACCACTAACACCTGACTGGTCAGTACCACCACCACCGCTAACACCTTACTGGTCAGTACCACCACCACCACTAACACCTGACTGGTCAGTACCACCACCACCGCTAACACCTGACTGGTCAGTACCACCACCACCACTAACACCTTACTGGTCAGTACCACCGCTGACACCTGACTGATCAGTACCACCGCCACCACTAACATCTTACTGGTCAGTACCACCACCACCACCACTAACACCTGACTGGTCAGTACCACCACCACCGCTAACACCTTACTGGTCAGTACCACCGCTGACACCTGACTGGTCAGTACCACCACCACCACTAACATCTTACTGGTCAGTACCACCACCACCACTAACACCTGACTGGTCAGTACCACCACCACCGCTAACACCTGACTGGTCAGTACCACCAACACCTTACTAGTCAGTACCACCACTAACACCTTACTGGTCAGTACCACCACCACCACTAACACCTGACTGGTCAGTACCACCACCACCACCACCACAACACTAACACCTTACTAGTCAGTACCACCACTAACACCTTACTGGTCAGTACCACCACCACCACTAACACCTGACTGGTCAGTACCACAACCACCACTAACACCTGACTGGTCAGTACCACCACCACCACTAACACCTGACTGGTCAGTACCACCACCACCACTAACACCTGACTGGTCAGTACCACCACCACTAACACCTGACTGGTCAGTACCACCACCACCACTAACACCTGACTGGTCAGTACCACCGCCACCGCTAACACCTGACTGGTCAGTACCACCGCTAACACCTGACTGGTCAGTACCACCACCACCACTAACACCTGACTGGTCAGTACCACCACCACCGCTAACACCTGACTGGTCAGTACCACCACCACCGCTAACACCTGACTGGTCAGTACCACCGCTAACACCTGACTGGTCAGTACCACCACCACCGCTAACACCTGACTGGTCAGTACCACCACCACCGCTAACACCTGACTGGTCAGTACCACCACCACCACTAACACCTTACTGGTCAGTACCACCGCTGACACCTGACTGATCAGTACCACCGCCACCACTAACATCTTACTGGTCAGTACCACCACCACCACCACTAACACCTGACTGGTCAGTACCACCACCACCGCTAACACCTTACTGGTCAGTACCACCGCTGACACCTGACTGGTCAGTACCACCACCACCACTAACATCTTACTGGTCAGTACCACCACCACCACCACTAACACCTGACTGGTCAGTACCACCACCACCGCTAACACCTGACTGGTCAGTACCACCACCACCGCTAACACCTTACTGGTCAGTACCACCGATGACACCTGACTGATCAGTACCACCGCCACCACTAACATCTTACTGGTCAGTACCACTGCCACCACTAACACCTGACTGGTCAGTACCACCACCACCGCTAACACCTGACTGGTCAGTACCACCGCCACCACTAACACCTGACTGGTCAGTACCACCAACACAACACTAACACCTGACTGGTCAGTACCACCAACACAACACTAACACCTTACTGGTCAGTACCACCACCACCACCACTAACACATTACTGGTCAGTACCTAACACAACACTAACACCTTACTGGTCAATTCCACCACTAACACCTGACTGGTCAGTACCACCACCGCTAACACTTGTGCACGTCCGTCTGTGTGTTCCAGGATGGCCCCAGAAGTGATCCTAGCCATGGATGAGGGTCAGTACGAAGGGAAGATAGACATCTGGTCCCTGGGAATCACCTGCATAGAACTGGGTGAGTTAGCGTACTTCTGTTTTACTGGGAATCACTTGCGTAGAACTGGGTGAGTTACCGTACTTCTGTTTTACTGGGAATCACCTGCGTAGAAGTGGGTGAGTTAGCGTACTTCTGTTTTACTGGGAATCACCTGCATAGAACTGGGTGAGTTAGCGTACTTCTGTTTTACTGGGAATCACCTGCGTAGAACTGGGTGAGTTAGCGTACTTCTGTTTTACTGGGAATCACTTGCGTAGAACTGGGTGAGTTAGCGTACTTCTGTGTTTACTGGGAATCACCTGCGTAGAACTGGGTGAGTTAGCATACTTCTGTTTTACTGGGAATCACCTGCATAGAACTGGGTGAGTTAGCATACTTCTGTTTTACTGGGAATCACCTGTGTAGAACTGGGTGAGTTAGCGTACTTCTGTTTTACTGGGAATCACCTGCATAGAACTGGGTGAGTTAGCGTATTTCTGTTTTACTGGGAATCACCTGTGTAGAACTGGGTGAGTTAGCGTACTTCTGTTTTACTGGAAATCACCTGCGTAGAACTGGGTGAGTTAGCGTACTTCTGTTTTACTGGGAATCACCTGCGTAGAACTGGGTGAGTTAGCCTACTTCTGTTTTACTGGGAATCACCTGCGTAGAACTGGGTGAGTTAGCGTACTTCTGTTTTACTGGGAAAATCACCTGTGTAGAACTGGGTGAGTTAGCGTACTTCTGTTTTACTGGGAATCTGGGTGAGTTAGCGTACTTCTGTTTTACTGGGAATCACCTGTGTAGAACTGGGTGAGTTAGCGTACTTCTGTTTTACTGGGAATCACCTGCGTAGAACTGGGTGAGTTAGCGTACTTCTGTTTTACTGGGAATCACCTGCGTAGAACTGGGTGAGTTAGCGTACTTCTGTTTTACTGGGAATCACCTGCGTAAAACTGGGTGAGTTAGCGTACTTCTGTTTTACTGGGAATCACCTGTGTAGAACTGGGTGAGTTAGCGTACTTCTGTTTTACTGGGAATCACCTGTGTAGAACTGGGTGAGTTAGCGTACTTCTGTTTTACTGGGAATCACCTGTGTAGAACTGGGTGAGTTAGCGTACTTCTGTTTTACTGGGAATCACCTGCGTAGAACTGGGTGAGTTAGCGTACTTCTGTTTTACTGGGAATCACCTGCATAGGACTACGTTACTTTATTAATTACATTTACATTTTAGTCGTTAAGCAGATGCTCTTAGTCAGAACATTGGTTGGAGGTTTCTCCTCTTTGACACCCTGTAGAGCAGAAAGCCTGCAACTAACTCTCTCAGCTTCCAGTGTAGAAATGATTTTGGACATATCAGGAGGCATCATTAATTGTTAGTATAACCTACTGTTTTGGCCTGCTTCAGAATGTCAAACAAATAGACATACAGTTGAAGGAGGAGTAAGGGGGAGCCAGGAAGGGGAGAGCTGGGAAGGGGAGAGCTGGGAAGGGGAGAGGATGGGAGGAGGAGGAAGGGAGAGCCAGGAGGGGGAGTAAGAGTGGAGAAAATACAGTTGAAGCAGAAGTTTACATACACCTTAGCCAAATACATTTATACTCAGTTTTTCACAGTTCCTGACATTTAATCCTAGTAAAAATTCCCTGTTTTAGGTCAGTTAGGATCACCACTTTATTTTAAGAATGTTAAATGTCAGAATAATAGTAGAGAGAGTGATTTATTTCAGAAGTTATTTATTTCGTCACATTTCTAGTCGGTCATAAGTTCACATACACTCAATTAGTATTTGGTAGCATTGCCTTTAAATTGTTTAACTTGGGTCAAACGTTTTGGGTAGCCTTCCACAAGCTTCCCACAATAAGTTGGGTGAATTTTGGCCCATTCCTCCTGACAGAGCTGGTGTAACTGAGTCAGCCTCCTTGCTCGCACACGCCTTTTCAGTTCTGCCCACACATGTTCTATAGGGTTGAGGTCAGGGCTTTGTGATGGCCACTCCAACACCTTGACTTTTTGTCCTTAAGCCATTTTGCCACAACTTTGGAAGTATGCTTGGGGTCATTGTCCATTTGGAAGACCCATTTGCGACCAAGATTTAACTTCCTGACTGATGTCTTGAGATGTTGCTTCAATTTTTCCACATTATCTTCCTCCTTCATGATTCCATCTATTTTGTGAAGTGCACCAGTCCCTCCTGCAGCAAAGCACCCCCACAACATGAAGCTGCCACCCCCGTGCTTCATGGTTGGGATGGTGTTCTTCAGCTTGCCAGCATCCCCCTTTTTCCTCCAAACATAACCATGGTCATTATGGCCAAACAGTTCTATTTTTGTTTCATCAGACCAGAGGACATTTCTCCAAAAAGTGCAATCTTTGTCCCCATGTGCAACTGCAAACCATAGTCTGGATTTGTTATAGAGGTTTTGGAGCAGTGGCTTCTTCCTTGCTGAGCGACCTTTCAGGTTATGTCGATATAGGACTCGTTTTACTGTGGATATAGATACTTTTGTACCTGTTTCCTCCAGCATCTTCACAAGGTCCTTTGCTGTTGTTCTGGGATTGATTTGCACTTTTCGCACCAAAGTACGTTCATCTCTAGGAGACAGAACGTGTCTCCTCCTGAGCGGTATGACGGCTGCGTGGTCCCATGGTATTTACTTGCGTACAATTGTTTCTACAGATAAATGTGGTACCTTCAAGTTTTTTTTTTTAATTGCTCCCAAGGATGAACCAGACTTGTGGAGGTCTACAATTTATCTTTCTGAGGTCTTGGCTGATTTCTTTTGATTTTCCCAAGATATCAATCAAAGAGGCACTGAGTTTGAAGGTAGGCCTTGAAATACATCCACAGGTACACCTCCAATTGACTCAAATGAGGCACAGTCAACTTAGTGTAGGTTAACTTCTGACCCACTGGAATTGTGATGCAGTGAATTAGTGAAGTGAAATAATCTGTCTGTAAACAATTGTTGGAAAAATTACTTGTGTCATGCACAAAGTAGATGTCCTAAACTATAGTTTGTTAACAAGACATTTGTGGAGTGGTTGAAAAACAAGTTTTAATGACTCCAACCTAAGTGTATGTAAACTTCCGACTTCAACTGTAGCTACACCATCTGGCGAGAGGAATGACACTCCTTCACATTGTTGCTCAGTCCTGTTCTTCATGTGATTTAGTGTGGCCCTTTATCTATTTCAGACACTGCATGTGAAATTGCACTCACTCACTGACACTTATATACAAACAGACAGATAATGGGAATTACTAGGTCAGTAGTATCTCTTATCTTTCCTATTGGTCAACAAGATATGAACTCCCTCCTAACTCTCTCTCCCCCCTCCATAGCGGAACGGAAACCTCCGCTGTTCAACATGAATGCTATGAGTGCCTTATATCACATTGCCCAGAACGACTCTCCCACGCTGCAGTCTAACGAGTGGTAAGTCATCACCATCCCTCCACTGAGCTGTGTGACCACACACACACACACACACACACACACACACACACACACACACACACACACACACACACACACACACACACACACACACACACACTTTTCGCAGTCCTGGAATTCCCAGTCAAAGTACACTACATGACCAAAAGTATGTGGACACCTGCTCGTCAAGCATCTCATTCCAAAATCATGGGCATTAATGTGGAGTTGGTCCCCCTTTTGCTGCTATAACAGCCTCCACTCTTCTGTGAAGGCTTTCCACTAGATGTTGGAATGTTGCTGCTGGGCCTTGCTTCCATTCAGCCACAAGAGCATGAGTGAGGTTGGGCACTGATGTTGGGTGATTAGGCCTGACTCGCAGTCGGCATTCCAATTCATCCCAAAGGTGTTCGATGGGATTGAGGTCAGGGCTCTGTGCTGGCCTGTCAAGTTCTTCCACACCGATCTCAAGAAACCTCTGTATGGATCTCGCTTTGTGAACGGGGGCATTATCATGCTGAAACAGGAAAGGGCCTTCCCCAAACTGTTGCCCCAAAGTTGGAAGCACAGAATCATCTATAATGTCATTGTATGCTGTAGCATTTAAATTTCCATTCACTGGAATTAAGGGGCTTAGCCCCCTACACCATGAAAAACAGCCCCAGACCATTATTCCTCCTCCACCAAACTTTACAGTTGGCATTATGCATTCGGGCAGGTAGCATTCTCCTGGTATCCGCCAAACCCAGATTCATCCGTCGGACTGCCAAATGGTGAAGTGTGATTTATAACTCCAGAAAACGCATTTCCACTGCTCCATAATCCAATAGTGGCGAGCTTTACACCACTCCGACCAACACTTGGCATTGTGCATGGTGTTCTTAGGCTTGTGTGTGGCTGCCCGGCCATGGAAACCCATTTCATGAAACTCCCAACGAGCAGTTATTGTGCTGATGTTGTGCACTATGTGGTCCCGTTCTGTGAGCTTGTGTGGCCTACCACTTCGCGTCTGAGTCATTGTTGCTCCTAGATGTTTCCACTTCACAATAGCAGCAATTACAATTGACCCGGGCAGCTCTTGTAGGGCAGAAATTTGACAAACTGACTCGTTGGAAAGGTGGCATCCTATGACGGTGCCAAGTTGAAAGTCACTGAGATCTTTAGTAAGGCCATTCTACTGCCAATGTTTGTTTATGGAGATTGCATGGCTGTGTGATTTATTTTATACAACGGGTGTGGATGAAATAGCCAAATCCACTAATTTGAAGGGGTGTACACATACTTTTGTATATATAGTGTATGTTATGTAATTACCTGAGGGGCCTAGCTGAGGCCTATTTAAAGAATCAGGCTCAAGTACACAGGCTTCTACTGTAATCTACCATTCACCAAACCACACTCCGAAGGATGGAGAGGGGGATGGAGAGAGATAGACAGGGAATGAGGCAGGGAGAGAGGGATGGAGAGAGACAGACAGATTAATGGATGGTTATGGAGGGAGCGAGGCAGGGAGAGAGGAAGGGGGAGAGGGATGATGGAGAGAGACAGACAGATGGATGGTTATGGAGGGAGCAAGGCAGGGAGAGAGGAAGGGGGAGAGGGATGATGGAGAGAGACAGGGAACGAGGCAGGGGGAGAGGGATGATGGAGAGAGACAGACAGATGGATGGTTATGGAGGGAGCGAGGCAGGGAGAGAGGAAGGGGGAGAGGGATGATGGATAGAGACAGATAGATGGAACGAGGCAGGGGGAGAGGGATGATGGAGAGAGACAGACAGATGGATGGTTATGGAGGGAGCGAGGCAGGGAGAGAGGAAGGGGGAGAGGGATGATGGAGAGAGACAGGGAACGAGGCAGGGGGAGAGGGATGATGGAGAGAGACAGACAGATGGATGGTTATGGAGGGAGCGAGGCAGGGAGAGAGGAAGGGGGAGAGAGGGATGATGGAGAGGGACAGATAGATGGATGGTTATGGAGGAAGCTAGGCAGGGAGAGGGATGATGGAGAGAGACAAACAGATGGATGGTTATGGAGGGAGCGAGGCAGGGAGAGAGGGATGATGGAGAGAGAGATAGATGGATGGTTATTGAGGGAGCGAGGCAGGGAGAGAGACAGATAGATGGATGGTTATGGAGGGAGCAAGGCAGGGAGAGAGGAAGGGGGAGAGGGATGATGGAGAGAGACAGGGAACGAGGCAGGGGGAGAGGGATGATGGAGAGAGACAGACAGATGGATGGTTATGGAGGGAGCGAGGCAGGGAGAGAGGAAGGGGGAGAGGGATGATGGAGAGAGACAGGGAACGAGGCAGGGGGAGAGGGATGATGGAGAGAGACAGACAGATGGATGGTTATGGAGGGAGCGAGGCAGGGAGAGAGGAAGGGGGAGAGAGGGATGATGGAGAGGGACAGATAGATGGATGGTTATGGAGGAAGCTAGGCAGGGAGAGGGATGATGGAGAGAGACAAACAGATGGATGGTTATGGAGGGAGCGAGGCAGGGAGAGAGGAAGGGGGAGAGGGATGATGGAGAGGGACAGATAGATGGATGGTTATGGAGGAAGCTAGGCAGGGAGAGGGATGATGGAGAGAGACAAACAGATGGATGGTTATGGAGGGAGCGAGGCAGGGAGAGAGGGATGATGGAGAGAGAGATAGATGGATGGTTATTGAGGGAGCGAGGCAGGGAGAGAGACAGATAGATGGATGGTTATGGAGGAAGAGAGGAAGGGAGAGAGGAAGGGGGAGAGGGATGATGGAGAGACAGATAGATGGA
This sequence comes from Oncorhynchus keta, assembly GCF_023373465.1. Lineage (NCBI taxonomy): Eukaryota > Metazoa > Chordata > Actinopteri > Salmoniformes > Salmonidae > Oncorhynchus > Oncorhynchus keta. The sequence goes on along the minus strand of NC_068445.1, from coordinate 36,968,268 downwards.
TGGTTATGGAGGAAGAGAGGAAGGGAGAGAGGAAGGGGGAGAGGGATGATGGAGAGAGACAGACAGATGGATGGTTATGGAGGAAGCGAGGCAGGGAGAGAGGAGGGGAGAGAGACAGACAGATGGTATGGAGGGAGCGAGGCAAGGGGAGAGACGGGAGGATGGAATGAAAGAAGGAAGAGGGATGCAGAAAGACAGGCAGCAAACCCCACTTTCTGATGGTGCAATGATTGGCATAGAAGGAAGATCCAGTCGAATATTACTCTCCATGTCAACATTTACAATGACATGGCACTACACCCACTTTATAGTAGTATCTCACCATAAAGGTGGGAGTTTGTACTCTACTTGACCCAAGATAGATATAGGACTTATATGGCTCTAGGAATACATTCCTTTCAACAAATACAGTTCCTTATACTACAGCTGAAACAAGTGGCAGCATACGTCACTCTTTACAAGGGGATTTTCCTGAAGGTGAAAGTGTTTTTTCATCGTCCATGTTCCGTACTGAACAGTGCTACTCATTGTTCTCCAGTGTAGGAGTCAATGTGGCAGTTGTGAAACCTTAAGCAAGCAGATTCACAAGTAGCGCTCACTCTCCAAGAAATGAGAGTTTGATTTTCTATTCATTTATTTCTGTGGGTGCCCCCGTGTCAGTGTGTTGTTGGATGTGTTTCAAACAGGCCTCTGGCATTAACATAGTCTCTCAGAGCTGAAACTAGCAGAAACATCACCATGCAGTGTTAGTCATGTTGACAAGCAATACAGGTGCTCTCTTAACCCTGACTCAGTGTATACTACTGAATGTATGACACTTTGACAGATGATTGAAAGTGACAGCTTTATGTCTTTATGCTTGTTTCTCCCAGAGCTAAGACTAGTACAACATTTAGAAAACTATGTGGACTGTATGATGTACCCATGCAAAGAGTTTGATGATGGACAAACATGGTGAATAACTATAGAAGCACCGCTTGGCCCTGACTCTGGTTTGAAAGGTGGGAAAGTGGATGTTGACTACTATTGCCTATTGTGCCTGGCTTAATCATTGTTGCATTCTGTGTTCTTCCGTCCCTCTGCTCCACCTCTCCACCCCTCTCTCCTTCTTCGAGGTCGGACCCCTTCCGGAGCTTCGTTGACTGCTGCCTCCTCAAAATTCCTCAGGACAGACCCTCGTCTGGGGAGCTGCTGAGAGTGAGTGCACTTCCTGTTATTTCTGACACCTCACTTCCTGTGTCAGTCTCTCAAAGACCATCTGGTTGTGTGCATCCTAAATTGTATCCTATTCACTATATAGTGCACTACTTTTGACCAGAGCCCTATGGGTAGTAGTGCACTAAGAAGGGAATAGGGTGGCATTTTGGACACATATCGATGACTCACTGCCTCCCACAGCTCTAGAGAAAATATTAATCAAAGATTCCACAGCGGTTATTCCACACACATACACACACACACTGGTTCCACAGGGATTAGGGTTTTGTTGTTTAGTGTTTTTGAACTTTATTTTACATTTTCTGCTGTGCTACACCTCGTGTTAGATGTTGATAAAGCTTCAAGTGTAAGCTTGCCTGTCTGTGGACTCACTAAACATTCTGACCAAGCCCCCTTGACGCACAATGAAAGCTGAAGTCAGCCCCCATAGACCCCCTTGAATTAGAGCTCAAAAGCACAGTCACACAGTCTTTGTCATTTGTACGTCCTGATCTGCCAATACACTGTGCTCACCTGTGTTCATTGTGTGCGTGTGTGTAAGACAAAGATGGCTCGGACAGACATGGCAGCTCTGCTTCTAGCTCCTAAGCAACTTTGCAGTATTTGTTTTTTTGTGTGTGTTATTTCTTACATTATTAGCCCAGCATGTTTTTTGTGTTATTACATACAGACTGAAAGAACTTTTGAATATCAGAGCAGCGGTAACTCACCACCATTACAACCAAGAATACGACTTTCCCAAATTGGATCCTTTGTTCTTACATCCCAAGGCAATTTAACGTATCCCAGAGGCCACGACAAGATACCGGCTGAGAAGAGGTATTCGGAGTGGACTTCTAGTCCCACTCAGGAAGCGTGCACACCATCCACCGCTTCCGAATATATTACTTGCTAATGTTCAGTCTCTGGGTAATAAAGTAGATGAGCTCAGGGGCGAGGATCTCCTTCCAGAGAAACATCAGGGACTGTAACATACAACATACTCTGTTTCACGGAATCATGGCTCTCTCGGGATATACTGTGCCCGTCCATACAGCCAGCTGGGTTCTCAGTACATCGCGCAGACAAGAATAAAGAACTCTCCGGGAAGAAGAAAGGCGTGGGTGTATGTTTACATTTACATTACATTTAAGTCATTTAGCAGACGCTCTTATCCAGAGCGACTTACAAATTAACTACTCATGGTTGATTGTGATAACATACAGAAACTCAAGTCCTTTTGTTCACCCTACCTAGAATACCTCACAATCAAATGCCGACCCTATTTCCTTCCAAGATGATTATCTTCGGTTGTAGTCACAGCAGTGTATATTCCCCCTCAAGTCGATACCACGACGGCCCGCAAGGAACTACACTGGACTTTGTGCAACCACGTCGAGGACACCGACATCTTGCTCCCGGACAAGCTAAACACCTTCGCCCTCTTTGAGGATATAACACAGTGCCACCAACGCGACCCGCTCCCACGGACTGTTGCTTCTCGTTCTCCGTGGCGGACGTGAAAAATACATTGAAACGCGTTAACCCTCGCAAGTCTGCCGGCCCAGACTGCATCCCCAGCCGCGTCCTCAGAGCATGCACAGACCAGCTGGCTGGAATGTTTACGGACATATTCAATCTCTCTCTATCCCAGACTACTGTCCCTACTTGCTTCAAGATGTCCACTATTGTTCCTGTACCCAAGAAAGCAAAGGTAACTAAACGAAATGACTATTGTCTCGTAGCACTCACTTCTGTCATTATGAAGTGCTTTGAGAGGCTAGTTAAGGATCACCTCTACCTTACCTGACACCCTACAGCCACTTCAATTTGCATATCCGCCCCAATAGATCCACAGACGATGCAATCGCCATCACACTGTCCACTGCTCATCCCATCTGGACAAGAGGAATACCTATGTAAGAATGCTGTTTATTGACTATAGCTCAGCCTTCAACACCATAGTACCTCCAAGCTCATCATTAAGATCATGGCCCTGTGTCTGAACCCCACCCTGTGCAACTGGGTCCTGGACTTCAGCCACCCCCAGATGGTGAACGTATGAAACAACACCTCCACTTCGCTGATCCTCAACACTGGGGCCCCACAAGGGTGCATGCTCAGCCCCCTCCTGTACTCTCTGTTCACCCATGACTGCGTGGCCATGCATGCCTAAACTCAATTATCCAATTTTTAGACGACACATCAGTTATAGGCCTGAGACCAACAATGACGAGACAGCCTACAGGGAGGAGGTGAGGTCCCTAGCAGAGTGGTGCCAGGAAAATAACCTCAACGTCAACAAAATGAAGGAGCTGATTGTGGACTTCAGGAAACAGCATGTCTCTATCCACATCGATGGGACTTCAGTGGAGAAGGTGCAAACCTTCAAGTTCCTCCGCGTACACATCACCGACGATCTGAATTGGTCCACCCACACAGACAGTGTGGTGAAGAAGCCGTAACAGCATCTCTTCAACCTCAGGCGGCTGAAGAAATTTGTCCCGTCAAATCAAAGTTTATTTTTCACGTGCGCTTTTCACGTGCGCTGAATACAACCTTACAGTGAAATGCTTACTTACACGCTCTAACCAATAGTGCAACAAAAGGTATTAGGTGAACAATGGGTAGGTAAAGAAATAAAACAACATAAAAAATACAGGCTATATACAGTAGCGAGGCTACATACACTGGTTAGTTAGGCTGGTTGAGGTAGTATGTATATATATATATATTGTTATATATTACTACACTGTTGAATCTAGGAACACAAGCATTTCGCTACACCCTCAATAACATCTGCTAAATATGTGTATGTGACCAATAATTTTCTTTGATTTTGTGTGTTAATTTGTGCATGTTGTGTTCATTGTGTGCCTGGCTGTGTAATGGAGAGTTGATATTTTAGTTTGTTTGGCCGACAGGTAATCCGAACTACCTGCTAAGGGTTTTACGTTCTTGATTAGTTGTCACTCTCACTCTCCAGGGTTCCAGCCAGGGGGCTTGTCATTTTTTATCTGGCTGCCCAGGGAGTGTAGGGGTTAGTAGGCTGGAGAGGATGAGACAGTGGGGGGCTAGTCTGGAGCTCTGGGTGTATGTGTACCTTTAGGTGGAGATCTAGGATCAGCTTTTCCTCCCCCAAATCCTGACCTTAATGAATTATTATAACCTTAACTATTAGTGAGGCTGACCTTGGGCCAGTGCCTAGTAGGCAACTTCCTCCTAATCTGAGTCGGACAGGGGGTATCCACATCACTGCCCCTCGAGCCCCTAATTAAAACACACACGCTCATTGCCCGCCGCCCCTCTTTGAGCTCTTTAGGAGTCAGGTCACTAATCTGTGCTGTCAACAGATGCTTTCCCTTTAGGTTCCACTTCCACTGAGTGAGAATATTACAGACTCTCTATTATTGTAACAGTGAGAGGTTAGCATATTTTAGGGTTATGAAATTTGTGTGTCTAACTTTCTCACTCATCGTTATTCACGATTCATTCAGGATTATCTATAATCGTGGTAGCATCCACATTAACATAGATGTGTTTAGAAACATATTATATTCTTATTTACTATAAAAGTGGCACAATACATTTTTTATGATTCATTTCTACTGGGCACAAAATAATGTGAAACACAACCCCCCAAAAAAACAGCAAATGTATCTCATTCTCTCCTTTTACCCTCCTCTCTCCAAGCCCCCTGGTCCATGGGAGCTCTCATTCTCTCACTCACTTGTTCAGTCCCTCTCTCCATCTCTCTCTCTCTTTCTCTCTCTCCGTCCGTTTGTTTGAAAACGGGAAAATGTGTCATCTCTATTTCCAGAGTATGATGTCATCAGTGTGGTGCTGAATGAGAGAGTACTTTACATTACATTACCCAGCCAGTATCTGTTAGATAGGTGTGCAGGGAGACACACAGGCATTGCATACATCACATTTCATTTAGCAAATATTTTGTTGTGTGTGGGTGGGTGGCGGCTTGAGCCTTTTGGGGGACCAAAGCAAGAATTGGTTGGTGGGCCCCCTACCTCACGGCAAAACATTTTAGTTTTCCGCCTCTTGACGGTGGATCATTTTTCCATGGGACGTAGAGAAAATGTGCAGTTTTAAAGCAAGTTTTCTGCAATTTTATAACACATTTCATGCAATTCTACCCGTGGAGAGACATTTTTGCAATTTCTTAACTAATTTGCTGCAATTGTCCACATTTAGTATTGACTTATGCCATGTCAGTATGATATCTGAGTAACAAAATCAATGGGGGTGTGGGGGCGGGCTACCGCTCTGTCCCATATGTCCTTTAGTCTATATAGGATGTATTCCTGCTATAAACCTAGATAGGGACTATATCTAGGTTGAATAACCCACAGGCGCCCTCTAGTGACTAATGGACAATAGAGATTTTCTTTCAGAGAGAAATCACATGTATTGATATATAAAGTACCAGTCAAAAGTTTGGACACCTACTCATTCCAGGGTTTTTCTTTATTTGTACTATTTTCTACATTGTAGAATAATAGTGAAGACATCAAAACTATGAAATAACACATATGGAATCATAACCAAAAAAAGTGTTAAACAAATCAAAATATGTTTTATATATGAGATTCTTCAGATAGACACCCTTTTCCTTGATGACAGCTTTGCACACTCTAGGCATTCTCTCAACCAGCTTCATGAGGTAGTCACCTGGAATGCATTTCAATTAACAGGTGTGCCTTGATAAAAGTTCATTTGTAGAATTTCTTTCCTTCTTAATGTTGTGACAAGTTAGGGATGGTATACAGAAGATAGCCCTAATTGGTAAAATACCAAGTCCATATTATGGCAAGAACAGCTCAAATAAGCAAAGAGAAATTACAATCTGTCATTACTTTAAGACATGAAGGTCAGTCAAACTGGAGGTTCTTCAAGTGCAGTCACAAAAACCATAAAGCGCTATGATGAAACTGGCTCATGAGGACTGCCATCTCCCGTCTGGATTACTGCAACTCGCTGTTGGCTGGGCTCCCTGCCTGTGCCATTAAACCCCTACAACTCATCCAGAACGCCGCAGCCCGTCTGGTGTTCAACCTTCCCAAGTTCTCTCACGTCACCCCGCTCCTCCGCTCTCTCCACTGGCTTCCAGTTGAAGCTCGCATCCGCTACAAGACCATGGTGCTTGCCTACGGAGCTGTGAGGGGAACGGCACCTCAGTACCTCCAGGCTCTGATCAGGCCCTACACCCAAACAAGGGCACTGCGTTCATCCACCTCTGGCCTGCTCGCCTCCCTACCACTGAGGAAGTACAGTTCCCGCTCAGCCCAGTCAAAACTGTTCGCTGCTCTGGCCCCCAATGGTGGAACAAACTCCCTCACGACGCCAGGACAGCGGAGTCAATCACCACCTTCCGGAGACACCTGAAACCCCACCTCTTTAAGGAATACCTAGGATAGGATAAAGTAATCCTTCTCACCCCCCTCCCCTTAAAAGATTTAGATGCACTATTGTAAAGTGGCTATTCCACTGGATGTCATAAGGTGAATGCACCAATTTGTAAGTCGCTCTGGATAAGAGCGTCTGCTGAATGACTTAAATGTAATGTAAATGAAAGGAAGACCCAGAGTTACCTATGCTATAGAGGATAAGTTAATAAGAGTTACCAGCCTCAGAAATTGCACCCAAATAAATGGTTCACTGAGTTCAAGTAACAGACTCATCTCAATATCAACTGTTCAGAGGAGACTGTGTGAATCAGGCCTTCATGGTTGAATTGCTGCAAAGAAACCACAACTAAAGGACACCGATAAGAAGAAGAGACTTGCTTGGGCCAAGATACACAAGCAATGGACCGGTGGAAATCTTTCCTTTTGGGCCATATTTGAGATTTTTAGAGTAGGTAAATGGATGATCTCCGCATGTGTGTTTCCCACTATGAAGCATGGAGGAGGAGGTGTGATGGTGTGGGGTTGCTTTGCTGGTGACAGTCGGTGATTTAAAAAAAAAAACTTCAAGGCACACTTAACCGATCATCACCGATCCTTCACCAAATTTCACAGTGGGTGCGAGGCACTGTGGCTTGTAGGCCTCTCCAGGTCTCGCACCCACTGTAGTTTGAGACAGACGCCTCACAAGTCTTCAACTGGCAGCTTCATTAAATAGTACCCCCAAAACACCAATCTCAACGGTCCTCATGGACCCTGACCTCGAACTCAGGGGTCCCAAACTTCTTTGGCCCACGACCCCAACCATGTGAAAAACATTATGGAATTAACAGCCAATTTTATCTTTTTTATTTGGGGCTATGGAAGTCAATTGAAAAACATTCTAACAATATTTCTGACTGTCTTTTCAACTCACCATCACATACTTTTAATGTGGGGCTATGACAGTCACTAGCTCACTACCACTAATGAGATGGATGTTCTTGATGCAAGTCGCGTCAGAGCTTCTCAAAGTCTGGGCAGTCGACAGAGTGCACCTTAACTCTGCGGTCACATCCAACCTGGATGGATATTTAGTTTTAATGCAGACGAGAGTACTGAATCCAGCTTCACATAGATATGAGCTGGTGAAGGTTACCATGCATTTTATCATGCTATAAGACACCTGGGAACTCTGAAAAATACAAGGTGGAAGCATGATGTCAGTGATCTTAAGGTCGGAAAGTCAGAGCTCTAGAAAGAGGCCCAAGATTCAGATTTCCCAGTTGTTGTGAACGCACTGACGTTGGAATTCTGAGATTTCAGAGTTCCCAGTTGTTTTGAACGCAGCAGGGTGACCCCGACAGGGTATTCCCGACATGGTGACCCGACAGGGTATTCCCGACAGGGTGACCCCGACAGGGTATTCCCGACAGGGTGACCCCGACAGGGTATTCCCGACAGGGTGACCCCGACAGGGTATTCCCGACAGGGTGACCCCGACAGGGTATTCCCGACAGGGTATTTATTTTCTTTGAGACATGAACCAAAACTCCTCTGTAGTGACCCGTGAATGTATTCAGTCACATAACGGTTCGATCAGCTGTTTAATTTCACTTACCAGCATGTCAACTGAGCCACGGTCACAGTCAAACGAATTAGGAAGTAGGTCCCAAAGTGCCCTTTCAGGTGTTGGAGGTGAGCAGTCATCACTCATGTGGGACACTTACTGATGCTGTTTTCTATTGGAAACATGCACAGCCGAGGGTAGGGGGCATGGCTCGCTTTTAAAAGACTCTGTCCAATAAGAATGATATAATCTGAATCCACTGATTCAGTCACTCATCTGTAGAATGTGTTTGTATTTCCACTGCATGCTTGCATTCAGTTCATTCAGTTGACCAAATATGTATGTTACATAGGCAAGGAGACACATTTTATTTTCATTACAAAGAAAGTCAGCCAAGTCTGTTTTTATACTTCCATTGTGAATGACAACAGTTATTCTCTCAATGCGAAAAATTCATCCAACACTCCCCCTCAATAACTACCATGCCTCGGTATGGAATGGAGCATTGTCCTGCTCTGATCCCATATCTAAACGCAACATGCAACAGTTCATGTAAGGAAATCGATCACAGATACCTTGTGACCACCATTTGCCTCATGCAACGCGACACATCTCCTTCACACAGAGTTTATCAGGCTGTTGATTGTGGCCTGTGGAATGTTGTCCCACTCCTCTTCAATGGCTATGCGAAGTTGTTGGATATTGGCCGGAGACATGGGGTCTTGCATTCGTTGTCTGTAATTTATGCCTGCCCATACCATAACCCCACCGCCACCATGGGACACTATTTACATTAGCAAACCACTCGCCCGCAAAACGCCATACACGCTGTCTGCCATTTGCCCGGTACAGTTGAAACTGGGATGCATCCATGAAGAGTTCACCTCTCCAGCATGCCAGTGGCCATTAAAGGTGAGAATTTGCCCCCTGAAGTCTGTTACGACGCCGAACTGTAGTCAAGTCAAGACCCTGGTGAGGGCGACGAGCATGCAGATGAGCTTCCCTGAGAGAGTTTCTGACAGTTTGTTCAGAAATGATTTGTTTGTTTCATCAGCTGTCTGAGTGGCTGGTCTCCGACGATCCCAGAGGTGAACAAGCCGGATGTAGAGGTCCTGGTTACACGTGGTATGCTGTTGTGTAGCCGGTTGGACACCGTGCCAAATTCTCTAAAATGAATTTGGAGGCGGCTTATGGTAGAGAAATGAACATTAAGTTTTCTGGCAAACGCTCTGGTGGACATTCCTGCAGTCAGCATGCCAATTGCACGCTCCCTCAACATTTTGAGACGTTTGTGGCATTGTTGTTACAAAACTGCCCAATGTGCACCTGTGTAATAATCATGGTTTTGCAACAGCTAATGGGGACCCTAATAAAATACTAAATGCCGTTTTGATCAGCTTCTTGATATGTCACACCTGTCAGGTGGATGGATTATCTTGGCAAATGAGAAATGCTCACTAACAGGGATGTAAGAAAATTTGTATACAGAATTTGAGAGAGACAAGCTTTTTGTGTGTGTGGAAAATTTGGGATCTTTTATTTCAACTCATGATATAGAAAAGAGTGTATGTACCATCTGACTCTCCACATTGTTTTCCCCATACCAAATACAGCTGCTCGTATCAAAGTCTCTGCAATAGTGTGTGGTGTCATAGCGTAGCAGGCCTAGCCATTCACCATGGGAATGATTCAAGTGCAACGGTTAAGTGCCACCTTTTCCCATGATCTAAGGGTGCTTTCTGGTTGAATTTCACCTTTTAGATTTGAATAATTTTCATTTACATTTTTAAGGTTAACCACATTCAAATGATTGATATACAAAGACGATATTATAATGTATTTTTTTATTTTTTTCCTTTATTTAACTAGGCAAGTCAGTTAAGAACAAATTCTTATTTTCATTGACGGCCTAGGAACAGTGGGTTAACTGTCTGTTCAGGGGCAGAACGTCAGGTTTGTACCTTGTCAGCTCGGGGGTTTGAACTTGCAACCTTCCGGTTACTAGTCCAACGCTCTAACCACTAGGCTACCCTGTTTTGATATTTTTTTATTTTTTTAAATCAGGATTTTGGAAATTCTCCCACGACCCCATTTTCATATCAGGCGAACCCCCCTAGTTTGCTCTAACCTGTAAACTCTCTTTTCTCCCCAGCATGACTTTGTACGTCTGGAGCGCCCTCCGCGGGTCCTCATGGATCTGATCCAGAGGACCAAGGACGCGGTGAGAGAGCTGGACAACCTGCAGTACCGTAAGATGAAGAAGATCCTATATCAGGAAAAACACATGGGGGAGAGCCAGGAGGAGGAGGAGGTGAGGATGGAAAGGGGGAGCCGGGAAGGGGAGAGGATGGGAGGAGAAGTAAGGGAGAGCCAGGAGGGGGAGAGAAAGGGGAGAGCTGGGAAGGGGAGAGGATGGGAGAGGAGGGAGGAGGAGGGAGGATGGAAGGAGGAAAGGGGAGAGCTGGGAAGGTGAGAGGAAGGGAGAGCCAGGAGGGGGAGAGGAAGGGGAGAGGATAGGAGGAGGAGTAATGGAGAGCTGGGAAGGGGAGAGGAAGGGAGAGCCAGGAGGGGGAGAGGAAGGGGAGAGCTGGGAAGAGGAGGAAGGGAGAGCCGGGATGAGGAGGAGGAAGGGAGAGCCAGGAGGGGGTGGAGGAGGAAGGGAGAGCCAGGATGAGGAGGAAGAGTGGAGAAAGTACAGTTGAAGTCAGAAGTTTACATACACCTTTGCCAAATGCATTTAAACTCAGTTTTTCACAATTCCTGACATTTAATCCTAGTAAAAATCTTAGGTCAGTTAGGATCACCACTTTAGGTCACCAAAATTGAGGTCTTAGGTCAGTTAGGATCACCACTTTATTTTAAGAATGTGAAATGTCAGAATAATAGTAGAGAGAATTCCCAGTGGGTCAGTAGTTTTTCATTCACTCAATTAGTATTTGTTAGCATTGCCTTTAAATTGTTTAACTTGGGTCAAACGTTTTGGGTAGCATTCCACAAGCTTCTCACAATAAGTTGGGTGAATTTTGGCCTCTTCCTCCTGACAGAGCTGGTGTAACTGAGTCAGGTTTGTAGGCCTCCTTACTTGCACACGCTTTTTCAGTTCTGCCCACAAATTTTCTATAGGGTTGAGGTCAGGGCTTTGTGATGGCGACTCCAATACCTTGACTGTGTTGTCCTTAAGCCATGTTGCCACAACATTGGAAGTATGCTTGGGGTCATTGTCCATTTGGAAGACCCATTTGCGACCAAGATTTAACTTTCTGACTGATGTCTTGAGATGTTGCTTCAATTTTTCCACATTATCTTCCTCCTTCATGATGCCATCTATTTTGTGAAGTGTACCAGTCCCTCCTGCAGCAAAAGCACCGCCACAACATGATGCTGCCACCCCGTGCTTCACAGTTGGGATGGTGTTCTTTGTCTTGCAAGCCTCCCCCTTTTTCCTCCAAATGTAACAATGGTCATTTTGGCCAAACAGTTCTATTTTTGTTTCATCAGACCAGAGGACATTTCTCCAAAAAGTATGATTTTTGTCCCCATCTGCTGTTGCAAACCGTAGTCTGGCTTTTTTTATGGTGGTTTTGGAGCAGTGGCTTCTTCCTTGCTGAGCGGCCTTTCAGGTTATGTCGATTTCGGACTTGTTTTACTGTAGATATAGATATTTTGTACCTGTTAACTCCATCTTCACAAGGTCCTTTGCTGTTGTTCTGGGATTTATTTGCACTTTTCGCACCAAAGTACGTTCATCTCTAGGAGACAGAGCGTGTCTCCTTCCTGAGCGGTATGACGGCTGCGTGGTCCCATGGTGTTTATACTTGCGTACTATTGTTTGTACAGATGAACGTGGTACCTTCAGGCATTTAGAAATTGCTCCCAAGGATGAACCAGACTTGTGGAGGTCTACAATTTTTCTTTCTGAGGTCTTGGCTGATTTCTTTTGATTTTCCCATAATGTCAAGCAAAGAGGCACTGAGTTGGAAGGTAGGCCTTGAAATACATCCACAGGTACACCTCCAATTGACTCAAATGTTGTCAATTAGCCTATTAGAAGCTTCTAAAGCCATGATATCATTTTCTGGAATTTTTCAAGCTGTTTAAAGGCACAGTCAACTTAGTGTATGTAAACATCTGACCCACTGGAATTGTGATACAGTGAATTATAAGTGAAATAATCTGACTGTAAACAATTGTTGGAAAAATGACTTGTGTCATGCACAAAGTAGATGTCCTAACCGACTTGCCAAAACTATAGTTTGTTCACAATAAATTAGTGGAGTGGTTGAAAAACTAGTTTTAATGACTCCAACCTAAGTGTATATGTAAACTTCCGACTTCAACTGTACATGGACTATAACCACTAATGTTCTTACTTCACGATGAAACATGTCAGTAAGATGTCTTCCGAGAAACATTTGATTACATGACTATAGTATTAAAACAATGGCATTGTGTGTCAGGGTGGATAAGCCTCTGGAGTCAACTGAACTCCTGTTATTGTCTGGCACAAATGGAATACTGTAGGTGTCCCAGAGGTCAACAAAAGATTGACATGAAGAAACTCGCTGTCCTCCTGTTCACCTGTCTTGAACTAGGGCGAAAGAACAGTGATACAGAGCCCTGTCGTATAGCCCTGCGTCTCAGTTCTCCAACCATTTCTTTGCCCTTACTTATTAAGCTTTTATAATTATATAGAAATGTACACATTTCTAGACATTCTGGTTTTGATTTCCCTGTGCTGGGGTCTCTCCTCACTGCCACACAGACATGTGGTATTGATTTCCCTGTGCTGGGGTCTCCCCTCACTGCCACACAGACATGTGGTATTGATTTCCCTGTGCTGGGGTCTCTCCTCACTGCCACACAGACATGTGGTATTGATTTCCCTGTGCTGGGGTCTCTCCTCACTGCCACACAGACATGTGGTATTGATTTCCCTGTGCTGGGGTCTGTCCTCACTGCCACACAGACATGTGGTATTGATTTCCCTGTGCTGGGGTCTCTCCTCACTGCCACACAGACATGTGGTATTGATTTCCCTGTGCTGGGGTCTCTCCTCACTGCCACACAGACATGTGGTATTGATTTCCCTGTGCTGGGGTCTCTCCTCACTGCCACACAGACATGTGGTATTGATTTCTCTGTGCTGGGGTCTCTCCTCACTGCCACACAGACATGTGGTATTGATTTCCCTGTGCTGGGGTCTCTCCTCACTGCCACACAGGCATGTGGTACTGCCACACAGACATGTGGTATTGATTTCCCTGTGCTGGGGTCTCTCCTCACTGCCACACAGACGTGTGGTTTTGTGCCAGAAGCTCTGTTTTGTATGACACACTCAAGCATGCTGATCCTGTTATGACGGACACAGACACGGACAGGACTGACATCGATACTGTCTGTCCAGGTGAAATGTCTATTTATGGGCTATTTACCATGACTTTGACTCTGTTTTACTCTGTATCGCAGGACATTATTTCTGCTGTATCAAGGTCACTCCAAGCTTAATGAGGCTATTTGTAAACCCATATTTACAGTAGAGGGGTGGGAAGGGGCAAGAGGTGTGTGTGTATTTCCCACAGTGTGTATATACTGATTTCCATCTCTCTCTCCTCCAGGACTGTGAGCAGGCCAGCTGTAAGATGAACAGCCTGGGCAGTAACCACTCCCTCCCCAGCACCTCAGTCAGTACAGGAAGCCAGAGCAGCAGCATCAACAGCATGCAGGAGGTCCTAGACGAGAGCTGCTCTGACATGACCATGATGCACCACGACTACGATAGCAGCTTAGAGTCCTCCGCACAGTCCAAGAAGGTATTATTGACAGAGAGAGAGAAACACACACACGTACACACACCTAGAGAGAGAGAGAGAGAGAGAGATACACGCTAGCATACACGCACATTCACCAAGAAGTTATTATTGACAGAGAGAGAGAAACACGCATACACGCACACACACCAAGAAGGTAACACTGACAGAGTGAGAGAGCAGGAGAGAGACGGCCGGACAGCAGGAGAGACACACACACACACTATGAAACTAGCACAATCAGTGTCCCTCCAGCTAGTCATTCACTCCAACACTACCCACGTCCTCAAGAATGACGCAAACATACATGAACACACACATCAAGAAGGTACTACTCATCTAGCCCCTCAATCTCTCTAGCCAGCCACCCAGCCAACAACCACCTACACCAAACTTAAACCCACATCCTGAAGAATGACAGCTCTCAGGGATGTACAAACGCTCATACACACAGGAGGGATATCGATACACTCCAACCCTCACCCAAATAATGATACACAGGAGGGATATCGATACACTCCAACCCTCACCCAAATAATGACACACAGGAGGGATATCGATTTCCCTGTGCTGGGGTCTCCCCAAATAATGACACACAGGAGGGATGGCTTTGTCCAACCTCACCCAAATATGACACACAGGAGGGATAGCTGATCCTGTTACCCTCACCCAAATAATGACACACACACGGAGGGATATGATACACTCCAACCCTCACCCAGGTGATAATGACACACAGGAGGGATAGCTATTTACTCCAACCCTGACTCTGTTTTGACACACAGGAGGGATTATTTCTGCTATACACTCCAACCCTCACTCAAATAATGACATGAGGGATAGCTATACACCCAACCCTCACCCAAATAATGACACATAGGAGGGATAGCTATACACTCCAACCCTCACCCAAATAATGACACACAGGAGGGATATATACACTTCCCTCACCCAAATAATGACACACAGGAGGGATAGCTATACACTCCAACCCTCACCCAAATAATGACACAGGAGGGATAGCTAACACTCCAACCCTCCCCAAATAATGACACACAGGAGGGATATCGATAAGCCAGACCAGCAGCAAATAAACACACAGGAGGGATCCTACACTCCAACCCTCACCCAAATGACATGAGGGATGATGCACCCAACCCTCACCCAAATAGACACACAGGAGGGATAGCTATACACTCCAACCCTCACCCAAATAATGACACACAGGAGGGATAGAAACACTCCAACCCTCACCTAAAATAATGACACAGAGGAGGGATAGCTATACACGCTAGCCCTACACGCAAATTCACACACAGGAGGGATATTATTGACACTCCAACCCATCACCCAAATAATGACACACAGGAGGGATAGCTATACACTCCAACCCCTCACCCAAATAATGACACATAGGAGGGATAGCTATACACTCCAACCCTCACCCAAATAATGACACATAGGAGGGATAGCTGTACCTCCAACCCTCACCCAAATAATGACACACAGGAGGGATAGCTATACACTCCAACCCTCACCCAAATAATGACACACAGGAGGGATAGCTATACACTCCAGCCCTCACCCAAATAATGACACCCAGGAGGGATACCACCTACACTCCAACCCTCAAACCCAAATAATGACACATAGGAGGGATAGCTACAAACCCTCACCCAAATAATGACACAGGAGGGATATCTATACACTCCAACCCTCACCCAAATAATGACACACAGGAGGGATAGCTATACACTCCAACCCTCACCCAAATAATGACACACAGGAGGGATAGCTATACACTCCAACCCTCACCCAAATAATGACACACAGGAGGGATAGCTATACACTCCAACCCTCACCCAAATAATGACACACAGGAGGGATAGCTATACACTCCAACCCTCACCCAAATAATGACACATAGGAGGGATAGCTATACACTCCAACCCTCACCCAAATAATGACACATAGGAGGGATAGCTATACACTCCAACCCTCACCCAAATAATGACACATAGGAGGGATAGCTATACACTCCAACCCTCACCCAAATAATGACACACAGGAGGGATAGCTATACACTCCAACCCTCACCCAAATAATGACACACAGGAGGGATAGCTATACACTCCAACCCTCACCCAAATAATGACACACAGGAGGGATAGCTATACACTCCAACCCTCACCAAAATAATGACACACAGGAGGGATAGCTATACACTCCAACCCTCACCCAAATAATGACACACACAAACAACCTCGCGGTGATATTCATATAATCATACTATATTTACCTAACCAAACCCAACAGCCTTCAATTAAAAACACTGATGCCATGGAAACCATCGATACATTCTTCCACAAAATGCTGCTCAGCTTGATTCCTGTAAAGATGATACACACACACACACAGAGCCAGAGATCATCACTCCTGTGAATCACACTTTGAGAACAAAGATGCCCTGAACTCTCCTCTTCTCTCGCCTGGCATTGACACACAGGCTGAGGGTTGAGCTGGACACACTTCTGAATGTTTGACATTATTCAGAATTAATGAATAACCTGTGTCGTGTCTTTACTATCATTAACTGAAGACTTCTGAAGATTCTCTGTAATTATTATTACGCGATTAAACTGATGAATCGTGTAACTGTAATTAACGAGGAGGTCGGGGCACCAAGGAAAATATTCAGATTACAAAGTTCTAATATACATTTTTAAATTTTTATTAATAAATTCTTCTTTATCTCACGTTAGTCTCATTCCAAACGTCGTAAATTGTTGGTTATCTGCACAAACCTAGTCTTCACTATGAGTCATCCATACATCAATTGTCTTAAATAATTTATTTATTAACTAACTAAACAATCACAGAATTGCACACTCAAACAAACAAAGTAAATATGGTTACAAGAAATGATAGGGGAATGTGCCCTAGTGGGCTAAACCAGCATGGCGGCTTGTTAGACAAAAGGGGAGTGGGGGTCGACTGAGAAGTCACTACAGAGTTGATAATTATAACAATTGAAATGCTAATCCTTTGCACATGAACGTTCACGCATTCGGGAACAATTGCAATCAACATATATATTTACGCTCAGTGTGTCGTCG
Organism: Oncorhynchus keta; assembly: GCF_023373465.1. Lineage (NCBI taxonomy): Eukaryota > Metazoa > Chordata > Actinopteri > Salmoniformes > Salmonidae > Oncorhynchus > Oncorhynchus keta. The sequence goes on along the minus strand of NC_068445.1, from coordinate 36,951,179 downwards.
GGGTCTCTGTTGAAAAGTTTGTTTCTGTTGGAGAGTTTGTCCGCCCTCTGCCGTGGTTAGAATGGATAGTTCAGAGTGACATTCATTCATGTTGTTGTAGAGTGGATGTTTCGGTGGTTGTCGTTCTTCGCGTTCAATGATACCGAATTCCTAGCTTCAGACTAGTAATTAATATCAAAGACCTGTTCTTATTCTGTCGGTATCGATAGTGTAAGAGTTTAACCACGTGAGATGGTTAAAAGATTCAGCAGTCTGGTCCGGAACCTTTGTCCTCTCGTAATTGAGAGCAACATGGTCTGATGAGAAATTCTCAAAGTGGGGGTTTTATTCGGGAGAGCAGAAAACAGCCTGTCCCAGGATTCCCGACCATAACTGGGCTCATGGGCGGTCCTCTCAAAATTGTACCAAATGGACCAGTTTGTAGTTGGATTCTTCACCGATTTTATACCTTCTCCAGAACATAAATGTTGTTCGGACCTCGAGGTCTGTGAGGTGGAAGAAATTCCTTGGTTTTCTATGAAAATTCACTCTGTCTCTATACTGTGGCCATGAGGAGATAATCTCCTCCAGGAATTTACGACCTCTCTCTGACCACAGCAGCCTGGGTGTAGGAGACAGGGACAGGGTGATGGGGCTTGCTGTACCCAAAGAGGGCAACGTCATGACACCTGCATGTCTCAGGCATCACAGCACACACAGGCACACACACATACACTTCAAACTAGCAGATTATGAGATGTTTGTTTCCTCCTCTTCAGCCACGTCTTTCCTGGTCTTTATCGTTTAGTTAACTGTTATTAACGATGGGTGTGTGGGTTGCTGATATGTCACAAGGCCAGCATGGGTGTATAGGAACAAGAGAAGGTGGCATGTTGTCTGTCTATAGATTCACACTGATAAAGAGTTCCTTTTCCTACATGTACAGTGCCTTCGGAAAGTATTCACACCCCTTTACTCTTTCCACGTTTTGTTGTTTTACAAAGTGGGATTAAAATGGATTTAATTGTCATTTTTTGTCAACGATCTACACAAAATACTCAAGTGAAAGTGGAAGAAAAAATGTACATTTGTAAAATAAAACACAAATATACAGTATCTTGATTAGATAAGTTAATACATGTCACAATCACCTTTGAGTCTTTCTGGGTAAGTCTCTAAGAGCTTTCCACACCTGGATTATCCAACATTTGCCCATTATTATTTAAAACATTCTTCAAGCTCTGTCAAATTGGTTGTTGATCGTTGCAAGACAGCCATTTTCAGGTTTTGCAATACATGTTCAAGTAGATTTAAGTCAAAACTGTTGCTCGGCCACACATTCTTAGTAAGCAACTCCAGTGTATATTTGGCCTTGTTTTGGGTTTTTGTCCTGCTGAAAGGTGAATTAATCTCCCAGTGTCTGGTGGAAAGGGGTGGGGGTGTGTGTTTATTTGTCAATAACAGCTGGTGCGCCATGTCTAATATTAAAGATGTCTCAAGGTATTGCTCGCCTGAGGTAGAGTACCTCATTATAAGCTGTAGACCACACTCTCTACCAGAGGTGGGACCAAGTCATTGTTTAGCAAGTCACAAGTAAGTCTCAAGTCTTAGCACTCAAGTTCCAAGTCAAGACAGGCAAGTCCGAGTCAAGTCTCAAGTCAAGACCAACAAGTATTAAGTCAAGTCTCAAGTCCTAAACTTTGAGTCTCGAGTCCTAAACAAGTCATAATGTACTCTTCACCAAATGTAATACCATTTCATATTTTTAACAAAAGCAATATTTAGTATATTACATTTACGCAAATCATGAATGCTTTTAAAAATATGTTTATTATTTTCCAAATAAATCTTATATTTCCATGGAAATACATGGGTAGCCATAAGAAAGACCACAACAAATATCAATTTAATCTGTTTTAAATTCAGGCTGTAACACAACAAAATGTGTCAAATGAATCATTTCTAAAGGCACTGTAACTGGTCAACCGGTCATGAACTGACATAAAATATGTAGGTTTATACACACTCCAATCATCTAACGTTGGCTTGAGTTCAGTACAAAACTGTTCACTACCGACCTGTGGCACTACAGAACTATGAGAGAACAACCACCATACCTATCCTCTCCACCAGACGCCCTATATGAAGAATCATGTGGCTACGAATAATGCAACGTTCAATTATATCAACTACAGTTACATTTAGGTTTTGAAGTTACAGCCATGTAATTCAACATTTCTCCTGTCTGTCTCTCGCTCTCTCTCGCTCTCTCTCCTCAGGACCACAGGTATAACTGGGATAATGGTCTGAAACCTGACCTCAGGCCGGAGCTGATGCCATTATCCTCTGACATGAGCCAGGCACACAACTACCGCCACAACAACTTCTCCACCATCAAATCAGCATCACTTGTAAGGGTCAACACCCCTTTATCTCTCTATCTTAATGTATCTCTCCTTTCTCTCTACTATCTATCATCTAATCAGCATCACTGGAAAGGGCTACCATCATAGGTCACTCTCCCTGGGTGATACCAAGTCTCCCTCATACTCTGTCCATCTTTACCTCTCCTCTTTCCTTTGTGTCTCACATGCTGTCTCTCTCTAGCTTCCTCTTTCATTTGTGTCTCACACGCTGTCTCTCTCTAGCTTCCTCTTTCCTTTGTGTCTCACACGCTGTCTCTCTCTAGCTTCCTCTTTCCTTTGTGTCTCACACGCTGTCTCTCTATAGCTTCCTCTTTCCTTTGTGTCTCACACGCTGTCTCTCTATAGCTTCCTCTTTCCTTTGTGTCTCACACGCTGTCTCTCTCTAGCTTCCTCTTTCCTTTGTGTCTCACATGCTGTCTCTTTCTAGCTTCCTCTTTCCTTTGTGTCTCACACGCTGTCTCTCTCTAGCTGCCTCTTTCCTTTGTGTCTCACACGCTGTCTCTCTCTAGCTTCCTCTTTTCTTTGTGTCTCACACGCTGTCTCTCTATAGCTTCCTCTTTCCTTTGTGTCTCACACGCTGTCTCTCTCTAGCTTCCTCTTTCCTTTGTGTCTCACATGCTGTCTCTTTCTAGCTTCCTCTTTCCTTTGTGTCTCACACGCTGTCTCTCTAGCTTCCTCTTTTCTTTGTGTCTCACACGCTGTCTCTCTCTAGCTTCCTCTTTCCTTTGTGTCTCACACGCTGTCTCTCTCTAACTTCCTCTTTCCTTTGTCTCACACGCTGTCTCTCTCTAGCTTCCTCTTTCCTTTGTGTCTCACATGCTGTGTCTCTAGCTTCCTCTTTCCTTTTGTATTCTTTCTCTTGTTCTCACTCTATTCTTTCTCTCCCTCGCTCCCTCCCTCTCTGTGTCCTTCCACTCACTCAACCCCTTTGTGTTCTCCCGGTCCTTCACTCTGCTTCCGCTCCTCTTCACCTCTCTCTCCTTCTCTCCCTCGCTCATTCTCTCCTGTACTTTTCCCCTCGCTAATATATCACTCTCTTGGGGTTCCCGAGTGGTGCAGCGGTCTAAAGCACTATATCTCAGTGCAAGAGGCGACACTACAGTCCCTGGTTCAAATCCAGGCTGAGTCACATCCGGCCGTGATTGGCAGTCCCAGCGCACAATTGGCCCAGCGCCGTCCGGGTTTGGCCGTGGTATACCGTCATGTATAAGAATTAGTTCTTAACTGACTTGCCTAGTTAAATAAATCAAAACAAATACTCCGACCCCCTCTGTCTTAAGTCTGGAGGGGTGCAGTGTGGAGTGAGATTATCCTCCCTGCCTCTCTATCTCGCTCTTTCTTTCTCCATGTATGTTGTCATGGATACAAGGCTCCAGTAAGCAGTCAGTCAGTTGCAATGGTGTCTATGGTCTGTCTGTCTCCTCCCACTGGATTCAATGGTGTCTTTAGTCTGTCTGTCTCCTCCCACTGGATTCAATGGTGTCTTTGGTCTGTCTGTCCTCCCACTGGTTTTAAGCCCTGGACTGGCAATGGCCTTTACATGCCATGTGTTAGGCTAGATTTACTGACTGGGGTTTACTGTGTTCTGGTTCTGGACACTTGGTTTACTGGATACTTGGTTCTGACTGCCATAGGTAGTGTTTATTTGATATTTTAGAAATAGTGTGAAATCAGCGCTCTGACTGTTAATCAAATTAATTGGTTAAGTGAATTGGTTGTTCACGTGGTTGTTGTTTTATGAGGCAGGGTATTGTGGTGTTGATTCCCCATTGCGGTAGGTATAAGTTGCATTCAGACAGCGTGGAGTCTGTTGCTGCTGCAATGAGTTGATGACATCATCGCTTTCTGCCGCCGTGAGGCGGGCACATGTCCCCTGATGGACCCGGCACTGCTCGCTCAGACTGGAAAGAACAGGTGGGGGGGGGTGACAATGTAGGGGGATGACAATGTAGGGGGTGACAATGTAGAGGGGGAGAGATGACAATGTAGAGAGGGGGAGAGATGACAATGTAGAGGGGGGATGACAATGTAGGGGGAGGGAGATGACAATGTAGGGGGGGTGACAATGTAGAGGGGGGGATGACAATGTAGATGGGGGGGATGACAATGGAGAGGGAGGGAGAAAATAAATGGGATGGACAGAGAGGAGAAAAACATACACACAATGGAGGGAGGGAGACTAAAGGAAAATAACTTGAGAGAATAGACAGATTAACAAACAGACAGACAGATGGACAAGAGAGCCAGTCAAGTAGGCCGAGAGGAATAAGAATGAAGTACAGAGAAGGAGAGGAATGTGACTGAAGGAGAGAGAGGAGAGGAATGTGACTGAAGGAGAGAGAGGAGGGGAATGTGACTGAAGGAGAGAGAGGAGAGGAATGTGACTGAAGGAGAGAGAGGAGGGGAATGTGACTGAAGGAGAGAGAGGAGAGGAATGTGACTGAAGGAGAGAGAGGAGAGGAATGTGACTGAAGGAGGGAGAAGTAGAGGAATGTGACTGAAGGAGAGAGAGGAGAGGAATGTGACTGAAGGAGAGAGAGGAGGGGAATGTGACTGAAGGAGGGAGAAGTAGAGGAATGTGACTGAAGGAGGGAGAAGTAGAGGAATGTGACTGAAGGAGGGAGAAGGAGAGGAATGTGACTGAAGGAGAGAGAGGAGAAGAATGTGACTGAAGGAGAGAGAGGAGGGGAATGTGACTGAAGGAGAGAGAGGAGAGGAATGTGACTGAAGGAGAGAGAGAAGGAGGGGAATGTGACTGAAGGAGAGAGAGGAGAGGAATGTGACTGAAGGAGAGAGAGGAGAGGAAATGTGACTGAAGGAGGGAGAAGTAGAGGAATGTGACTGAAGGAGGGAGAAGTAGAGGAATGTGACTGAAGGAGGGAGAAGGAGAGGAATGTGACTGAAGGAGAGAGAGGAGAGGAATGTGACTGAAGGAGAGAGAGAAGGAGGGGAATGTGACTGAAGGAGAGAGAGGAGAGGAATGTGACTGAATGAGAGAGAGGAGAGGAATGTGACTGAAGGAGAGAGAGGAGAGGAATGTGAGTGAAGGAGAGAGAGAAGGAGGGGAATGTGACTGAAGGAGAGAGAGCAAAGGAATGTGACTGAAGGAGAGAGAGAAGGAGGGGAATGTGACTGAAGTAGATGAATGTGACTGAAGGAGAGAGAGGAGGGGAATGTGACTGAAGGAGGGGGAGAGGAATGTGACTGAAGGAGAGGAATGTGACTGAAGGAGAGGAATGTGACTGAAGGAGAGAGAGGAGAGGAATGTGACTGAAGGAGAGAGAGAAGGAGGGGAATGTGACTGAAGGAGAGAGAGGAGAGGAATGTGACTGAAGGAGGGAGAAGTAGAGGAATGTGACTGAAGGAGAGGAATGTGACTGAAGGAGAGGAATGTGACTGGAGGAGAGGAATGTGACTGAAGGAGGGAGAAGGAGAGGGATGTGGCTGAAGGAGAGGGATGTGACTGGAGGAGAGGAATGTGACTGAAGGAGGGAGAGGAGAGGAATGTGACTGAAGGAGAGAGAGGAGAGGAATGTGACTGAAGGAGAGAGAGGAGAGGAATGTGACTGAAGGAGAGAGAGAAGGAGGGGAATGTGACTGAAGGAGAGAGAGAAGGAGGGGAATGTGACTGAAGGAGAGAGAGGAGGGGAATGTGACTGAAGGAGGGAGAAGTAGAGGAATGTGACTGAAGGAGAGGAATGTGACTGAAGGAGGGAGAAGGAGAGGAATGTTAATGAAGGAGAGAGAAGGAGAGGAATGTGACTGAAGGAGAGGAATGTGACTGAAGGAGAGGAATGTGACTGAAGGAGGGAGAAGTAGAGGAATGTTAATGAAGGAGAGAGAAAGAGAGGAATGTGACTGAAGGAGAGGAATGTGACTGAAGGAGGGAGAAGGAGAGGAATGTGACTGAAGGAGAGGAATGTGACTGAAGGAGGGAGAAGGAGAGGAATGTGACTGAATGAGAGAGAGAAGGAGAGAAGAGAGGTGCACTATGTCTGATCTCACTGAATGAAGTGTTAGATATCAGTTAAGAGGAAAGGGGAGAAAGCGAAGAGAGGGATGGAGGAGAGAGGGATGAATGGGGTTATTACAGGTCAGCATGACTGGGAGAGGGACGGAGGGGTACAAAACAGTGAACACTTCTATGTCCTTCTGAGATATGTAGCTTTTGTTTTAGTCCACATACAGTACCAGTCAAAAGTTTGGACACACTTACTCATTCCAGGGTTTTTCTTTATTTTTACTATTTTCTACATTGTAGAATAATAGTGAAGACATCAAAACTATGAAATAACACATATGGAATCATGTAGTAGCCAAAAAAGTGTTTAAAAATAATATATATATTTGAGATTGTTCAAATAGCGCCACCCTTTGCCTTGATGACAGCTTTGCACACTCTTGGCATTCTCTCAACCAGTTTCAACTGGAATGCTTTTCCAACAGTCTTGAAGGAGTTCCCACATATGATGAGCACTTGTTGGCTGCTTTTCCATCACTCTGCAGTCAAACTCATCCCAAACCATCTCAATTGGGTTGAGGTCGGGTGATTGTGGAGGCCAGGTCATCTGATGCAGGTGAAAGCTATGATCCCTTATTGATGTCACTTGTTAAATCTGCTTCAATCAGTGTAGATGAAGGGGAGAAGACAGGTAAAATAAGGATTTTTAAGACTTGAGACAACAGACATGGAGTTTGTATGTGTGCCATTCAAAGGGTGAATAGGCAAGACAACATTTTAAGTGCCTTTGAATGAGGTAGGTGCCAGGCTCACCAGTTTGGGTCAAGAACTGCAATGCTGTTGGGTTTTTCACCCTCAACAGTTTCCCGTGTGTATCAAGAATGGTCCACCACCAAAAGGACATCCAGCCAAATTGGAGTCTACATGGGCCATCATCCCTGTTGACACCTTGTAGTCCCCAACAAATGTTGTCTGTGCTGAGGGCAAAAGAGGGTGCAACTCAATATTAGGAAGGTGTTTCTAATGTTTTGTACATTGAGTGTATAACACATGTTGAAAATAAATAATACTTTTATTCAAAACACACCTCAAGGCTCCCTTGATCAACCAGGTCATTGGCCGAGTAGCATACCTGGCGAAAGGTCAACTAAACAAATCAAAAATGTCCTCACAATCAAATAAATCTTAACCTTTGACCTGGAAGTGTCCCCCCCCCCCCTGTATCGTATTTCCCTTCTTTGAGTCCAGCCTGTGAATGGCGATCACATGACGTGACTTGGCCTGTGATGGCAGCAAGGTGAAAGCAAGTGATTAGGATTGTCCCTGCATCACAGTGGAGGTATTGATTCAGATAGTTTAGGAGGGAATCTCTCTTTCACCCTTTCTCTACTTATCTCTCTCTCTTTCTCTCCCTATCGCTCCCCTTTCTCAGCCCCTTCTCTATCTTCCTTTCTGACTCAATTAGGAGGGGATCTCTCTCTCACCCTCTCTCTACTTCTCTCTTTCTGCCTCCTTCTCTCCCTCTCTCAAAGAGGCTTTCATGTGACCCACCTGCTGAACGCAGGCTGCTCGGCCCCCAAAAGAGCCCCCTCTGTTCTGCCTGCCAATGGAGTCCACTCCCTCCCTCATTCACAGTTCACACGCCTGCCCCGGTGTAGCTGCCCCGGTGAAGCTGCCCCGGGGGTAGCCCACAGCCACTGCATTTCTCCAAAGACGTTTGTCTCAACGTTAACCAACCAGGGGGTTTGTTGCTTGTCTGGGTAAAGCTGAGCTGAGGGGTTCGGGTGTAGGATATGCCACACATGGTTTCTGGGTGCTCGCACGGTTGTTGAACATGAACGTTGCCATGATGCTTGGGCTTAAGAAAATGAGTTATGAGAAGATGAGGGACTACTATGGGGATCTGGATAATCCCTTTTGTCAGGTTTGGTTTGTTTGTTATCTTGAATGTTGTGACTTGGACTAACGTGACTTGACTTTGGCTGACCTAACCAATGTAAATCACATTACATCATAGTCCACTCATGAAGTCAATCTACATTGATTGGATTTAAATTAGATCTGTATGAACAGGATATTTTGGTAGATATAGAATTAAAGACAATTATTGTATCTCCTCCTTTCTAATGTTGGATCTACTCCTCCCTCCTTGCTAATGTTGAGCTACTCCTCCCTCCTTTATAATGTTGATCTACTCCTCCCTCCTTTATAATGTTGATCTACTCCTCCCTCCTTGCTAATGTTGATATACTCCTCCCTCCTTTATAATGTTGATATACTCCTCCCTCTTTTATAATGTTGATCTACTCCTCCCTCTTTTATAATGTTGATCTACTCCTCCCTCTTTTATAATGTTGATCTACTCCTCCCTCCTTGCTAATGTTGGATCTACTCCTCCCTCTTTTATAATGTTGATCTACTCCTCCCTCCTTGCTAATGTTGGATCTACTCCTCCCTCCTTTATAATGTTGATCTACTCCTCCCTCCTTGCTAATGTTGATCTACTCCTCCCTCCTTGCTAATGTTGATCTACTCCTCCCTCTTTTATAATGTTGATCTACTCCTCCCTCCTTGCTAATGTTGGATCTACTCCTCCCTCCTTGCTAATGTTGGATCTACTCCTCCCTCCTTGCTAATGTTGGATCTACTCCTCCCTCTTTTATAATGTTGATCTACTCCTCCCTCCTTGCTAATGTTGGATCTACTCCTCCCTCCTTGCTAATGTTGGATCTACTCCTCCCTCCTTGCTAATGTTGGATCTACTCCTCCCTCCTTTATAATGTTGGATCTACTCCTCCCTCCTTTATAATGTTGGATCTAATCCTCCCTCCTTGCTAATGTTGATCTACTCCTCCCTCCTTGCTAATGTTGGATCTACTCCTCCCTCCTTGCTAATGTTGGATCTAATCCTCCCTCCTTTATAATGTTGATATACTCCTCCCTCCTTGCTAATGTTGGATCTAATCCTCCCTCCTTTATAATGTTGATCTACTCCTCCCTCCTTGCTAATGTTGGATCTACTCCTCCCTCCTTGCTAATGTTGGATCTAATCCTCCCTCCTTGCTAATGTTGATCTACTCCTCCCTCCTTGCTAATGTTGGATCAAATCCTCCCTCCTTGCTAATGTTGGATCAAATCCTCCCTCCTTGCTAATGTTGGATCTACTCCTCCCTCCTTGCTAATGTTGGATCTACTCCTCCCTCCTTTATAATGTTGGATCTACTCCTCCCTCCTTGCTAATGTTGGATCTACTCCTCCCTCCTTGCTAATGTTGGATCTAATCCTCCCTCCTTGCTAATGTTGGATCTAATCCTCCCTCCTTGCTAATGTTGGATCTAATCCTCCCTCCTTGCTAATGTTGGATCTAATCCTCCCTCCTTGCTAATGTTGGATCTACTCCTCCCTCCTTGCTAATGTTGGATCTACTCCTCCCTCCTTGCTAATGTTGGATCTACTCCTCCCTCCTGTCTAATGTTGATCTACTCCTCCCTCCTTTCTACTGTTGATCTCCTCCTCCTTGCTAATGTTGATCTACTCCTCCCTCCTTTCTAATGTTGGATCTACTCCTCCCTCCTTTCTAATGTTGGATCTACTCCTCCCTCCTTGCTAATGTTGGATCTACTCCTCCCTCCTTTCTAATGTTGGATCTAATCCTCCCTCCTTGCTAATGTTGGATCTACTCCTCCCTCCTCGCTAATGTTGGATCTACTCCTCCCTCCTTTCTAATGTTGGATCTACTCCTCCCTCTTTTATAATGTTGGATCTACTCCTCCCTCCTTGCTAATGTTGGATCTACTCCTCCCTCCTTGCTAATGTTGGATCTAATCCTCCCTCCTTGCTAATGTTGGATCTACTCCTCCCTCCTTGCTAATGTTGGATCTACTCCTCCCTCCTTTCTAATGTTGGATCTACTCCTCCCTCCTTTCTAATTTACATTTACTAATGTTGGATCTACTCCTCCCTCCTTTCTAATGTTGGATCTACTCCTCCCTCCTTTCCAATCATTGCAGATGAAGGGCAATAGAATTGGAGAGGACAGATTTTTGTCATTGAGATAGTGCCTTTGTGTATCCCATACTGTTTAACCTATGACCTCAGTTGTCCTATCTACCTTTGCGATTAGTTGGTTGATTGATTGAATCCCCCCCACAGGTAACCAAGCAGATCCATCAGCACGAGCAGGAGAATGAGCTGCGGGAGCAGATGTCAGGTTATAAACGGATGAGACGGCAGCACCAGAAGCAGCTGATCGCTCTAGAGAACAAGCTGAAGGCAGAGATGGACGAACACAGACTGAAGTTGCAGAAGGAGGTGGAGACTCAGGCCAACAATGCCTATATAGAGCTAGAGAAACTGGCCAAAAGACACACCATCCACTGTGAAAAAGAGGTGGGTCTGAGGTGGGGTCCTGTCTTGTACTGGAGAAGTGCCATACTGTCCAATCAAATAAGGTGTCTGGGGAGAGGGAAAATATCCCTTGTTCATGTTATGGGTTAGGCATTGCTGCCACCCAATGTCAAGAAGCTGTTAAAAACCACATCAGTTCATCTGTAACTATGCAGATTAACCTCCGTGGTCCACATTCCCTCCTTGACGTCCACTGGCACGTCCACTAACACGTCCACTAGCATGTCCACTAGCATGTCCACTAGCATGTCCACTAGCATGTCCACTAGCACGTCCACTAACACGTCCACTAGCACGTCCACTAGCACGTCCACTAGCATGTCCACTAACACGTCCACTAACACGTCCACTAGCACGTCCACTAACACGTCCACTAGCACGTCCACTAACACGTCCACTAACACGTCCACTAGCATGTCCACTAACACGAACATGTCCACTAGCACGTCCACTAACACGTCCACTAACACGTCCACTAGCACGTCCACTAGCACGTCCACTAGCACGTCCACTAACACGTCCACTAGCATGTCCACTAGCACGTCCACTAGCACGTCCACTAGCACGTCCACTAACACGTCCACTAGCACGTCCACTAACACGTCCACTAACACTAACATGTCCACTAGCACGTCCACTAACACGTCCACTAACACGTCCACTAGCACGTCCACTAGCACGTCCACTAGCACGTCCACTAGCACGTCCACTAACACGTCCACTAGCACGTCCACTAGCATGTCCACTAACACTAACACGTCCACTAGCATGTCCACTAACACTAACATGTCCACTGGTACGTCCACTAACATGTCCACTGGTACGTCCACTAACATGTCCACTAACACATCCACTAGCATGTCCACGTCCACTAACACGTCCACTAGCATGTCCACTAGCATGTCCACTAGCACGTCCACTAGCATGTCCACTAACACTAACATGTCCACTGGTACGTCCACTAACATGTCCACTAGCATGTCCACTGGTACGTCCACTAACATGTCCACTGGTACGTCCACTAACATGTCCACTAGCATGTCCACTAACACTAACACGTCCACTAACATGTCCACTGGTACGTCAACTAACATGTCCACTAGCATGTCCACTAACACTAACACGTCCACTAACACGTCCACTAACACGTCCACTAGCATGTCCACTAGCACGTCCACTAGCACGTCCACTAGCATGTCCACTAACACGTCCACTAGCATGTCCACTAGCACGTCCACTAGCACGTCCACTAGCATGTCCACTAACACGTCCACTAACACGTCCACTAACACGTCCACTAGCATGTCCACTAACACTAACATGTCCACTGGTACGTCCACTAAACATGTCCACTAACATGTCCACTAGCATGTCCACTAATACTAACATGTCCACTAGCATGTCCACTAATATGTCCACTAGCACGTCCACTAACACTAACACGTCCACTAGCATGTCCACCAGCATGTCCACTAATACTAACATGTCCACTAGCACGTCCACTAACATGTCCACTGGCACGTCCACTAGCACGTCCACTAGCACGTCCACTAGCATCACTAACACGAACTCATCCACTAGGATGTCCACTAGCACGTCCACTATCACGTCCACTAGCAAGCTACCTGTCTGTTGATGGTGTTAGTTTACAGTGCATTCGGAAAGTATTAAGACCCCTTCATTTTTTACACATTTCGTTACGTTACAGCCTTATTCATGAATAGATTATATTGTTTTTTTTCCCTCATTAATCTACACACAGGACTCGAGAATGACTAAGCAAAACATTTACATAAGTCTTCAGACCCTTTACTCAATACTTTGTTGAAGCACATTTGGCAGTAATTACAGCCTTGAGTCTTCTTGGATATGACACTACAAGCTTGGCACACCTGTATTTGGGGAGTTTGTCATTCTTCTCTGCAGATCCTCTCAAGCTCTGTCAGGTTGGATGGGGATCGTCGCTGCACAGCTATTTTCAGGTCTCCAGAGATGTTCGGTCGGGTTCAAGTCCAGGCCCTGGCTGGGCCACTCAATAACATTCAGAAACTTGTCCCGAAGACTTGTCCTAGGCTGTGTGCTTAGGGTCGTTGTCCTGTTGGAAGGTTAACCTTCGCCCCAGTCTGAGGTCCTGAGTGTTTTGGAGCAGGTTTTCATCAAGGATCTCTCTGTACTTTGCTCCATTCGTCTTTCCTTCGATCCTGACTAATCTCCCAGTCCCTGCCACTGAAAAACATCCCAACAGCATGATGCTGCCACCATGCTTTACCGTAGGGATGGTATTGGCCAGGTGATGAGCGGTGCCCCTCTCCCCCAATTGCTCAGTTTGGCCTGGCGACCAGTTCTAGGAAGAGTCTTGATCGTTCCAAACTTCTTCCATTTAAGAATTATGGAGGCCACTGTGTTCTAGAGGACTTTCAATGCTGCAGAAATGTTTTAGGGCCCTTCTCCAGATCTGTGCCTCAACACAATCCTATCTCAGATCTCTACGGACAATTCCTTTGACCTCATGGCTTGGTTTTTGCTCTGACATGCACTGTCAACTGTTGGACCTTTATATAGACAGGTGTGTGCCTTTAGCATATCATGCCCAATCAACTGAATTTACCACAGGTGGAATCCAATCAGGTTGTAGAAACACCTCAAGGATGATCAATGGAAACAGGATGCACCTGAGTTAATTTCCGAGTCTCATAGCATAGGATCTGAATACTAGGTATTTCTGTTCTTTATTTTTTTATACATTTGCAACAAAAAAAAAACTGTTTTTCGCTTTGTCATTATGGGGTGTTGTGTGTAGATTGAGGAAAACTATTATTCAATCAATTTTAGAATAAGGCTGTAATGTAACAAAATGTGGGAAAAGTGAAGGGGTCTGAATAGTTGGGGCGGCAGGGTAGCCTAGTGGTTAGAGCGTTGGACTAGTAACCGGAAGGTTGCTAGTTCAAACCCCCAAGCTGACAAGGTACAAATCTGTCGTTCTGCCCCCGAACAGGCAGTTAACCCACTGTTCCTAGGCTGTCATTGTTAACTGACTTGCCTAGTTAAATAAAGGTTACATTTTTTTATTTTGTTTTAAATAGTTTCAGAATGCACTATACTCTATACTCTATAATCCATACTCTATACTCTAACAATACTTAACACTGACACCAATAACAGACCGGTAGCTTGTTTTCTCCCTGTGTGCCTCTCTCCCCTTCATAGCTAACTATTATCTGTGCCTCTCTCCCCCCACCCCTCTCTCTCTCTCCCTTCTCCTCTCTCTCTCTCCCTACTCCTCTCTCTCTCCCCCCACCCCTCTCTCTCTCCCTTCTCCTCTCTCTCTCTCCCCCCTCTCTCTCTCTCTCCCCACCCCCTCTCTCTCTCTCTCCCCACCCCTCTCTCTCCCCCCTCCCCTCTCTCTCTCCCCCACCCCTCTCTCTCTCCCTACTCCTCTCTCTCTCCCCCCACCCCTCTCTCTCTCTCCCTTCTCCTCTCTCTCTCCCCCCCCCTCTCTCTCTCTCCCTTCTCCTCTCTCTCTCTCTCTCTCCCCCCCCTCTCTCTCTCTCCCTACTCCTCTCTCTCTCCCCCACCCCTCTCTCTCTCTCCCTTCTCCTCTCTCTCTCCCTACCCTCTCTCTCTCCCCCACCCCTCTCTCTCTCTCTCTCCTCTCTCTCTCCCCCCACCCTCTCTCTCTCCCCCCACCCCTCTCTCCCCCACCCCTCTCTCTCTCTCTCCCCACCCTCTCTCTCTCTCCCCCCACCCCTCTCTCTCTCTCCCTACTCCTCTCTCTCTCCCCCCACCCCTCTCTCTCTCTCCCTTCTCCTCTCTCTCTCCCCCCCCTCTCTCTCTCTCTCCTCTCTCTCTCTCTCCCCCTCTCTCTCTCTCTCCCCTCTCCTCTCCCTCTCTCTCTCTCTCTCTCTCTCCCTCTCCCTCTCTCTCCCTCCCCCCCCCTCTCTCTCTCTCCCTCCCTCCCTCTCCCTCTCTCCCTCCCTCCCTCCCCTCCTCCCTCCCTCCACCCCCCTGTCTCTCAATTCAATTTGAGGGCTTTATTGTCATGGGAAACATATGTTAACATTGCCAAAGCAAGTGAACTAGATAATAAACAAAAGTGAAATAAACAATGAAAATGAACAGTAAACATTACACTCACTGCCCCCCCCGCCCCCCCTCTGTCTCCCACTCTCTCATTTCCCCTCAGATGAAGATAATGTCATCAGATGAGAAGAAGTTCCAGCAGCAGATCGTGTCGCAGCAGAAGAAGGAGCTCACCACCTTCCTAGATAATCAGAAGAAGCAGTACAAGCTCTGCAAGGAGAAGATGAAAGAGGTCCTTTATTCCCCCTTTCCCATCCTCACACTATATGCTCTGTATTGAGCTGAGTTTAATCGATCCTTAGTACAAGCGCTGCAAGGAAAGATTAGAGGTCGCAATGCAACACTTTGTCCTCTAGCTAGCTAGTACAGTACCCTCGTATAATGCCTCTACAGTAGGAATAATCTCAGCACCCATGACACATCTACTATGTATTGCGATGGGTGGAAACAACCATCCTAAGAATACACGCACACACACATACAAACACACACACACACAAACATACACAAGTACAGTATGTTTGATCATGGTGCATTTTCATTTCACTGAGGAGGAGCTGAGTCACTCCTCCCACTCACTACACACACACACATTGTGTTTCTAACAACCTTGATGCACTGTTTCTCAGAACTGGATCCATTGTTGTGAACAGAACTAGGCCATCTCAGTTAATAGACATTGCTCTGATTCTAGACATTCAGTTACATAGCATTGTTTAAATCATAGAATTAGGAATTCGAATACGATAATGGACATGAACCTTCTTATGATGGGATAAAGGTCAGCCATTTTGGTCAGGGAGTTGGTCAACCATGGTTTTCCAGTCCTGTGATACGATATTGTGTAAAATAATGAATTTGAAGAATGTTTGTTTGATCGCTAGCCAGCCATTTTTAGAGGAATATTTTTTTTTTCTCTCAAATGAACTGCCAATATGCCAACATTCCATTCAAACAATGCAGTCAATACACTGTCTGAAATCAGTTGATGATAGGACTTAGACAAGTTGTAAATGCAACAAGTACTCATATTGTATCATATAATAGCGTCACAGCTTTCCAAGAAAACAAAATGTTGACTGTTTATAGGCTATTTATAATTATATGACAATGTTTTAGGTTGACAATTCTATTACACAATTGCTGATATATCACATGTCTTACTTTTATTTTCCTGCATAAATAAAACCAGGATTATGCCTCTATACTGCCATTATTTCCAATTAGACTGGTTTGGATTTCTCCCTGACCAATATGGCTGCCAATTTCACCTCATTCCTGAACTTTGAGGGTTTATGACATTGCCCCTCTAGTAATTTAATAACTTGACAAAAACAATGGAAATGCCATGGAAACGCGTTGGGGAAAGATCCCAAATCTCATTTCCCCCTGCAAAATTTGCCTACATTTAGGCTACTGTATATACAGTATATCACAAAAGTGAGTACACCCCTCACATTTTTGTAAATATTTGAGTATATCTTTTCATGTGACAACACTGAAGAAATACACTCTGCTACAATGTAAAGTAGTGAGTGTACAGCTTGTATAACAGTGTAAATTTGCTGTCCCCTCAAAATAACTCAACACACAGCCATTAATGTCTAAACCACTGGCAACAAAAGTGAGTTCACCAGAGCTTCACAGGTTGCCACTGGAGTCCTCTTCCACTCCTCCATGACGACATCACGGAGCTGGTGGATGTTATAGACCTGTACTCCTCCACCTTCCGTTTGAGGATGCCCCACAGATGCTCAATAGGGTTTAGGTCTGGAGACATGCTTGGCCAGTCCATCACCTTTACCCTCA
Source organism: Oncorhynchus keta (assembly GCF_023373465.1). Lineage (NCBI taxonomy): Eukaryota > Metazoa > Chordata > Actinopteri > Salmoniformes > Salmonidae > Oncorhynchus > Oncorhynchus keta. The sequence continues at coordinate 36,934,517 of NC_068445.1, read as the reverse complement.
GCTTCTTTAGCAAGGCAGTGGTCGTCTTGGAGGTGTGTTTGGGGTCGTTATCGTGTTGGAATACTGCCCTGTGGCCCAGTCTCCAAAAGGAGGGGATCATGCTCTGCTTCAGTATGTCACAGTACATGTTGGCATTCATGGTTCCCTCAATGAACTGTAGCTCCCCAGTGCCAGCAGCACTCATGCAGCCCCAGACCATGACACTCCCACCACCATGCTTGACTGTAGGCAAGACACACTTGTCTTTGACCTCCTCACCTGGTTGCCGCCACACACGCTTGACACCATCTGAACCAAATAAATTGATCTTGGTCTCATCAGACCACAGGACATGGTTCCAGTAATCCATGTCCTTAGTCTGCTTGTCTTCAGCAAACTGTTTGCGGCCTTTCTTGTGCATCATCTTTAGAAGAGGCTTCCTTCTGGGATGACAGCCATGCAGACCAATTTGATGCAGTGTACGGCGTATGGTCTGAGCACTGACAGGCTGACCCCCCCACCCCTTCAACCTCTGCAGCAATGCTGGCAGCACTCATACGTCTATTTCCCAAAGACAACCTCTGGATATGACGCTGAGCACGTGCACTCAACTTATTTGGTCGACCATGACGAGGCCTGTTCTGAGTAGAACCTGTCCAGTTAAACCGCTGTATGGTCTTGGCCACCGTGCTGCAGCTCAGTTTCAGCGTCTTGGCAATCTTCTTATAGCCCAGGCCATCTTTATGTAGAGCAACACTTCTTTTTTTTTCAGATCTTCAGAGAGTTCTTTGCCATGAGGTGCCATGTTGAACTTCCAGTGACCAGTCAGTCAGTATGAGGGAGTGTGAGAGCGATGACACCAAATGTAACACACCTGCTCCCCATTCAAACCTGTAACACTAACGAGTCACATGACACCGGGGAGGGAAAATGGCTAATTGGGCCCAATTTGGACATTTTCACTTAGGGGTGAACTCACTTTTGTTGCCAGCGGGTTAGACATTAATGGCTTTTGTGTTGAGTTATTTTGAGGGGACAGCAAATTTACACTGTGATACAAGCTGTACACTCACTACTTTACATTGTAGAAAAGTGTTTTTCTTCAGTGTTGTCACATGAAAAGATATACTCAAATATTTACAAAAATGTGAGGGGTGTACTCACTTTTGTGATATACTGTATGTGTAGTTAACACTATGTTGGGATAAAAACCGGAGTATAATGCTGTATAGATGTCAACCCCAATACATGTTCATGTTATCGTCACCAATCAACTGCATTTGTTAAAAACGACTGGCTACCACCATCGATTTCCTAATGCTAGCTACGCTACCAGTTTACATGTACATTAACAGGAGAGACTGCATTTAGCAGTCGCTTCTAAATCTGAAAAGGGACGACTTCTAAATGTAATGCAGTGAGATCTGCCACATATATCCCAATCAGATTTTAGTAACCACAGGGTTAGACCTGTTACAATACATCAATCATGACTGTTTTGACGAATGTTCGCTTTGTTAGATCAGATTTGTTGACTGTGTGCCAATCCAGCGTCCTTCTATCCTCCATGGTGTGCATTCCATTGACCTCTTTATCGCAACCTGTACTGTTAATACGGAGCTAATATGCCTGTCATAGAATGTTGAAGTGTTATGTAAATGCATCATAATGCAGAAACCTCATTGGCCCAACTCTCTAGATACATGGATCTAGAGGACCCTATATATCTTTAGATAATAAGAGGATCTGCTGCACACCTGACCATCAGACAGGAGAACATGTATATCACGGACCGTTATATATCTGTAAAAATCTCCTCTGTCTCTCTTCCCATCTTCCAGGAGATGAATGAAGACCACCACACCACTAAGAAGGAGAAGCAGGAGCGCCTGTCCAAGCACAAGGAGAATCTGCAACACAGCCAGGCTGAGGAGGAGGCCCAGGTTCTGAGCCAACAGAGGGTATTCTACGACAGGAACTGCAGAGGCTTCAAACGCAAAGTCATGATCAAGAGGCATGCGTTGGAACAGGAGCAGATACGAGAGGTACTGGATATTGTATAGATGTACAGATAGCCATTTCAAACGAGAGGCCAGGCGGACTGGGTGACATTGTGTGAGGAATGACTGGGATGTACAGTATCTTGTATATATAGACACACATTTTAGTTCAAGTTCAGTCTGAAGTTGTGTGCAGTGAACAATGCAATCCAGTAGGGATGTGAAAATCACATGTCCAACTGCTTATCCATAACATTCCCAGGGTCAATGTTGTCCTCGAATGGCTTCTGTAACATGAAAAATAATGATCAAATCATAGTGTTCTTTGACCAATAACGGTATTTTCTGATTTTTCGTGGAAAACACCAAAAAGTGGCTTCCCATCTCGTGGAAAGTATAAGCAAGGCAACAATGGTGGGGGAGGTAGGTAGGTAGGTAGGTAATGTCAATAAAACGACACCACAAGATACTGATCAGCTCCTGACCAAATGGCAGTAGGTTCTCATCATCCAGTGTCCATATAAAAGCAATGTTTTAATCATTGGATGGCCATGATAATCCCTATCTCCCCCATCTATCCCTCCTTCTCTCTATCTCTCCCTCCCCATGTCTCTCTCTCTCTCCAGGAGCTGAACAAGAAGAAGACCCAGAAGGAGATGGAGCATGCCATGCTGATCAGACAGGACGAGTCCACCCAGGAGCTGGAGCATCGTCAGCTGAAAACCCTTCAGAAGCTGCGCATGGACCTGATCCGCCTGCAGCACCAGACAGAACTGGAGAACCAGATAGAATACAACAACCGGCGCGAGAGAGAGCTCCGCCGCAAGCACGTTCTGGAGCTACGGCAGCAGCCCAAGAACCTTAAGGTGACGGCTACGCCAGGTGCAGCTAGCTAGTGAATGTATCCCTGGGAATGTGATGGCTGCATTGGTAGCTACTTTAGGCTGCATTGGTAGCTACATTAGGCTGCATTGGTAGCTACATTACATTTACATTTACATTTAAGTCATTTAGCAGACGCTCTTATCCAGAGCTTACAAATTGGTGCATACACCTTATGACAACCAGTGGAACAGCCACTTGCATCTAAATCTTGTTGGGGGAGAAGGGCTGCATTGGTAGCTACTTTAGGCTGCATTGGTAGCTACTTTAGGCTGCATTGGTAGCTACATTAGGTGTTCTCAAGGAAAATGGTCTGATGTAACCAGGTAGTGGATGATATGAACCTAAATGTTAGGGTGCAGCTAGTAAAGGCAGTCCTGAAAAAGGGGAAATTCTCAGTGGTAGTTCCAATGTCCTCTCCATTTCCACCAGGCCATGGAGTTGCAGATTAAGAAACAGTTCCAGGACACGTGTAAGGTCCAGACGCGTCAGTACAAGGCCCTGAGACACCACCAGATGGAGGTGACGCCCAAGAGCGAGCACAAGGTGGTCCTCAAGGCCCTGAAGGAGGAGCAGACCAGGAAGCTGGCCATCCTGGCCGAGCAGTATGAACAGAGCATCAACGAGATGATGGCATCGCAGGCGGTGAGTCGCCTTAAAATGGAGGATGGGTGTTATGATGAGGATTTGTGAGCAGTGATGCTGATATTTGATCATTTTCTTTATATCAATCTCAAAGATTCATATACAAGTTAAAGATCTTATCTAATACTAATATAGCACATGAAAATGAAAGAATAGTTCCATAGGAGAATTGTATAATTTTGTCCCCAAGCCGTAGGAGATGTTGGTCATTGTAGGAGTTTGTAAATCTGCTTCTGTTATTCCCATATCTCCTCCTATCTCCTCTTCTGTTCCATCACTTCCTCCTATCTCCTCTTCTGTTCCATCACTCCTCCTATCTCCTATTCTGTTCCATCACTCCTCCTATCTCCTCTTCTGTTCCATCACTCCTCCTATCTCCTCTTCTGTTCCATCACTCCTCCTATCTCCTATTCTGTTCCATCACTCCTCCTATCTCCTCTTCTGTTCCATCACTTCCTCCTATCTCGTCTTCTGTTCCATCACTCCTCCTATCTCCTATTCTGTTCCATCACTCCTCCTATCTCCTCTTCTGTTCCATCACTCCTCCTATCTCCTCTTCTGTTCATCACTCCTCCTATCTCCTCTTCTGTTCCATCACTCCTCCTATCTCCTCTTCTGTTCCATCACTCCTCCTATCTCCTATTCTGTTCCATCACTCTTCCTATCTCCTCTTCTGTTCCATCACTCCTCCTATCTCCTCTTCTGTTCCATCACTCCTCCTATCTCCTCTTCTGTTCCATCACTCCTCCTATCTCCTCTTCTGTTCCATCACTCCTCCTATCTCCTCTTCTGTTCCATCACTCCTCCTATCTCCTCTTCTGTTCCATCACTCCTCCTATCTCCTCTTCTGTTCCATCACTCCTCCTATCTCCTATTCTGTTCCATCACTCCTCCTATCTCCTATTCTGTTCCATCACTCCTCCTATCTCCTCTTCTGTTCCATCACTCCTCCTATCTCCTATTCTGTTCCATCACTCCTCCTATCTCCTCTTCTGTTCCATCACTCCTCCTATCTCCTCTTCTGTTCCATCACTTCCTCCTATCTCCTCTTCTGTTCCATCACTCCTCCTATCTCCTCTTCTGTTCCATCACTTCCTCCTATCTCCTCTTCTGTTCCATCACTCCTCCTATCTCCTATTCTGTTCCATCACTCCTCCTATCTCCTCTTCTGTTCCATCACTTCCTCCTATCTTCACTTCTGTTCCATCACTCCTCCTATCTTCACTTCTGTTCCATCACTCCTCCTATCTCCTCTTCTGTTCCATCACTTCCTCCTATCTTCACTTCTGTTCCATCACTCCTCCTATCTTCACTTCTGTTCCATCACTTCCTCCTATCTTCTCTTCTGTTCCATCACTCCTCCTATCTTCACTTCTGTTCCATCACTTCCTCCTATCTCCTCTTCTGTTCCATCACTTCCTCCTATCTTCACTTCTGTTCCATCACTCCTCCTATCTTCACTTCTGTTCCATCACTCCTCCTATCTCCTCTTCTGTTCCATCACTCCTCCTATCTTCACTTCTGTTCCATCACTCCTCCTATCTCCTCTTCTGTTCCATCACTTCCTCCTATCTTCACTTCTGTTCCATCACTCCTCATTTCTCTCTCTTGGGGTCTGTTTATTCCTATCTCTCTATTGTGGTCTATCTCTTTATTCCTCTTGCCTCTCAGCTGCGTCTGGACGAGGCCCAGGAAGCCGAGTGCCAGGCTCTGAGGCAGCAGCTGCAGCAGGAGATGGAGCTGCTGAATGCCTACCAGAGTAAGATCAAGATGCAGACCGAGGCCCAGCATGACAGAGAGCAGCAGAAGCTGGAGCACAAGGTGTCGCTTCGCAGAACCCACCTCGAACAAAAGGTACAGAGAGAGACAGAGAGAGTGCTGTGCAGAGCCCACCTTGAACAAAAGGTACAGAGAGAGACAGAGAGCGCTGTGCAGAGCCCACCTTGAACAAAAGGTACAGAGAGAGACAGAGAGCGCTGTGCAGAGCCCACCTTGAACAAAAGGTACAGAGAGAGAGAGAGACAGAGAGAGCGCTGTGCAGAGCCCACCTTGAACAAAAGGTACAGAGAGAGACAGAGAGCTCTGTGCAGAGCCCACCTTGAACAAAAGGTACAGAGAGAGACAGAGAGCGCTGTGCCGAGCCCACCTTGAACAAAAGGTACAGCGAGAGAGAGAGACAGACAGAGCGCAGTGCAGAGCCCACCTTGAACAAAAGGTACAGAGAGAGAGAGAGACAGAGAGAGCGCTGTGCAGAGCCCACCTCGAACAAAAGGTACAGAGAGAGAGAGAGACAGACAGAGCTCTGTGCAGAGCCCACCTTGAACAAAAGTTACAGAGAGAGAGAGAGACAGAGAGAGCGCTGTGCAGAGCCCACCTCGAACAAAAGGTACAGAGAGAGAGCTGCGCAGAGCCCACCTCGAACAAAAGGTACAGAGAGAGAGACAGAGAGAGAGCTACGCAGAGCCCACCTCGAACAAAAGGTACAGAGAGAGACAGAGAGAGAGCTGCGCAGAGCCCACCTCGAACAAAAGGTACAGAGAGAGTGACAGAGAGAGAGCTACGCAGAGCCCACCTCGAACAAAAGGTACAGAGAGAGTGACAGAGAGAGAGCTGCGCAGAGCCCACCTCGAACAAAAGGTACAGAGAGAGACAGAGAGAGCTACGCAGAGCCCACCTCGAACAAAAGGTACAGAGAGAGACAGAGAGAGAGCTACGCAGAGCCCACCTCGAACAAAAGGTACAGAGAGAGAGCTGCACAGAGCCCACCTCGAACAAAAGGTACAGAGAGAGTGACAGAGAGAGAGCTACGCAGAGCCCACCTCGAACAAAAGGTACAGAGAGAGTGACAGAGAGAGAGCTGCGCAGAGCCCACCTCGAACAAAAGGTACAGAGAGAGTGACAGAGAGAGAGCTGCGCAGAGCCCACCTCGAACAAAAGGTACAGAGAGAGTGACAGAGAGAGAGCTGCGCAGAGCCCACCTCGAACAAAAGGTACAGAGAGAGACAGAGAGAGAGCTACGCAGAGCCCACCTCGAACAAAAGGTACAGAGAGAGAGAGCTGCGCAGAGCCCACCTCGAACAAAAGGTACAGAGAGAGAGAGCTGTGCAGAGCCCACCTTGAACAAAAGATAGAGGGGGAGGCGTCACAGAGACAGACTGTTAGATCCACAGAGCCTACCTAGTAGAGAGGGGAGAGTCAGACAGAGAGCTGTGCAGAGCCCACCTTGAACAAAAGGTACAGAGAGAGAGAGAGAGAGACAGACAGAACTCTGTGCAGAGCCCACCTTGAACAAAAGTTACAGAGAGAGAGAGAGACAGAGAGAGAGCTGCGCAGAGCCCACCTTGAACAAAAGGTACAGAGAGAGACAGAGAGAGAGCTGCGCAGAGCCCACCTCGAACAAAAGGTACAGAGAGAGACAGAGAGAGAGCTGTGCAGAGCCCACCTTGAACAAAAGGTACAGAGAGAGACAGAGAGAGAGCTGTGCAGAGCCCACCTTGAACAAAAGGTACAGAGAGAGCTGCGCAGAGCCCACCTTGAACAAAAGGTACACACACAGAGAGAGCTGCGCAGAGCCCACCTTGAACAAAAGGTACACACACAGAGAGAGCTGCGCAGAGCCCACCTTGAACAAAAGGTACACACACAGAGAGAGCTGCGCAGAGCCCACCTTGAACAAAAGGTACACACACAGAGAGAGCTGCGCAGAGCCCACCTCGAACATAAGGTACAGAGAGAGAGAGAGCTGTGCAGAGCCCACCTTGAACAAAAGATAGAGGGGGAGGCGTCACAGAGACAAACTGTTAGATCCACAGAGCCTACCTAGTAGAGAGGGGAGAGTCAGACAGAGAGCTGTGCAGAGCCCACCTTGAACAAAAGGTACAGAGAGAGAGAGAGAGAGAGAGAGAGAGAGACAGACAGAGCGCTGTGCAGAGCCCACAGAGACACAGACTGTTAGAAACACAGACGTACACACGCAGAGCCTATCTTCATAAAATATGTCAAAAAAGGTATGGGGGAGGGCGGAGTTAACGCAGACAGACACTGATGTACGTGCGCACACGCATGCAGACAGACAGACTTTACACACATTTTACTCACCACTGATTTATAACCCAGGGCCATGAAACTGGTCATGCACACAGCTTTTGTTGTAAAATCCCATGATGTTACCATTGATGTGTTATTCTTACAACATACAACATACAATATTTTAATCAAAAGCAGTGTTAAGGAAATGTATAATTGATTCTTGATAATATGTAATATGGAGATTCTCAACAATAAGGCGTTACTTACTCAGCAACGCTGCCTCTACTTCCCTGTTGTATTCATCAAGTCATACACTCCATTCTGTTTCATACAATCTGGAGTCACAACACCTTTTCCTTCAGCTCCTCTCCCCACTCACTACTCTCTGCTGTTGACCATTTCCAACAGTGGATGCTGATGGCATACAATCAATTCACCATAGGCCACTTTATCAGTCATAATACTAGCTTTTTTGGGGGACTAGAATACAAAGTTTTTCCAATGCAATGATGTCATTGCTCCTGGACAACAAAGGAACATGCCGCCCTGATCCAGTTTCAGTTGCCCAGGCAGCAGTTGACAGTAGTATCTTTACAATGTTATGCAACCAGTGGTGCTGTGGTGCCATCTGTTGACCATCTGTCTCCCTGCAATCTGTCTGAAATAGATTGCATCATCGAAACCAGTATCAGGGTTGTATTAATCAGGGAACGTAACAGAATTTTAAAAATTATGTTCTCCAATGGAAAACTAAAATGAGCATTTCTTATTGGACCAGTTCAGGTAGACAGACCCTTCCTGTTTCAATAAGTGTTCTTCCATTTTGTGCCTAATGAACACACCCCAGGCTCATGTGCTTCATTTCATATGAAAGAGAAGTGCAAACTGCAGATATCGATCCACTGTCTGGACTATTACGTGACTCAGGGGCTAGATGGAATCTGTTGCTGAAGGCTTTATGGAATTAAATCATGAATCAATACAAACCGAACACTGAAAATGAATTAAAGTTGCGGACGTCTATAATGGGTTGATAAGCTTCACTGTTAATGTCTGGTCCTAAATCATGACTAGTGCAGGTGTATTTATGTCTGTACTAGTGCAGGTGTATTTATGTCTGTACTAGTGCAGGTGTATTTATGTCTGTACTAGTGCAGGTGTATTTATGTCTGTACTAGTGCAGGTGTATTTATGTCTGTACTAGTGCAGGTGTATTTATGTCTGTACTAGTGCAGGTGTATTTATGTCTGTACTAGTGCAGGTGTATTTATGTCTGTACTAGTGCAGGTGTATTTATGTCTGTACTAGTGCAGGTGTATTTATGTCTGTACTAGTGCAGGTGTATTTATGTCTGTACTAGTACTGTACTAGTGCAGGTGTATTTATGTCTGTACTAGGTGTGCAGGTGTATTTATGTCTGTACTAGTGCAGGTGTATTTATGTCTGTACTAGTGCAGGTGTAGTGCAGGTGTATTTATGTCTGTACTAGTGCAGGTGTATTTATGTCTGTACTAGTGCAGGTGTATTTATGTCTGTACTAGTGCAGGTGTATTTATGTCTGTACTAGTGCAGGTGTATTTATGTCTGTACTAGTGCAGGTGTATTTATGTCTGTACTGGTGCAGGTGTATTTATGTCTGTACTAGTGCAGGTGTATTTATGTCTGTACTAGTGCAGGTGTATTTATGTCTGTACTAGTGCAGGTGTATTTATGTCTGTACTAGTGCAGGTGTATTTATGTCTGTACTAGTGCAGGTGTATTTATGTCTGTACTAGTGCAGGTGTATTTATGTCTGTACTAGTGCAGGTGTATTTATGTCTGTACTAGTGCAGGTGTATTTATGTCTGTACTGTACTAGTGCAGGTGCAGGTGTATTTATGTCTGTACTAGTGCAGGTGTATTTATGTCTGTACTAGTGCAGGTGTATTTATGTCTGTACTAGTGCAGGTGTATTTATGTCTGTACTAGTGCAGGTGTATTTCTGTCTGTACTAGTGCAGGTGTATTTATGTCTGTACTAGTGCAGGTGTATTTATGTCTGTACTAGTGCAGGTGTAGTGCAGGTGTATTTATGTCTGTACTAGTGCAGGTGTATTTATGTCTGTACTAGTGCAGGTGTATTTATGTCTGTACTGGTGCAGGTGTATTTATGTCTGTACTAGTGCAGGTGTATTTATGTCTGTACTGTGCAGGTGTATTTATGTCTGTACTAGTGCAGGTGTATTTATGTCTGTACTAGTGCAGGTGTATTTATGTCTGTACTAGTGCAGGTGTATTTATGTCTGTACAGGTATTTATGTGCAGGTGTATTTATGTCTGTACTAGTGCAGGTGTATTTGTCTGTACTAGTGCAGGTGTATTTATGTCTGTACTAGTGCAGGTGTATTTCTGTCTGTACTAGTGCAGGTGTATTTATGTCTGTACTAGTGCAGGTGTATTTATGTCTGTACTAGTGCAGGTGTATTTATGTCTGTACTAGTGCAGGTGTATTTCTGTCTGTACAAGTGCAGGTGTATTTATGTCTGTACAAGTGCAGGTGTATTTCTGTCTGTACTAGTGCAGGTGTATTTATGTCTGTACTAGTGCAGGTGTATTTATGTCTGTACTAGTGCAGGTGTATTTATGTCTGTACTAGTGCAGGTGTATTTATGTCTGTACTAGTGCAGGTGTATTTATGTCTGTACTAGTGCAGGTGTATTTCTGTCTGTACTAGTGCAGGTGTATTTATGTCTGTACTAGTGCAGGTGTATTTATGTCTGTACTAGTGCAGGTGTATTTATGTCTGTACTAGTGCAGGTGTATTTATGTCTGTACTAGTGCAGGTGTATTTATGTCTGTACTAGTGCAGGTGTATTTATGTCTGTACTAGTGCAGGTGTATTTATGTCTGTACAAGTGCAGGTGTATTTATGTCTGTACTAGTGCAGGTGTATTTATGTCTGTACTAGTGCAGGTGTATTTATGTCTGTACAAGTGCAGGTGTATTTATGTCTGTACTAGTGCAGGTGTATTTATGTCTGTACTAGTGCAGCTGTATTTATGTCTGTACTTTGCTGACTATGGAGTGGTTATATAGATTCATGTTGAATTTCAAATCAATCCCCTAGACTAGCTTGAGCAAAAACCTGAACGAGCAGCTGTTGCAGGTCAAACTTAGCAGTACTCATTCATACCTTACCTTCAGTATGTTGTGATTCCAAATACTCTTCTGATAGTTTAATGAACTAATTTGTTGTTTTGTAGATTGAAGAGGAGCTGGCTTCCCTTCAGAAGGAGCGTACAGAGAGGATCAAGCACCTACTGGAGCGCCAGTCAAGAGAGATTGACATGTTCGACATGGAGAGTCTCCGTCTGGGCTTTGGTAACCTGGGGGCCCTGGACCCCTCCAAGGATGACTACAGATGACCAGCCCTGGTAACCTGGACCCGCCCAAGGATGACTACAGATGACTAGACCAGCCCTGGTAACCTGGGCCCCCAAGGCTGACTACAGATGACCAGTCCTGGTAACCCTGGACCCCCAAGGATGACTAGACCAGCGCTGGTAATCTCCTCGTGGCCTCTGTCTCTCGATCTTCATCCTCTGGTCTGACCCTCCTCATCCCGCTGACCTGGTCTGGTTTGACCAGTTGGGGTCTTTAGTCACTGATTCTCACACACACACACACCAGCCCAGTGCTGGTCTAATGCCAACGGGGCCCCCGGATCTCGTGGTACTTTTTTTTTTTTTAACTAGGCAAGTCAGTAAATTTGTCACAAGATGACAAATGCTAGACAACTTCCTAGGCTTTCTTTCTTTTAAAGAATAACAATACAATGTCAGTGTTCCCGTTTCTTGTGCAGTGATGGCACTTGCAGTGAGACTAAGCAGAAACCAGAGGGAGAATAAGACAGAACGAGCACGACGATAAGTGAATAATGTGTTGTTGCTCAATGATCACGCATTAGAGGTTAATAATTGGTTAAAACTGTGCAAAAACTTCAAGCCCAAAAACAAACTGATCCTTCAACTCTTTTAGATTTATATTCATCAGGACATTTTTATGTAAAAATGTTAAGCAAAAACATGTTTTAAGTCATAATGTACATATTGGTACGTGAATCAGTTTGATTATAAACTTGACTTGGGAGGGACACTGAGGAGAGAGACTTGCAATGCACCCTGGTACTCCACTGATTCTCTGCACTGGCATGTAATGTGAATATTACGTCTGGAATTGCACACTATTCCCTATGTAGTGCAGTACTTATAGGGGTGTGATTTGAGACGGCGCCCATGTGAATCCCTACTCCCAGGTAGCACAAAGGGCTTTGTCGCAGGGGGAGGGACATGTATTTTGTGTATAGAACAATTTATGTAGAGCTTTTACTTATTTTCGTATTTTAATTGTTATTCAAATATTTTTTTTAATGGATGATTACTCCTCTTCCTTCAACTCGATCGCTCAATGTGTTTCTTGAAATTCATCACTCTTTTTTGCTTTAAAAGCTGCAAAGTATTTTCGTATCAAACCAGATCAGTAAATAAATGCTTTCTTTGCATGCACTTTCATTTTGTTTTCCAGGATTAAGAGAAAGCATGAATCTGTCAGAACTTTTAATTATATTTGTAAATAAAGTGCTCATCACACAACTGTCTAATCTGTCATTGGATTTTTAACTGAAATCCATGATTTGCTGTATACAGGTAGTCATGGATTTGAGTTTGCTGATGCTTCCTATTAATATGGTGAGATCTAGGCCACATTCAAGGTCCACCACTGAATGGTTTATGCAGGGCCAGGTTGTGTTAAAGGAGCACTCCACCACATTTTCATTATCGCCAGTGTCTACAAAAATAACTGATGCAACCATAGAGTAACTCATTCAAACAGTGTTGGAGAACAGTCAGCGACTAAAGATTGTAAACCAAACAAGATAAGCTGTTTTGTTTGATCAGGGGGATAGAGAGATTACTTTAATGAGTCAGCATGAACAATTGTAAAATAAATCAGTGTGGCAAAAAAAAAAAAAGGCATTGTGGTTCCTGCAGTTATCTACATAATGTTAATTTCTGAATACACCTTTGTTTATTTTCCAGCCAGTTGCTCATAGAGTTTAGGGACATAATTATCCCATTCTGCCTGATAGCACGTTCCAGCCACGGGAACTCCCAGTCCGTATTTCTGGCGGAATTCTTGGATCTTGAATTTGCCGCGGTTGTCTCCACAGCAGTTGGTGAGGACGGGCTCCGTACAGGAGAGGTTTCCTGACTGCTCATAGACCAGCCACACATACCTGTGGAGACCTGGGGGGGGGGGGACACAGAGACAGGACAAAGATGTCACGTGGTCAATGAGGGAGGAAGTGCAAAGGCTATGTGAAGCAATGCACCACTGCACCAATGTCCAATAATACACGTGTGTAGAAAATGTCACATTCAAGTTTCAGAAATTCCTAGAGGAATAGAAGTCGCTCCAATCATCATTGGATAAGGTTACCAGTGCCTTTTGGAGGGCCAGACCCAACGTAGTCGGACATGACACATCCACTGGATACATCGTTTCCCTTCATGTTCACCACCAGAAAGTGATGCCACTCCCTTCAAAAGAATACATTAGTTAGGAGAAAAACATATGCTTATCCAACATCCTTGAAAACATTTAAGAAATAAGATTGTGTTATCGATAATCTGTTGGCTTAATAAATCATCAGGGGTTGAAAAGGTCAAGCAACGTTTTGCATAATCGATCCAAGAGCCAATAAAAAGGGAGTTGCAAGCCCAGGGCTGAGCAATATGGCCCCAAAAAATAATCTTGATAAATTCACATTTATGGGCGATTCATCTCATTTCTTTTCTCAAAATAAGCTTTTATTGTACAATTAAAAAAGGTCAAGCCTCCACGCCAAAAGACCCACTAATTTTATCAAAATAGTTAAACCTACTTTCCCCCCCCCAATAATCACTGATCTGGTTGTCAAGTCTACGAAAATGCAATTTACCAGAACAATGCATAATGCACATTCACTCTTAAATGACTGACTTCTTATAGCAGGCATTATCGAAAATTAACCCAGGTCTCAAACAATGTCAAGCAAAAGCCCACATGCTAGTGAGTAGCCAGCTACCATTTACATTTCAAGTTCAGCCAACTTGGATCTATCTGCTAGTAACACGGTAGAACAGTTGAAGTGTTAACACACCCTTCTGTCCATGTTTGAACAACATGCTAGCTTGTCCACTATTTTCCCCAGATGTTGATATTAAGTGACCTACCTAATTTCTTAGAATGAGAACGAGTTACCAAAGCCCAATGCTAGTCTAATGCCAACTTGTTTTTTTTTTTTTGTTAACTAGGCAAGTCAGTAAATCTGTCACAAGATGACAAATGCTAGACAACTTCCTAGGCTTTCTTTCTTTTAAAGAATAACAATACAATGTCAGTGTTCCCGTTTCTTGTGCAGTGATGGCACTTGCAGTGAGACTAAGCAGAAACCAGAGGGAGAATAAGACAGAACGAGCACGACGATAAGTGAATGTGTTGTTGCTCAATGATCACCCATTAGAGGTTAATAATTGGTTAAAACTGTGCAAAAACTTCAAGCCCAAAAACAAACTGATCCTTCATGGTGCTGCTTTCAGTTCCTTCAACTTTTTTTTTTAAAGAATGATATTCATCAGGACATTTGTGTAAAATTTAAGCAAATGTTGATATTAAGTGACCTACCTAATTTCTCAGAATGAGAACAAGATACCAACTCCTTAGATAATTGTGTTTAATGCTTACTGCACATGTATACAACAGTCGTGATGTTTCAGTAGTCTGCTCTGCACATCATTTTAGGAGTTGAGATGTGAAAAAGGGTATCATGAGAAAGGTTAACTTCTCTTTTATATGTGTTGGTGTCCATGTGACCCATTCTGTTGGACCCAACCTCAAACGCAAATAGCAAGTTGAAACCACTTGTCAGAGACAAAGTGATCTCTCTGCTTTGTTGTTGTAAGTGTGTGTGTGAGTGAGAGATAAAAATGGGAAGGTGCACACAGCACAGAAGAAGCAAAGGGGTTAGACCCCCCTCAAAGAAGACAAAAAACACAATAATAAGTGTGATTCTGGAGAAGCATGCATTTAGAATATTGTGCTAAAACTAATTTGATATGTCGCCCAGGCCTACGGCAGCCCACCCAAATTTGGGGTCTTTCCTGCTGGGTGCGTCGGGGTCGGTCATGGCCAGGGTGTACAGCTTTGTAGAGTCACACCCCTCCCACCCTATAGAGGTGGGACGGCTCTGCACCTGTGAAGAAACAAACCAAGGGGAATGTAGTTGGGCTCAATAAATACAAGCCCATCCCATTTTGGTATCACAATACAAGCATTCCACTACACTCGCATTAACATCTGGTAATCATGTGTATTTGACCAATAAAAATGGTTACTATCACAAATACAGATCACATTTAATATAGTTGGTATAACAAACAATAAGCAACAAATCAGTTTAATGTATTAAGGATATTAGATTTAACTGTGGATAATTGTTCATTTGAGTTAGGCCAAAAATCCTGCACTAAGAGTGCTGATTAACATAGTCAGTGCCCAACCCTCTTCTCTGCAGTGCAGACAGTCAGTGTATGGTCAGACCACCTCTTATGCAGTCGAAGCAAGACTGGAACATTATTGCACACTGACACAGTTTTGTGCATTGTGTCACATTTTTGCTAATAAACCTGGTCATGCAAATTCTAGATAGCTAGCAATCAATATGGCTATTCTGTTACCAATCAATAACATTTTTTAAATTATTATTTCGTGTAATGTATCAACAACTATCTATTGAGGATAATAATCTATTGAGCATAATCGTGAGCACGTGCTGTTAACCCTACAACTGAATTATATTCGAGACACTAGCTAGTTTGCAAGCTAACTCCATAGAACAATGAGATATTTTACCGGATGTATGAATGTGAAGCCTCCGCTTGGCGTTTCCGCTCACTACCAAATATGTAGTGAGAGGAAGCACACTGGCCGGAGAAGATGGAACGATATGGATTTTGAAAGACATTCTGCACATTTTCGCACAAATTAAACATTTGTTCTCAATGCGGTTCTGTTCCCAAACTATAATATGTTGTGGACTAAGTTGTAGACTTTACCCTTTCCAAAAGTGTGTGTATATATCGCGTATAGGAGTGCAAAGGCGAATTCAGTTATTGCACAGGCGCACCTCAGGCGGCGCAGATACAGGCTCGAACGCGCCAATAGGATCTCATTAGCTCGTGTTTGGCTCAGCCCACTATGACTCGTTTGGTCCCATTGGAAACGACAGGCATGGTCTATCTTGGTTTAGTTATTTAAAATATTCGCTAAATCGTTAGTTATTATGTCAAATATGAACGCCGATGCAACGGCGAGTAACTCATTCG
Source organism: Oncorhynchus keta (assembly GCF_023373465.1). Taxonomy (NCBI): domain Eukaryota; kingdom Metazoa; phylum Chordata; class Actinopteri; order Salmoniformes; family Salmonidae; genus Oncorhynchus; species Oncorhynchus keta. Next base: position 36,918,578 of record NC_068445.1, on the reverse strand, counting down.
AACAGTGTACACCACAGTGTTGGAGAAAGGTCAGCGACTAAAGAATATAAACTAAACACGATTAGCTGTTTTGTTTGACTGATCATAGGGATAGAGAGTACTTTTTAATGGAGTCGGCATGAACAAATCTAGGGCATTGCTCACAGAACACAATTGTAAAATAAACGAGTTTTGCACAAAAAGGGCGTTGCTGTTTCTGCAGTTATCACAGCTACACAATGTTAATTTCTTAATACTCATTTACTTTGTTCATTTACTTGTTGTTTTGCCCACTTTGACTCGTTTGGTCCCATTGGAAAAGACAGGCATGGTCCATCTTGGTTTAGTTCTAAAATAAATAATCGTTCGTCTTTGACAGTACCTGTGTTGGCGTGAGCACTTTGCCCAACTCGTCGATTTCAAGAGAGCCATACTTGACATGGAGGGTCTGTGCAGGCTTCTCATCCACCTCTGTTAGCGCAAGATTCCCTGTCCACTGACTTAAATCTACCGGCATTTTGACTGATTCCGGAGAGCTGCAAACAGGAGCTGCTTTGACTTATTCTGCACAAAAACACAAGGGGGCAGGCACAGGCAGGGCCCGGAGTCCTGACTATGCATTGCGTTTAGGCCAATCGCAGTACGTTTAGCTCTGCAGTTAGCACTTGTGATTGGCCTAAGGTTCTATCAATCCCTCACTTTACTGCCCAATGACGCGAATTTATCTTTCGAGAATGTTCTTTTCATGACCAAGGTCCACTCCTACTCGAATTGTCACGTTTTGCTGATAAAGCTACATTGTGTCTTTAAGATTTAAAAACATATATATATATATATATTACCTACATTTCAGACACTTTTGTGTTAGTTTTCCCTGAGTTAGATTTCAATCTAGAGAAAGAGATAATAGGCTGTCTGTCACCTTCTCAGTGAACTTGGGTAACCCGCCTCGTTGATCAGCACGGTGACAGCGGTATCAACTGTCAATAAACTAGAAAATCCCCTGCTGCACCTTTAAGAAGGTAAGTGGTGGGTGTGGTTTGAAGTTTCCGGATAAACGCGCGTGAGTAAACAGCCAGGTAGCCAAATGGCTGAAAAATTATAGCATGTGGCAGTTCCATGGAGAAGAAAAATATTGAATTATCGTGGCTCATAATTCCTATATCAGTTACTTTAACCAGTGTTATGTAAACTAGGTGTAGAGGTGTGTTGTGTCACCGCATGCACAACAGGTAGTCAGACAGGTTGGCAACCAAACCATTTGTCTAACTATAAATCAGAGTATATATGCTATACAGTAGGAGGAATAATTATGAATGGCTTCGCAGTTGCAATTTTTCTTCAGGTCATGCATCAGACCGGTGAGTGTCCACTTGTGACATGTTTATGAAACATAATCCATTGTTTTTAGCCTACACAGTGAAATTAGTTATATATTAGGTCTGACGTTTTGATCTATATAGGCCTACTGTTCACTTTTGTAAGCAATTTGTTGAATCGCGTCTCTTGTCTTAAATTATCGTGCTCATTGTTTTTATGAAAGTTGCAGCAAATGGGCGCTCGGATGAAACTACTGTAGCTGGAACACTGGGAGAGAATATTATACTTCCGTGTTGGAACACTGCGACCAATGTGACCCCCTCATTCACGCGATGGATGACGAATGGCCAGTTTACCATTGAACGCAATCATTCCATTATAATTCCAATATCCCCAAGTGAAGGGCACCTGACCATACTGTACAATCAAAGCTTGTACATCAACAGAATTAATCTATCAGATGAGGGGATCTATCTCTGTGATTCTTTACCCCATAACAACAAAACTCAAACAAGTCTCACATTGCAAATAGTCAGTAAGTATCTGTGTTTTATCATAACAATGTGTGTTGATGTCCTTCATATAATGACTTGCAGATACTTTACTGGTATCTTGGTCAATTGCCCTGGCAGTTGCCCTACAAATAATTTTGAACAATTATTGCCTTGAAACTGGTTATTCCGGATGATTTGGTGCTGGGGCTGGTTTCATAGCACATACTGTAGTAGCCTGTGTGTTTTGTAGGCATTTGAACAATCATGATCAGAGGGGTACTGCAGTGTTACCTTGACCATTATGTAATATATATATATGATGGATGGAATGGGACTGTATAATTTTTTACAAACGTTGTGTATGTTATGGAATCATTCCACATTGCTCAATAATGAAAGATGGGTGCCTTGGGTTGTAACAAGGCTTGATTGTTGTATACTGTGAGGACTGTTTTCAAGTGGAAAATGTCTGCCTTCTTCGGCAACACTATAGTAAAGTATCTCATGTTTACTTCTTGCAGGTGGTCCTGACAATAGCATCATAGACATCCAGCCAGCCACGCCTCTTTCCAATGGAACCCTCTTTGTTGTCAGGGGTTCCACGGTGTCATTCAACTGCTCCAGCTTGTCCTACCCCTCCCAGAGCCTGTCCTGGGGGTTTCAGGGTGTGGAGTCCAGTAATGACTCTCTGGCGGTGGGCAGAGGGTCATGGCTGGACTTCAGGATAGAGGATGTTCAGCCCACAGCTCAGGGGAACTACAGCTGCAGAGCCCAGAACTCAATCTCCCAGAAGGCTGCTGGCTCTAGCACAGAGCTGCTTGTATACTGTAGGTGACTATAAGGGAAACAGACTTAACGGTCTCTGATAGTGGTTGCTCGGGGATTAGTGACAATTTGAATAACGGTATATATCCTAAGCTCCTAATAGATACCTATCAGATACAGTGGCCAGTGGTGCTTGTTCAAATGACTTGTGTACCTATCTTACTGTTGTGTAATAACCCAAATACCTCATCAATACTATACAATACAATACTATTCTATACTGTAAAGAGCATCCATCTTTCTCCTTTAGATTCCCCAGAGAGGCACCCAGAGTGTCTGTGGAACACAGGGAAGGATCTGTCCCATGTCCAATTCAGCTGTAGCTGGTTTGGAGGCTACCCCTCTCCCACGTTATTCTGGGGGGAGAAGCATCAGAAGTCAGGGAGCCATGCGAAGCAGGTGTTTGTTTTATGGGGGTTAAAACATTATTTAATTGGATACATGCTTTTAAAATATATATATATGTGTGTGTGTGTGTGTGTGTGTGTGTGTGTGTGTGTGTGTGTGTGTGTGTGTGTGTGTGTGTGTGTGTGTGTGTGTGTGTGTGTGTGTGTGTGTGTGTGTGTGTGTGTGTGTGTGTGTGGTGTGTTATCCTCAGTTTTTTACTTTGTGGTTCTTTTAGGTGGCTGGACAACTGATGGAGTCTGAGGAGACAGATAATCTGGTGGTGAATCTGAACAGGTCATTGTTGTTCGATGGGCAGATGCTGAAGTGTAGTGGGCATCACCCTACGATAAGTCCAGGAGAGGATAAGTTCTGCTCCTTCACCCTGAGTAAGTGAGAAATGACTGCAAACGTAGTGAATGGAACACTTCCCTATATAGTGCACTACTTCTGAACAGGACCCATAGGTAAATAAGTGTACTATATAGGCAATAGGGTGCCATTTGGGATGCACGCCCAGCCAACATCTGATATGCCTTTTGTTTGCATTCAGCTTTATGGTTTCTATATTGCAACTGTACATAGATGCCCCGAAACGTGTCAATATCAGTTCTGCATTCAATTGTACAACTGACTAGGTACCCCCCTTTCCTTTCTGTTGTATAACTGACTAGGTATCCCCCTTTCCTTTCTGTTGTATAACTGACTAGGTATCCCCCTTTCTGTTGTACAACTGACTAGGTATCCCCCTTTCCTTTCTGTTTTATAACTGACTAGGTATCCCCCTTTCCTTTCTGTTGTACAACTGACAAGGTATCCCCCTCTCCTTTCTGTTGTACAACTGACTAGGTATCCCCCTTTCTGTTGTACAACTGACTAGGTACCCCCATTTCCTTTCTGTTGTACAACTGACTAGGTATCCCCCTTTCTGTTGTACAACTGTCTAGGTATCCCCCTTTCTGTTGTACAACTGACTAGGTATCCCCCCTTTCTGTTGTACAACTGACTAGGTACCCCCATTTCCTTTCTGTTGTACAACTGACTAGGTATCCCCCTTTCTGTTGTACAACTGTCTAGGTATCCCCCTTTCTGTTGTACAACTGACTAGGTATCCCCCCTTTCTGTTGTATAACTGACTAGGTACCCCCTTTCCTTTCTGTTGTACAACTGACTAGGTATCCCCCTTTCCTTTCTGTTGTACAACTGACTAGATATCCCCCTTTCCTTTCTGTTGTACAACTGACTAGATATCCCCCTTTCCTTTCTGTTGTACAACTGACTAGGTATCCCCCTTTCTGTTGTACAACTGACTAGGTATCCCCCTTTCTGTTGTACAACTGACTAGGTATCCCCCTTTCCTTTCTGTTGTACAACTGACTAGGTATCCCCCTTTCTGTTGTACAACTGACTAGGTATCCCCCCTTTCCTTTCTGTTGAACAACTGACTAGGTATCCCCCCTTTCCTTTCTGTTGTACAACTGACTAGGTATCCCCTTTCAGTTCAGGGTGCTTTATTGGGACACCCTACCATTGGCCAATTTATTGATACGATGATGTTTGGTAATTACTAAAAGAGACATCTCGTCTGTCTCTTATTTACTTTCAGCTTTTAACCAACTGAATGGTTTCCACAACTGTACAAAGCTCATAGAATAATAGTAATGTGTGAAACACCAGTGGCTGTGGCACACCTGGTCTGATTCCAAAAGAAACCTGCAAAGGAGGGAGCTGTCTTTGTGATTCCAGAAAGGCGAGATATTTTGAAGTAATTTATCAGCGTTTCTTAGCACCAGGCAAGATGACTCAAACAATGAGGAAGAACAAAAATAATGTGTTACCTACACCTCTTACCAGGCTATACTTTTCCCATGTCACACCCAACGCAGTTTGTGTGATTGTGTGCATACCTGTATAGAAGGATATCTAGCTAGATGTGTATCTATCACTAACCCAGTCTAAACGCCTGTCTCCCTCCTCGTCCCCTAGAGTCCCCCTATCCTGAAGGGGAACCACTAGTCACAGCGGTAGAAGGAACCAACGTGACATTAACGTGTACAGAGTCCAACTCCCTGCCTCCAGCCCTCACCAGATGGCAGAGGACAGTCCAGCAGGAGGACGTAGTCTCCAGCCCTAAGTACGTCCTGTCAGAGCAGGGCCCCACCTTCACCCTCACTATAGTCAACATCACCAAGCAGGACGAGGGCTTCTACTTCTGCAGGAGCGAGAACCCACTGATGGTCCGCGAGTTGGAGATCTATTTAACAGTTAAAGGTTAGTTCAGAGAGGTGTGTGTTTACAGATTGGATATCTCTGCAGACTCCATCTGGTCCTTGTGATAATCTATGTTGATGATCTTACAGGTGCAGAAAGGTAGCAAGGCAACACCTTCCCTGGAATGTCACTAAACCTGTTGCCTCTCCCTGTTAGCTTCTAACAAGACTCTTTAGATTATTGTACATTCATTTCTCTTTAGTGACTTAACTTTTTTTTTACTTAATCATGTCTAATGTTGTTTTGTTTCCACAGCCACCTCTCAATACACTGGAGCAATCATAGGGATATTCCTAGCTATTTTGATAGTAGGATCTGGCATTGTTATTGCTAAAACAATATACTCCAACCGTGACCGAATATGCCTGGGTAAGATCTTTTTCCCAAGCACTATAATGTCCCTTTGGTTGATTAGGGCTTAAACTTTGTAACTGCCCGTGCCATATCAGATTATCTGCCTTTGTTATTTTCAGGGGTGCAATTTTCACTGGGGACGGGGACATAACTAAAAGGAATAGTTATGCCCCCCTAAAACCAAAGTTGCACCCCTGGTTATTTTTGTATAATTTCATGAAAGGGAATGGACAATATGACCCCCATCACCTAAGATGATATACTTTGATGATAACTGACTTGTGAAGTTACCGAATTGCTAAAAGATATATGCAAATACTAACAACCTACTTTGAAATCTAAATATACGTTGTTGTTTTTATTACAGGTAATGGATTTGAGCAAATGGGGGAGAGAGGAGATGTGTTGAGCCTGGTAGAGGCAGATGAAGAGGAGGTGTTTCATGAAGCTATACCCAGACTGCCACCTCTGCCTCTGACCAACGGACACAATACTACACTTGTAGAGATACACACAATACCATCCAGTAAGGAATGATTTTCTGCTTCCAAGTTGTAGGGGGTTCAAAATGTGTAGTTCATATTAAATGTGACACTATTAATAATGTTGCAATGTTGTATTTGCACATGTATGCGTAATACACAGTGGATAGAACTGTAACTGGGCGGCAGGTAGCCTAGCGGTTAAGAGCGCTGGGTTCGAATCCCAGAGCCGACTAGATGAAAAATCTGTCTGTGCCCTTGAGCAAAGAACTTAACCCTAATTGCTCGTAAAAGTCGCTCTGGACAAGAATCTGCTAAATTACTCAAATATAACGGTTCTGTTGCTGTTTTGTATAGATCTTATACTGTAGATGCAACTATAACCCAAATCTGTAACCAATCTCTTTTTCAGTTGACCACGAAGATGCAGAAAATCTTGAACATCCATTACAGCTAGAAGATGGAGATATCGATGAACTTGTCACTTTTTAGGTGTTGTAAGACTTTAAGAAAACTATTTTGTTGTGTGTGTAATGATTGGTGGTTGGTTTGTACAGTATGTAGATACAGTATATAGGTTTGCTTTTTACCACCCATTTGACCTTTGTTTTGTTTTAGCTTCAGGCTTATTAGGTGATACTTAACATGGTTATTTCAATTAATTGGTGCCATTTGCCTCATTTTAAATTACATATTTGACAATAATGTAACATTTTGTATTTCTCAAACACAAAATTAACTGTTTTTAAAAAATAAAATTAAAAAAAGGCAGGGATGTAGTTCTCTCTCTTGTTTTTATATACAAGTTGGAATGCGTAAGCTTATCAGGGCCTAGTTTACAAAAAATGGATTTCGATAGGATTAAATCCATAGAAATAGAACGGAAGATTTTTTTTAATTGCAACATGTTTAATGGAAAGGCAGCTATAGAAGAAATGTTCTTGATTGACAACTTTTGTATTCGTTCGACGGGAGTATTTTTTTTATCAAACTTTAACACGACAAATGATGGAAGCTGTATTTTTTTTTCTCGAATAAATGATGATTGACGATTCATTTTTTGAAGATACGCGGGGCACGTGACGTCATCACGTAACTATAAAACTCTACTCCACATTTGTTTAAATGTATTTATATTTAACCTTTATTTAACTAGGCAACTCAGTTAAGAACAAATTCTTATTTGCATTGAGGGCCTACCCAGGCCAAACCAATTGGGCCAATTGTGCGCCGCCCTATGGGACTCCCTATCACGGCCGGATGTAATACAGCCTGGATGTAACTAAATGTTTACTGTTTGCAAAATCTTTTTTTCTATAAAACATTTTCTTTACAGGAACAAGATCCTGACTTTAAAGAACGCCTTGCTTTTCTCGTTGGCTGGCAAGTTTCACTATCCGATTACTTCAGATGTACATGAGCGCAGACCGTGGCGATGCGTTGGCACTCGTCCCAGAAATATATGATTCAGTTATTATTGCGTTGTGGCTTTCGCGGGCAACATGAAACTGATAGGTGGGAGGACATACAGGCTGTCGCCAATTTATTAATGCGTAATTTACCTAAGTGGGTAATGGAAACACTTCAGCCACTACAATTTGCATTCCACACTAGTTTTTAGTGAAAACATGTTTGGGGTGTGAGTGACGTCACTATGGTTCGGTTGACACGAGGCTTTCACGCACCCTAAGCAGGCAATTGTCGCATTTATTTGCTATGCGAACATTCTAAATGTCGACAACAAAAATCACTGGATAAGTAATGGCAACATAGCAAGTGATTTGAATGGGGACAAGCAAGTTGTTCTATTCATTATATTTCGATGCATTTAATCCTATCCGATAGCCGAAATCCAGATAACTTTAAAAATTGTTCACTGTAGATCAAAATAAATCAGGGACAAATCAATTTTACGTAATAGAAAACAAGAGTACATGTGCTAAGGTAGCCAATCAGGAAATCTGTACTGTACAGGAAATAGATTAATTATTCTCCTTTTACTAAAAAACACGCAATAAAACAACAATTGGGCTATTTTACATCATTTAGCGATCTAAAGACATGATGGGCGCTCTGTTTTCCTCTTATTGACTGGAAGGCATTGTTAGATAACCAGGAGGTCAGTTAAGAACAAATTCTTATTTACAATGACGGGCTACCAGAAGGCACAAGGCCTCCTGCGGGGATGGGGGCTGAGATTTAAAAATATAGGACAAAACACACATCACGACAAGAGAGACACCACAACGCTACATAAAGAGAGACCTAAAACAACAACATAGCATGGTAGATATTGGAGCTGAGATCCGCCCACCCTCAATCCCAGTTCGCCTGATCTATGAGACACGGGGGAGTGTGGGTGGTCGCCAGTGGTGTAAAGTACTTCTGTAAAAGTACTACTTAAGTCGTTTTGGGGGGTATCTGTACTTTACTTGACTATTTATATTTTTTGACAACTTTTACTTCTACATCTCTAATGAAAATAATGTACTTTTTTATTCCATACATTTTCCCTGACACTCCAAAATACACGTAACATTTGGAATGCTTTGCAGGACAGTTCACGCATTTATCAAGAGAATTTCCCTGGTCATCCCTACTGCCTCTGATCTGGCAGACTCACTAAACACACATGCTTCGTTTGTAAATTATGTTGGAGTGTGCCCCTGGCTAACCGTGAATTAAAAAAAACAAGAAAATACTGCCGACTAGTTTGCTTAATTATAAGGAATTTGAAATTATTTATACTTTTACTTTTGATGCTTAAGTATATTTTAGCAATTACATTTACATACATACAGAAATGTACACATACTTTTAGACTTAAGTAGTATTTTACTGGGTGACTTTCACTTTTACTTGAGTCATTTTCTATTAAGGTATCTTTACTTTTACTTGAGTATGACAGTTGGGTACCTTTTCCACCACTGGTGGTTGCCTGGCTGCTTCAGTATGGTATGTATGCATGTATGGACTTTAAAGACAGGACTGTAAATATTCCTTCCTTTCGTCCTTCCATTCTCCATTGTTTCCTCTCCTCCTTCCTGATTTGAAAGCATTGATGATGTTCATCAGCACCTCTGGAGATTATTTTTTATTTTTTTTGTTTACTGTCAATAATGTTTAATTGTCTGTATAGAGTCAACAAGGTTGCTATTCCCCCGGAGAGCAACAGACAGGACAAGAGCCTGAACTGTGATCAGACAGTGTGGGGTCTCACGTTTGGACTCCGTCCATCAAAAACACCAACCCCTGGTGATAAAGCAGCCTCCAATGAGAGAGAATCATCCAGACTGCTTCTGGCCACTGGACAACGGAGTCATCAAGATATGGGATGTTGCAACTGGTGGGACATCTAGCTGTGTTTGTTATGGAGTTGAGGCTAGTGTTTCATTTGATGATAGCACTTTTCATTTAACCCTTATTTTGAATGGATTATCATATAATTGTATAAAGATCGATAACTAAATATTTATGAATGTTCCTTCAAGCTGTGTTTATTTCACTCCTAACCGTAGCTCACCTTGGTATCTTCCTCTGGAGATAACACCTTAAGGATATTGCATTTAACCCAGAAGGTCAGCCATTTTATATCTAAAAAATATATATTAATCCAAAGAGCTTTTCTCTGTCTCTTTTTTCAATTGTCTATCTAAATTCATGGATATTTTTTATTGCACATGGAAATAATCTTGAACTGCTCTATACTTACCTGCTTCTCCGCCTTCCATATGTCAAAAATAGCCACATCGTCACTGGCTACAAGGACTGGATCAGCCACTGTCCTCACTGGCTACAAGGACTGGGTCAGACACTGACCTTACTGGCTACAAGGACTGGGTCAGACACTGACCTCACTGGCTACAAGGACTGGATCAGCCACTGTCCTCACTGGCTACAAGGACTGGGTCAGACACTGACCTTACTGGCTACAAGGACTGGGTCAGACACTGACCTTACTGGCTACAAGGACTGGGTCAGACACTGACCTCACTGGCTACAAGGACTGGATCAGCCACTGTCCTCACTGGCTACAAGGACTGGGTCAGCCACTGTCCTCACTGGCTACAAGGACTGGATCAGACACTGACCTCAATGGCTACAAGGACTGGGTCAGCCACTGTCCTCACTGGCTACAAGGACTGGATCAGCCACTGTCCTCACTGGCTACAAGGACTGGGTCACCACTGTCCTCACTGGCTACAAGGACTGGATCAGACACTGACCTCACTGGCTACAAGGACTGGATCAGACACTGTCCTTACTGGCTACAAGGACTGGATCAGCCACTGTCCTCACTGGCTACAAGGACTGGATCAGCCACTGTCCTCACTGGCTACAAGGACTGGGTCAGACACTGACCTCACTGGCTACAAGGACTGGGTCAGCCACTGACCTCACTGGCTACAAGGACTGGATCAGCCACTGTCCTCACTGGCTATAAGGACTGGATCAGACACTGTCCTCACTGGCTACAAGGACTGGATCAGCCACTGTCCTCACTGGCTACAAGGACTGGATCAGCCACTGTCCTCACTGGCTACAAGGACTGGATCAACCACTGTCCTCACTGGCTACAAGGACTGGATCAGCCACTGTCCTCACTGGCTACAAGGACTGGATCAGACACTGTCCTCACTGGCTACAAGGACTGGATCAGCCACTGACCTTACTGGCTACAAGGACTGGGTCAGCCACTGTCCTCACTGGCTACAAGGACTGGATCAGCCACTGTCCTCACTGGCTACAAGGACTGGGTCAGACACTGACCTTACTGGCTACAAGGACTGGGTCAGACACTGACCTCACTGGCTACAAGGACTGGATCAGCCACTGACCTTACTGGCTACAAGGACTGGATCAGCCACTGTCCTCACTGGCTACAAGGACTGGATCAGACACTGACCTTACTGGCTACAAGGACTGGATCAGCCACTGACCTTACTGGCTACAAGGACTGGATCAACCACTCCTCACTGGCTACAAGGACTGGATCAGCCACTGACCTTACTGGCTACAAGGACTGGATCAGCCACTGACCTTACTGGCTACAAGGACTGGATCAACCACTCCTCACTGGCTACAAGGACTGGATCAGCCACTGTCGTGTTTCATCAGACTGCAACATGGTGGCATCCTGGTTTGACAAATTTAGACCCCATGACCCAACATACCGGAATGCTCCTCAGACAAGGAAAAATGTATGAGTTTGGGAATAATGAGAGAATACTTATTGGCGTCCATTTTAAATTAATTTGAATGGTTTGGAAGTATTGACTAATGATAGCAGTCAAGGGAGGAGAGCATATTTATTTATTTTAACCTTTATTTAACCAGGCTGGTCAGTTAAGAACAAAATCTTATTTACAATGACGGCCTACACCGGACAATGCTGGGCCAATTGTGCCCCGCCCTATGGGACTCCCAATCATGGCCGGATGTGATACAGCCTGAATTATTGGCACCCATTTGAAATGTATGAGTTATTTGGAAGTATTGAATAACTAATGATAGCAGTCAAGGGAGGAAAGCTTATTATTTGCCTCCATTTGGAAAGCATAACAAAATGGTGGGAATATTGTATGACAGAAGTGACAGAACTTTCTAGGGCCCTGAGGTGATGCATCTTTCATTCCGATCTTCTCTGAAGTTATGGTTGAATAGGTGAAGGCAAGGATTCTACTTTGTGGTTTAGACAAATCAGTCATGTCTGATCAGCTATTTGTTCAAAGAAATCTCTTAGGATGTCAAAATGCTAATGGATGGAAATAGTTAAGTGACTCAAACATGCAACTGAACTCTTAAAAGTCTTGAATCCTAACATTATTCAGGTTAATTTACATCACTGTAATACAATTACTATCAAGAACAACTAATCTACATTTTTGTGCAATAGGTATATTGTATGATAACTATTATAGTGTGTATTTTGTTATTTAAATGTGTACATTTACTAAGAGTAAATCTAAAGCTTGCATTGTGTACAGTAAATTGGTCTACTGAAACGTTATTCAATGACTTTCGTACACAACATACAATAAGACACTAGATTACATAAGAAACCATTTTATATGACAATCAATATCAAAATGTAAATACAGACAGGAATATTGAGCAGACAAGCACAAGTATGTTTTTATGAAGTTAGTCTCGAGTGAAATGTATTTGTGAACAAAAAGGGTATCAAAGCCTTTAAGTCAGTTAGCATTAACTCAACGAACAATGGTCTTGACCAGCAATGTAGAAATTGCATCAGGTGTGGTAGTACTGGGCTGGACTAGAAGCCTGCACACCCTGAAGCTCTCCAGGACCATAGTAGGTGACCTATGTGTACTAGACGTTTGTGACTGAGGACTACTGCTGGTCTAAGCGGCCTCATTGACCACGATGTCTCTCACTGCCTGGAAAGCCGCCACCATCGAACTCAATTGGATCTTCTCACTAGTTCCAGAGGCCAGCCTGTACCTATAAAAATATTAGTAATCTTAATTTACATTTAAATCATTCAGCATATGCTGTTATCCAGAGGGATTTACAATGAGTAAGGTATATAATTATGGGTATATAACCACCATACTGAAAATATGAGCACTTACTCAATGTCTGCCAACTTGATAAGCAAGCCCATCCGAATGGCAGGAGGGAAGTCCACTGTAAGAAATCAACAAACACGGACGGTTATTATACAGCACAGAAGTGTAAAAATCTCTCAAAACATGCACCATAAAATGAACTGGTGTAACGCCGTGACTTTGATCTTAGCGCGGAGTCGACCCCCCCCCCCCACATCTTCTGACCAGGAAGGACACCTTATCCTTACAATCTGCATCTACACAGGACTGAGGCGTCGACCAATCTCCACAAGTCACAGGAGGAGACCTCTCCATGGGGGAGGAGAGGAGACAACTCTCCATGGGGGAGGAAAATCCCCATTGTTCTTCAATGGCTTCACCTCACACCAGGAAATCACCCAGCTAAAGAAGCAAGCCTTCTTCCTCATCTTCCTCCTTTTCAAAACGAGATTACAGACTACCGTCAAATGGCTGCAGTTTGAATGTCAAAGGAATTAGCATCTGTGGAGGCTGCCCCAAATGGTTCCCAATCAATGGAAGGCCATTCACGTTCACACAACAAAGAGATGTGTCAGAGACTAGGCCCTGGGACCGGACTGCTACAGTGAAGACACTCAAATTTACAAAAATCTTAAAATGCTCTTTTACCGAAGGATACATACAGAGTGTCGAGGAGTATCTCTGATATCCAGTGGTCCCAGTTTGATTGTTTAATTATGCTACAGTATGGCTTTCACTTTGCTTTGTGACATGAATTTCAGATTATTAACATGTCAATGTTAATATCTACAGAACCGCAAGGAAATGACAAACACTGAAACAGGTTTTGTGACTGCACAAAGAAAGTACAGGTAGTTATGGACATAAGTCTTTATGAACCGAACCTAACTCAGCCACACCTTCTTTCACACTTGGACTCAAGTGGGCGTGACTGAGCTAAAGCTCGGCCAATCAGACTACAACATAACAAGCTGCTTGCATTACTGTCTTCGAATTCATTGGCGGCAATCATTATTCTACGTATTGATAAATTAACTGCAATTTTTTTGCTAATAGATCATTAGATTTGATGAAGTACCACAGACAAGCAATTCTCTCCAACTCCTTTTAAATCTAGGCCCCCGCACGCTCCTTTTAAATCTAGGCCCCCGCACGCTCCATTTAAATCTAGGCCCCCGCACGCTCCATTTAAATCTAGGCCCCCGCACGCTCCATTTAAATCCAGGCCTCCGCACCAGGCCTCCGCACGCTCCTTTTAAATCCAGGCCTCCGCACGCTCCTTTTAAATCTAGGCCCCTGCACGCTCCTTTTAAATCCAGGCCTCCGCACGCTCCATTTAAATCTAGGCCCCCGCACGCTCCATTTAAATCCAGGCCTCCGCACGCTCCATTTAAATCCAGGCCTCCGCACGCTCCTTTTAAATCCAGGCCTCCGCACGCTCCATTTAAATCCAGGCCTCCGCACGCTCCTTTTAAATCTAGGCCCCCGCACGCTCCTTTTAAATCCAGGCCTCCGCACGCTCCATTTAAATCTAGGCCCCTGCACGCTCCTTTTAAATCTAGGCCCCCGCACGCTCCATTTAAATCTAGGCCCCTGCACGCTCCATTTAAATCTAGGCCCCTGCACGCTCCATTTAAATCTAGGCCCCTGCACGCTCCTTTTGCCAAGTTTTGCATCAGTGCTTCTCTAGCATTACCTTCAGGTAGCTGAATGCGTTGCTAAAAATCACTATCCAATTTCTGTACTCCGTTCAGGAAACCCCATTCCTTTATTCTGTATCATTTTACTGTTATATGAGGAGTTACATCTCTAATATACAGTACAGAAGTGTACCAAATCCCTCAAAAAATATATCATTGCATCATAAAAGGTATCAGTGCTAGAATTCACAGGCCCTCTATGGTAACACCTGATGAATCTGCCAAGACAGCTTAGTGAAACACATAACTTCAGAAATAAGAAAACAGGCATTCACTGTCAGGCTAAAACGTTGCAGTAGTGATGCGTGCCACACTTAACACTGGCAAGCCAATCATTCTACAATGAGAACACTGGCAGCCATAGCAACCGTGAGGGGTCTCCCGGGAAACCAGAGGAAGAAAACATCACTATGCAGTTCGCTCTCCTAGCAGCTCGCCTCTCATATAATGTGCTGTATGAAGTATGTTTAGAATAGATCTATCAACTATAGATCGATAACAGTAAGCTTGGCCCTGCCCGGCAAGACAATCTTTTTTTTTTTTATCCATAATCTAGTATATAATTCACACATTAAAAAGACCCCAATAATTAACACATTTAAAAAAAAATACAACTTCAGACTTTGGGGATACAGTGATTGTACCTGTGATGCATTCAATGGAAATACCCATCCCATACAGTATGGAAATCTCTAGAACCACAGCAGCGTACAGGTTTA
The DNA here is from genome assembly GCF_023373465.1 of Oncorhynchus keta. NCBI lineage: Eukaryota > Metazoa > Chordata > Actinopteri > Salmoniformes > Salmonidae > Oncorhynchus > Oncorhynchus keta. The sequence goes on along the minus strand of NC_068445.1, from coordinate 36,903,478 downwards.
CTGCCTCCAGTCCAGTTCTTACCTCTGTGGATCAGTAGGTGGACCTCAGTCAGGATGTCATGCAGGGCTAGGCCTTTCAGCGTCTTCAGCTGGAGAATCTCTGTGGATCAGAAGCTAAGGAACATCTCTCAATATCAAGGATGGGATTTGTCCTTCAGTGTAATTCCAGGAATTCATGATATTCTGACATGATCCTCTATATATCAATACATACCCAGAAACTGACATACATTATCATCACCTAGCCAACTTTCAGATGTCATTTTGTCCTGATCCCATACAGGGGTGAGATTATTCCTGATTAAACCAGGAATTTGTGCTTTTCTGACACAAATCCAAAACATCTATTCATAGGCTACATCACTGAAATTAACTTTCTATACCGACCTAAAAACATCCCTCCAAAATACACCACCCCAAGGCATTCACTTCCTAGAAGAGGTAGAAACACCAAGGCATTCAGAGCCACTTCCTAGAAGAGGTAGAAACACCAAGGCATTCAGAGCCACTTCCTAGAAGAGGTAGAAACACCAAGGCATTCAGAGCCACTTCCTAGAAGAGGTAGAAACACCAAGGCATTCAGAGCCACTTCCTAGAAGAGGTAGAAACACCAAGGCATTCAGAGCCACTTCCTAGAAGAGGTAGAAACACCAAGGCATTCAGAGCCACTTCCTAGAAGAGGTAGACGCCACAGAGTACAAGTTGTCCTCATATACCACATATTGGAGATATTATGCTAATTTGATTTGGGTATTGATCCATTTCTAGATCCTGCAGTGCTGTATGTAGATATCATACATTGGCGATATTGTGTTATTTGAAGGAGCTGCTTTGGCAATACATAAACCACTGTGGGGGGGAACGAGCCATTTGTTGAAAAGAGTAGGCTAAACATAACTTGTGGTAATAGATATTGTTGAAATACATATGGTTGTGGGAGAGAATAAAGGATACGGTTGTAAGCGGAAGTGAAGTCCTTGTTTAGCGACCAGTCCAGGATGTTGGCGATATCGGATCGTAGTGGGTGACCAGTGCAGGTGTACACATTATCCTCGGTGACCTTCCCATACGCCATGCTGGTGCTCTGAGAAATACATGGGAAAGGAATCAGTCAGTCATTAGAAATAACAAAAAGAAATGGACCATAAGTAGTGTAGTCAGAATCTGGGCATCGATATGTAAAATCCATATCAGTTGCAGTTTTTTAAAACAATATACACTGAAACAAAATATAAAACGCAACATGTAAAGTGTTGGTCCCATATTTCATGATCTGAAATAAAAGAACCCAGAAATTGTCCATCCACACAAAAAGCTTATTTCCCTCAAATGTTGTGCACAAATTATTTAACATCCCTGTTAATGAGCATTTCTCCTTTGCCAAGATATCCATCAACCGGACAGCTGTGGCATATCAAGAAGTTGATTAAACAGCATGATCCTTACACAGGTGCACCTTGTGCTGGAGACAATAAAAGGCCTAAAATGTGCAGTTGTCACACAACACAATGCCACAGATGTCTCAAGTTGAGGGAGCATGCAATTGGCATGTTAACTGCAGAAATGTCCACCAGAACTGTTACCAGATAATTCAAAGTTCATTGTTCTAACATTAGCTGCCCAAACGTTGTTTAGGAGAATTTGGCAGTACGTCCATTCCGGCCTCACAACCGCACTCTTGTATGGCATCATGTGGGCGAGCGGTTTACTGATGTCAACGATGTGAACAGAGTGCCCTATGGTGGAAGTGGGGTTGTGGTATGGGCAGGCATATGCCGCGGACAACGAACACAATGACATTTTATCGATGGCAATTTGAATGCACGGAGATACCGTGACGAGATTCTGAGGCCCATTGTCGTACCATTCATCCGCCGCCATTACCTCATGTTTCAGCATGATAATGCACGGCTCAATGTCACAAGGATCTGTACACAATTCCTGGAAGCTGATAATGTCCCAGTTCTTCCATGGCCTGCTTACTCACCAGACATGTCACCCATTGAACATGTTTGGGATATGCATGACAGCGTGGTCCAGTTCTCGCCAATATCCAGCAACTTTGCACAGCCATTGAAGAGGAGTGGGACAACATTCCACAGGCCACAATCAACAGTCGTATCAACTATGTGAAGGAGATATGTTGAACTGCATGAAGCAAATGGTCACACCAGATACTGACTGGTTTTCTGATCCTCGCCCCTACAGATGCATATCTGTATTCCCAGTCATGTGAAATCCATAGATTAGGGCTTAATTCATTTATTTCAATTGACTGATTACCTTATGAACTGTAACTCAGTCAAATCTTTGAAATGGTTACATGTTGCTTTATATACATTTGTTCAGTATAGATGTAGTTTTTTATTTATTTATCAATAACATTGCAGCTGTGTTCATCTTCTGTTAACTTCCAAGGCTTTGTGAAATTCAGACAACTGCTTGTTGACTGCCCATTGGGCATGGTGTGAATGTTCAGGGGGTCTGAACCTACCTAACCAGTTGAATACAATCAACCATTATTCAGCAGGCCAATAAGTATGCTAAATTGTGAGCCTGTGAGGTCAGTTTAATGGCTACAGGAACAGTCATGTAATATATAGGGTACCAAACTATATCAAATACATTTTTATTTGTCACATGTGCTGAATTACAACAGGTACCCGTTGTATGTGTCACCTTACAGTGAAATGCTTACTTACACGCCCTTAACCAACAATACAGTTTTACGTTAAAAAAAAAAAAGAGAAAAAAAGTAACAAATAATTAAAGAGCCGTATCGAATTATCGATTTTGGTGCCCACCACTAGCCAATACATTTAGACCAGCAATAAAAACTCAACACTGTGATGCAATTAATCACATTTAGCTCCACACCGGTAGCACTCTTTCCGTACCTGCAGTATGTTGAGGGATCTTCTCATGTCTCCTGATGACAGGGTCACAATAGCTTTCATTCCATCTGGAGTTACATCAATGCTGCAGGGACAAGAGCAGACATGAGTCTCTGATTAAAAGGCAACAGTAAAACACAGGAGACATTAGTCTCAAGTAAGTTTCAAGTTTTATTTCTCACATGGACAAGTACAGTGAAATGCTTAACTTGCTAGCCCTTAAAAACAGTTTAACAAAAACAAAACAAAAAAACGGAAGAAATAAGATAGAAAAAAGTATATTAAAGTATCAGAAGAATGTAAGCTATATACAGGGTCAGTGCCAGTGCCAAATTCCTTGAGGAACACAGTGATCTACCATCTGAAGCCCCCGACACCCACTCACCGCCCCCGATCCCCACTCACCGCCTCCCAGGCCCCACTCACCTCCCCCGGGCCCCACTTCCCTCCCCTGACCCATTAACTCCTGAGCCCCCTCACCTCTCCTGCTGGATAACAAACTCCAGCCTGGGTATCATCTGGTCCTGAGACAGGGGCCCGAAGCGGAACCTGGTGCAGCGAGACTGCAGGGCTGGGATGATCTTAGACAGGTAGTTACAAATCAAACAGAACCTGGTGTTTTCTGTGTACTTCTCAATGACTGTAGGAGAGGAAGGGAGAGGTAGAGGGGGAAGAGAGAGGTAGAGGGGGAAGAGAGAGGTAGCAATAGGAGTAGAAACCAGCAGGGAGAAATGGATGTCAATGATTTGACGTTCAGTGGGCATATGCTCATTAAAATGTTCTAATGTCGAATATAAAATGTGAACTGTTAAATCAATGGCATCTATTACAAGCAATTGTAGCACATGAATATTCTAAATAATCGGGCTAATATGCGCTACCCCTCCCAAATGCATTTAACATTTGCTTGATGTCTCATGTTACAGTAAGCAGATATTTTCATCAGTGAGAATTACTGGTTAGCTCGCAGGCAGCTCATTTGGCCAGTTGGTACACAGCAGGTGAACAACTCAAAACAGATGGTTACCTCGCCGCAATGCATTCTGGGCATCCCGGGTCATGGCATCAGCCTCATCCAGTATCACCAACTTGAAACCCTTCCTGGAAGACAAAGAAAAATAAATAAACACACATTTTGTCAATTGCAGTCAGGGTTGTCTAAGGACACGGGTACTTGCAATCCTTTGTGTTTCTTTGTCCTCGCTGAAAAGACTTGGAAACTGATTGCAATATGGTAGACAACTACTGGTAGGTAGGAGACCTACTTCTCTACAAATACAGATTCTGTCAGTGACTGCAAGGAAACAAAACCTTTTGAAGTATTATTCATTATTGTCATACTTGAATATGGTCCTGGTGCTGGCAAAACTCAGGTGGGTCTGGCAAAACTGCAAATAAATAAATGTATGCATTATTGATGGTCCGCACACTCAAATCAAATCAAATTTATTTATATAGCCCTTCGTATCAGCTGATATCTCAAAGTGCTGTCAGAAACCCAGCCTAAAACCCCAAACAGCAAACAATGCAGGTTAAAAGCTGCAAAAAACTCCCTAAATAAAGAAACCTGTATGCATTATTGATGACACCGAGAACAGTTATGTATGCCGCACACTAACATTGAATGTTAAGAATCAATATCGCTCACTGGAAAACATGACAACCCTCAAGTGCAGTGTTATGAGCACAGCATTATTAAAAAATATATATATTTTTATTTCATCTTTATTTAACCAGGTAGGCAAGTTTGTCTTTGATAATTCTACATATCAGGGCTGAGTTATTACGTACCTCCAGGACCATAGCGTTGAACTCCTTCTCCTTGTAGAGCTGCTTGGCAGAGGCGAGAACAGTAGATGTTTTCCCTGTGCCTGGGGGTCCATAGAACAAGAGATGTGGCAGCCTGTCCTCACTGATAAATTTCTGGACTGAAAAGAGGATTGGTTCCGACAAAATATGTTGTTACATATGCACTCATGCAACAAAAAAACACAACTGTAGTTCATTTGAGAATGAAAACATTATTTTGAATAAATTCACTTGACTATATATATTTGAAATGAATTGTTGTTGGAATGAATAAAGGTCAGGTTTTCTACAGCAGCAGTTCCATCCCTGTTGTTTCAAAGACTGAAAAAAAAAACATACTTACTGGTGCTTAATATGTCCTTGTGAGAAATCAAGTCATCTAGGGTCTGTGGCCTGTATTTCTCAACCCTAAAATAAAGATATAAAATGTCAGACAGCATCGCGCATGCGTGGCTACATTGTAAGCAGGGAAGAGGTGGTGTGCACGAACAAACAAGGCAACTAAAATACAAATCACAACACTTTGCTTCAGCGTATAGGCAGGGGAAACATATTAACACAATGATTGGGATTTTGTCGAGCTAATTAGGCCTGCTAACGTAGCTAGCTAGCTAGTTAATTAGTTAGCATGCTTGCTGGCAATAAATAAGCTAGTTAGTTAGCTAGCAACTGACACCGGCTAGCTAATGAGCTCAATTTACCACGGCAAATTTCTTGACTGCAACGGTATCTTGCCAATCGATGCCATTTGAATCGATTCAATTTGTTATCCAATTTTCACCAATATATTATCCAAATGGCGCGCTTTACTTCAACAAAACGTGCATCACATTACGATACACAGTTTACGGCAGGTTTGCAACCAATCGCATCCGTTGTTTTACTGTGGGCGGAGTCAAATTACTCTTTATAATATTTCGCGGCATGCTGCCATTTCCTTTTCCGTCGACGTTCCTCTCCAAGTAGCAGCTCTTCTTGTTCAGTCCGCAAAAGACAAAGAAACATGTCCGACGAAGGAAAACTTTTCGTCGGTGGCCTGAGCTTCGACACCACAGAGCAATCTCTTGCAGAAGCGTTCTCAAAGTATGGAAATATCTCTAAATGTGATGTCATCATGGACAGAGAAACAGGAAGGCCTCGTGGATTCGGCTTCGTAAAGTACGACAATCCCGAGGATGCGAAGGACGCTATGGATGCAATGAACGGCCAGTCTCTCGACGGCAGAACCATCCGTGTGAACGAGGCAGGCCAGGGCGGTGGTGGAGGTCGTGGAGGTGGCGGTGGATACAGAGGTTCCCGAGGTGGTGGTGGATACGGCGGTGGAGGTGGATATGGTGGAGGCGAGAGGAGTTACGGTGGTGGCGGAGGAGGCCGCAGCTATGGCGGAGAAGACCGAGGATACGGAGGTGGTGGTGGTGGTGGATACAGGAGCGGTGGAGGCCGAGGCGGGTACTCCTCTGGTGGCGGATACAGGGACAATCAATAGGTTGGGCCCAGGAAGGCTACGGAGACCGTTCTAGGCCGGGGATCCTACAGAGACTGCTAGCTACAACAGTTAACGTTATGCTGCACACGAGTAAAACTCCGATTCAAGATCATCCCTTGGCTGGCTGTATTTAAAAGATGCGCTCCTCAAGAAATGTCCACGTGTTGTTGTTGACCGGATGACTTTTGTAGTCCTATTCTGTGTTTAATTAGCTAAGTTAGCTTGCTAGCTAGCTCGAGCGTCTTTCAATTTAGCCACGTGTGTCAGCCATTCATTTCCAAACCATGTGAAAAGTTCATGTTCTCTTGCCCAGTAACATTCCACCTTTGTACTTTCTGTTTGTATCCTCAACATTATTTTTTGTGTCAATTTTGGCTTTATGGAACCTATTAAACGATTTCTTTGGAAAAACAAGCTCTCCTCATGTTATTAGTACCAATTGTGTCAATCCATAAAATGACTCGTGTTTGTGGTTGAATTTATTCTGCCAAGGGCCTTAACGCGGCAATCCGCAGTAACAACCTCGGGGCCACCCCCTCAGTACAAAACTGCAGGGTGGGTCTGGGTCGATATAACCACGCAAATAGGACTGACCATTATATCGGAGCTGTTTTTAAACGATGTGCAAGTAGTTTTTGGGGCTCGTGAGGCATAACATTTATAGTCAACAGTCGACGGGTGCATATTTTATGAATCCAAAAAATGGATGTCGCAACTGCAAATTGCCCCGTAAGCCAAAGGTGTGTCGAAAGTCTTCATAAAATTCTTTCGGTAGAACTAAATTCGCTCACAAACACGAATATAATAGTATGTATATAGCTAGCTATCTTAAATGACCGTGTTTACACGATTTTAAGTATCTGATTGTATGGGACTGGATACGGAAGTAAAGCGGAAGCGGGCATCGCTTTCGCACAGCCACAAAGTTAAAATACGCTTTATCGTAAAGGTTCATGAGAAATTGTAGCTTTTTGGTCTGAATTTAGGTATAAGGCTATTAGTGTGCTTAAAGCAATGCTAGGGTTTAAAACATTTGAAGATACATTGTAGAAATAGGCAGGATTTATGACTTTGTGTCTGTGGTAACTAGTGACGACCGCGTAACATCAATAGGGTATATTTTGTAATTTTTCAGTTACACAATAACGAATGTCGAAGGCCGATACCATGTCAGTCGTTTGCTTGTCATTTCTAAATATATATATACCCTAATGCCAGAACAAAGGCTTCTAAAATTAACAAATCCCCCTGTTCAAAATCAAAGTTTATCGGTGGTATACGCAGTTTTGCAGATGTTATCGCAGGTGCAGCGATTCAGGCAATACAATAATACATACACACATAATCAAAAAGTTTTTAAAAAGAAAATAACTTAAGACATCAAAACGAGCAATACCAGTCTGGAATAGAAATAAGTATATGAATGTGAATGGTGTGTATGGACAGTGTGAATAGAAATGGTGTGTACAGCAGTAGTTATATAGGATGAGCCTTGACAAGAATATGGTATGTACATATGAAGTGGGTAAAACAGTATGTCAACATTATTAAAGTGACCCGTGTTCAATGACTATTTACATGGTTGTCGAGTGGCACAGCGGTCTAAGTCACTGCATCCCAGTGCTTTAGGTGTCACTACAGACACCCTGGTTTGATTCCAGGCTGTATCACAACCGGCTGTGATTGGGAGTCCCATAGTGCGGGGCATAATTGGCCCAGTGTCATCCGGGTTAGGTCGTCATTGTAAATAATAATTTGTTCTTAACTGACTTGCCTAGTTAAATAAAGGTAAAAAACATATGGCAGCAGGGTAGAGTACCAGGTGGTAGCCGGCTTGTGACAGGACAGGGTACTGGGCAGAGGCCGGCTTGTGACAGTGTCTAAAGTTCAGGACAGGGTACTGGGCAGAGGCTGGCTTGTGACAGTGTCTAAAGTTCAGGACAGGGTACTGGGCAGAGGCCGGCTTGTGACAGGACAGGGTACTGGGCAGAGGCCGGCTTGTGACAGTGTCTAAAGTTCAGGACAGGGTACTGGGCAGAGGCCGGCTTGTGACAGTGTCTAAAGTTCAGGACAGGGTACTGGGCAGAGGCCGGCTTGTGACAGTGTCTAAAGTTCAGGACAGGGTACTGGGCAGAGGCCGGCTTGTGACAGGACAGGGTACTGGGCAGAGGCCGGCTTGTGACAGTGTCTAAAGTTCAGGACAGGGTACTGGGCAGAGGCCGGCTAGTGACAGTGTCTAAAGTTCAGGACAGGGTACTGGGCAGAGGCCGGCTTGTGACAGTGTCTAAAGTTCAGGACAGGGTACTGGGCAGAGGCTGGCTAGTGACAGTGTCTAAAGTTCAGGACAGGGTACTGGGCAGAGGCCGGCTTGTGACAGTGTCTAAAGTTCAGGACAGGGTACTGGGCAGAGGCTGGCTTGTGACAGTGTCTAAAGTTCAGGACAGGGTACTGGGCAGAGGCCGGCTTGTGACAGGACAGGGTACTGGGCAGAGGCCGGCTTGTGACAGTGTCTAAAGTTCAGGACAGGGTACTGGGCAGAGGCTGGCTTGTGACAGTGTCTAAAGTTCAGGACAGGGTACTGGGCAGAGGCCGGCTTGTGACAGTGTCTAAAGTTCAGGACAGGGTACTGGGCAGAGGCTGGCTAGTGACAGTGTCTAAAGTTCAGGACAGGGTACTGGGCAGAGGCCGGCTTGTGACAGTGTCTAAAGTTCAGGACAGGGTACTGGGCAGAGGCTGGCTTGTGACAGTGTCTAAAGTTCAGGACAGGGTACTGGGCAGAGGCCGGCTTGTGACAGGACAGGGTACTGGGCAGAGGCCGGCTTGTGACAGTGTCTAAAGTTCAGGACAGGGTACTGGGCAGAGGCCGGCTTGTGACAGTGTCTAAAGTTCAGTACAGGGTACTGGGCAGAGGCCGGCTTGTGACAGGACAGGGTACTGGGCAGAGGCCGGCTTGTGACAGTGTCTAAAGTTCAGGACAGGGTACTGGGCAGAGGCCGGCTAGTGACAGTGTCTAAAGTTCAGGACAGGGTACTGGGCAGAGGCCGGCTTGTGACAGTGTCTAAAGTTCAGGACAGGGTACTGGGCAGAGGCTGGCTTGTGACAGTGTCTAAAGTTCAGGACAGGGTACTGGGCAGAGGCTGGCTAGTGACAGTGTCTAAAGTTCAGGACAGGGTACTGGGCAGAGGCCGGCTTGTGACAGTGTCTAAAGTTCAGGACAGGGTACTGGGCAGAGGCTGGCTTGTGACAGTGTCTAAAGTTCAGGACGGTACTGGGCAGAGGCTGGCTAGTGACAGTGTCTAAAGTTCAGGACAGGGTACTGGGCAGAGGCCGGCTAAGAGTTTGAGATTTCCTGACAGGAAAAGTAACCCCCACGGTTGATTTTTGAAAATGTTTTGTTTAGTTGTTGTCCATCCTTTTTTTTCAGACAAATAAGTAATCTCTACTGCCATTTGGATTGTACAGAGAGGTAGGTATATCAGAATACTATTTTGGCAAAACCTGACTCTTGGGAAATACATGCGAATGTGGCTTTTAAAGGCACTTTCCTATAAAACATGCTCTGCTTATCAAAAAGTCTGAGTGACATTTATCTGAATGTTGTTTTTAATATAAAAAATAAAAACCTAAATCAAGTGTTAGAACATGTCAGATATGATGTCTACACTAAAAGAGACACGACTGAGTGCCACAAAAACACATCAAAGAGAATGGTTGTTTTATTGTCGGTTTTGTCAGAATATTTTAGGCGGCTCAGATTATTGTAAGAGGCTCACTGTATATAAGCCCTTATGATTGGCCATTATTGGCCTTATGATCACACACTGTACAACACATAGACTGTACAGTGTTTCTAGTGAACTCTCGAATAGGGTCTGTGTGCAGTGTAGCCTATAGAAGCCAAACAGCTATATTTTTCATTCTGTCTAGACACACAAAGCACCAAGCCTGTTCAGTCCAGCAGCGAGACACAATAATGCTGCCTGCTGACACAGAGGAAATGTCCATAATCTCTGGTTGCCCACCACCGGCCTCATTCAAGTTGACCCGCAGGTACAACCCAAAATCTTTCCCCTGTTTATTTCACCCCACCAATAGAAGAGAAAATACTGTAATAAAATAGGCTATAATTCAGTGAGAGATGTTGGCCCGGCCTACTCAGTGTCATTCAGCGTTCTGTAATTTAATTTAGACAGACAGACAACTGTTGCAGTTCATTTGGAGTATACAACCATAACACATATAGCTATGGTTATTTTAGTGGTGTGTGTGTGTGTGCATGTCTGTGTGTGTGTCTGGCAAAATGTCTACAAGTAGGCTTAAAAGGGCACATGTGAACAGAATAGCTTAAATGTATCTTTAAAATTATCCCAATTTTGTTCTCTGAAAAATTACCCCAAAGAAGTATTCAGACCCCTTGACTTTTTCCACATTCTTTTTACGTTACAGCCTTATTTTAAAATGGATTAAATAAAAAATGTTCCTCATCAATCTACACACAGTACCCCATAATGACAAAGTGAAAACAGTTAAGACATTTTTGCAAATGTATAAAAAAAGTATAATTAAGCTCAGGTGCATCCTGTTTCCATTGATCATCCTTGAGATGTTTCTACAACTTGATTGGAGTCCCCCTGTGATAAATTAAATTAATTGGACATGATTTGCAAAGGCACACACGTATCCATATAAGGTCCCAAAGTTGACAGTGCAAGTCAAAGCAAAAATCAAGCCCTGGGGTCGAAGGAATTGTCCGTAGAGCTCCGAGGCAGGATTGTGTCCAGGCCCATATCTGGGGAAGGGTACAAAAAATGTTTTGCAGCATTGAAGGTCCCCAGGAGCACAGTGGCCTCCATCATTCTTAAATGGAAGAAATTTGGAACCACCAAGACTCTTCCTAGAGCTGGCCTCCCAGCCAAACTGAGCAATCGGGGAAAAAGGGTCTCGGTCAGGGAGGTGAACAAGAACCCAATGGGCACTTTGACAGAGGTCCAGAGTTACTCTGTGGAGATGGGAGAACCTTCCAGAAGGACAACCATCTCTGCAGCACTTCACCAATCAGGCCTTTATGGTAGAGTGGCCAGACGGAAGCCACTCCTTAGTAAAAGGCACATGACAGCCCACTTGGAGTTTGCCAAAAGTCACCTAAAGACTCTGCGACAATGGGAAACAAGATTCTTTGCTCTGATGAAACCAAGATTGAACTCTTTGGCCTGAATGCCAAGCATCACATCTGGAGAAAACCTGGCACCATCCCTATTGTGAAGCATGGTGGTGGCAACATCATGCTGTGGGGATGTTTTTCAGCGGCAGGGACTGGGAGACTGGTTCGAGGGAAAGATGAATGGAGTGAAGTACAGAGAGGTCCTTGATGAAAACCTGCTCTAGAGCACTCAAGACCTCAGACTGGGGCGAAGGTTCACCTTCCAACAGGACAACGACCCTAAGCGCACAGCCAAGACAACGCAGGTGTGGCTTCGGGACAAGTCTCTGAATGTCCTTGAGTGGCGGAGCCAGAGCCTGAACTTGATCCTGATTGAACATCTCTGGGGGGACCTGAAAATAGCTGAAGAAGACCCGAGGTTGTAATTGCTTTCAAAGGTACTTCAACAAAATACTGAGTAAAGGGTCTGAATACTTATGTAAATGTAATATTTACGTTTTTGTATTTATAAAAAATGCCTTTGCTTTGTCAATATTGGGTATTGTGTGTAGATTGGTGAGGGTATCTAATCTTAATCCATTTTAGAATAAGGCTATAGTTTAACAAAATGTGTAAAAGTCCTGATAACACCTTAAAATGCTGATGTGGAGCTGATTATGGAGCATATCGATAACGGAGTTCAAACAGTGAACTCGCACTGATGCACATAATCTCGCGATAACTCCTCCCCCACGCAGCATCACTCGGCGGTGGTGCCTCTCCTCCCGCTGCTTCCGTGGGCGATGCGATCCCCTTGCTGTAGATTTGATTGACTGGAAACATGTCGGTGTGGTGGTGGGAGCGACCCGGGATGCAGCTGCTGGCAAGGGAGACGGGGAGTACCTGTACCCAATCCACACAGCATCACCTTTAAAATGATTATATGACGATGCTTTAATTTAATTGATCCGTTTATGTTATTATGATACGTTGTTTTTTTTTAATTTGAAATGAATAAACAACGCTCAATGGATTTATTACCTGAGGCTTGATCGGTTGTGTTCTGATTTTTGTTTCTGTTGTGGAGATAGCCTACGCTATCTGCAGATTGTGTTTGATGATATAGCCCTCAGCATCAGTACCAGGTTCAATCAGAAACACCTTGATGAACCACCACCAGGAAATACAAGGACTGTTGCAATGGAGTCGCCTTTCACATAGATCACATCTCATCTGTAAACCAATGTACATAATATAATATACCACCACGTTTGCTGGCGTTTTGCAGGTCGCTTTATTTCATGGAGTTTTTTCCACCTTTATTTTCTGAGTAGATTTTTTTTTGAAGTACACATAAATAAACGACCACAGCTCGCAAGCAATGGACGAGAAGAATATGACAAAAAGCGACGAGCAGCGTCTGAGTTTGCAAAAAGCCTTGCAGCAGTGCGAGTTGGTGCAAAATATGATAGACATAAGCATTTCCAGCTTGGAGGGATTGAGGACCAAATGTGCCACATCTAACGACTTGACACAGAAAGAAATACGAACGCTGGAGGTAGGCAAAAGCACCCATTCCGTAGAATGAAAAAGGCTACTGCTGCGCTGAGGCTGCTAATCATGTATTTTGATCAAAATCACTGTTGGGTTGGTTGTCACGTCTATCATAGCCTATATCAACATCAATGTACATTATTCGATGTCGTTAAAATGGTTGACTATATCATTGGAATACTGTTTCCCCCCTATGTTATACAGCCTGGATGTGTTTTATGCAGTGTAATAAATGAAGAAAAAGCTGGCTGCAGTGAGCAGGCTGTTGTGGTCTTGCGCATTCTGCAGGTGGTGGAAAGAAGGTGGTTTATTCAGCTTTAGAACTCTTCTCCATCAGAATTCTCCCTGAGAACGTTGAGGCCTAAACACTTTCTGTTTACGATTCATCATCATCATCATCATCAGTAATATGCTCTGCATATCATCAGCTAGATTGCAACAACTATAATGCAAGTGTGTATTAGTGAAATTGAGATCCGATTTAATTGGCCCACAGGGTATTCCCATAAATTGCCTTATGTAATGGACATGATGTTATCCAAAGACAGTGTAATGTTTTTTTTTTTTTGTATCAAAACATAGATTTGTTTGCCAAATTAATAAAATGGGGTCTGGACACATTTCAGGTGCACTTAGGCCCTAAATGGTTTAAATGACACAGAGATTCCTGTGTATGTTACACAGGCGGGTGATTTTAAATGGAATACATGTAAACAGAGGTCCGATGTGATGGGACTTGATGATGTGTGAGTTAAAAAGGGCACCATCATTATCCTCAACATAATGAGATGACATAGGCCTGTAATAGATGTGCAATGAAGTTTTAGTGGCCACAGATGGAGGAATAGCAGGCCTCTATATACTGTTTATTCCTTTACTCAATCATGTAGTTTTCCCACTGATACAAGGGAAAAAATCCACGTCTATGCCTCTCGTATGGACTTGATATATATAGGCACACCATTTTATAATATTTCGTCATTTGAAGAGATATGTAGACCTAGTTGCTTGAGTTGAATTGAATTTCAGAGAGGAGTAGATTGAAAACATAAACTACATTAGGCCCTATAGCTAGGACTACAGTACATTATGGCCACTCGTTAACTTAATAGTCTACCTGTTTGGGTGAATGGAACATGCTGAATAGATTCCCCATGTCTAGCTAGGTTACAAGTATTTGATCTAACAAATGTTCACACAGTTTATCGTTCCCCACTCCCTAGCTACCAACCAAAAGCACCACTTTGAAATGTACGCCTAATAGTTTGACTCAGGGAAACTGTGCTGTGTCATGCAGCTACAGCATCTTCAGTCAGGAAAAACATGGCTGCACTCAAACTCTAAAAAGACATGTCTAGGTGGTAGGTTTGCTGTATGTTTGCACATGCTGTCATGCACACTGTTTGGGCCTTCTGAGGCAGAGGGCACAGTACTAGAGGATTGGGCAGTCATATTTTGTAACATTTTACATTATGTTGCTCTTCTTCCTGTGTAGTTCTAATAGCATTATATTAGCATGTTGTTATAATGTATTCATGGAGGGCCAAACGTGGTTAAGCAGTTGCCTCTCACAGATTTTAGCCATGGCATGGGTCAGGCTATTGATGTAAAAACGTTATTAATACATTTAATTTATTGATTGAGTGTGTTGGACAAGGTCTTTAGATTAGATACAGTTAAAGGTGAAATCTGCAATAGATACATCCACTTTTGACTTTTAAATTAATGAAATATAACCATTGTTCTTGAAGAATATCATTTAGAAATGCCTCATGAGATTATTCAACTGTTGTATTCCATCAGAACCCAAAATAGAAACTTGTTTAACTCCAATGTTTGTAAACAATGTAGTGTAAACAAACACAGTATAGCCTCAAAACATGGTTAAAATATAATGATATCATGGATGGTCAGTCCTTGCATCTAAACTTTTGTTTGTCTATGAATTTGACAGTGGTTACATTTCTGCAGCCTACCCCTTAGCTTTTTACCATAACAGTGGTGGGGCGTCATCTTTGGTATTGTTTGAACTGCAGATTGCCCCTTTGTCTTGTCTTCTCCAGGCCGGGTCAGGTTTCTGGCTTCATTGGCAGGTAACGTTGCACTTATAGTAGAATCATGCACTCGTTGCACCCCATAGTTCATTCATGATTTTTAACTTGCTGCACTTGTTGCATCTCCAACAAAGTCCTGTGTTAACACAGACATATGCAATATTATAGAAACAACTATTTTCAAATGTGAAAGCATCGGACTATTGCAACTGTGATATATGACTTTGTTTGTAAAATGTCCCCCTGCACAGTTCAAGACATTAAAAAGTGTGTTCTTATATCACAGGTTATTATGAGGGAGAAATTCAATATGAGGAACATGAGGAATGTTGGGTTCACTTTGATTTGCCACTTTGTGCACAAAAGAGCTGTCTTGACTTACTGTGCAATACTTGTTGAAGGACAGTTTAACTGTTGTTAAACAGAACATACAGTAATCTACAATACAACCTCATTGATCGATTTGGGGTTCCTGAATGTTTGAATGGCTCATCTATTGAACTGTGGGCCATTTTCCCAGGCACAGATTAAGCCTAGTTCTGGACTAAAAAGCTCTTCAACAGTGATTCTGCTTGGTTTGGCAGTGTCTCTCTGTTGCAAGGTGCATGTGTGATAGGGTCGGACTATACCATATCACATGGGATAGGGTCAGAGTTCAGACTACACCATATCACATGGGATAGGGTCAAAGTTCAGACTACACCATATCACATGGGATAGGGTCAGAGTTCAGACTATACCATATCACATGGGATAGGGTCAGAGTTCAGACTATACCATATCACATGGGATAGGGTCAGAGTTCAGACTACACCATATCACATGGGATAGGGTCAGAGTTCAGACTATACCATATCACATGGGATAGGGTCAGAGTTCAGACTATACCATATCACATGGGATAGGGTCAGAGTTCAGACTATACCATATCACATGGGATAGGGTCAGAGTTCAGACTATACCATATCACATGGGATAGGGTCAGAGTTCAGACTGCACCATATCACATGGGATAGGGTCAGAGTTCAGACTATACCATATCACATGGGATAGGGTCAGAGTTCAGACTACACCATATCACATGGGATAGGGTCAGAGTTCAGACTATACCATATCACATGGGATAGGGTCAGAGTTCAGACTACACCATATCACATGGGATAGGGTCAGAGTTCAGACTATACCATATCACATGGGATAGGGTCAGAGTTCAGACTACACCATATCACATGGGATAGCGTCAGACTATAGTGTATCTCATATGCCTTTTTCATCATAGGAGATGTGTCTCGAGTTAAAAACAACCCATCCGAGTTATGAGCAACACCTTTTCCCTAGTTACGAAGACCAACACCTTTTCCCTAGTTACGATGATCAACACCTTTTCCCTAGTTACAATGGCCAACACCTTTTCCCTAGTTACAATGGCCAACACCTTTTCCCAAGTTACAATGGTCAACACCTTTTCCCTAGTTACAATGGCCAACACCTTTTCCCTAGTTACAATGGCCAACACCTTTTCCCAAGTTGCGATGACCAACACCATCTTCCTAGTTACAATGTCCAACACCTTTTCCCTAGTTACAATGGCCAACACCTTTTCCCTAGTTACAATGGCCAACACCTTTTCCCTAGTGCAGACAAAACATTTCTGGCCCTACCATGGGAGCAGGTCAAATATCAGCTCTCCACACCCCAATGGTAACCATAACCTTCGGCTCAAAAAACACACTCACTAGCACCAGTGTGGAAAGACAACAACCTTCACACAAACCAGTGCTTACCTTTGTTTCTCTGGTTGCATTATATGCTACTGTACTATACTGACCCACTGTTTGCCATTCACCCCTTGAATAAATGAGCTGTATTGGACCTAGTCCGAGTTCTGAAAGTATTCAGACACCTTCCCCTTTTCCACATTTTGTTACGTCACAGCCTTATTCTAAAATATATATATTTTTTAAACATATCCTCATCAATCTACACACAATACCCCATAATGTCAAAGCCAAAACAGGTCCTTGTGATGTTTCTACAACTTGGAGTCCACCTGTGGCAAATTCAATTGATTGGACATGATTTGTAAAGGCACACACCTGTCTATATAAGGTCCCACAGTTGATAGTGCATGTCAGAGCAAAAACCAAGCCAGGAGGTAGAAGGAATTGTCTTTAGAGCTCTGAGACAGGATTGTGTCGAAGGCACAAATCTGGGGAAGGGTACCAAAAAGGGAGAGAAGGGCCTTGGTCAGGGAGGTGACCAAGAACCCGATGGTCACTTTGACAGACCTCCAGAGTTCCTTTGTGGAGATGGGAGAACCTTCCAGAAGGACAACCATCTCTGCACCACTCCACCAATCAGGCCTTTATGGTAGAGTGGCCAGACGGAAGCCACTCTTCAGTAAAAGGCGCGCTCTCTGTGACCATGAGAAACAAAATACTCTGGTCTGATGAAACCAAGATTGAACTCTTTGGCCTGAATGCCAAGCGTCACATCTGGAGGAAACCTGGCACCATTCCTATGGTGAAGCATGTTGGTGACAGCATCATGCTGTGGGTATGTTTTTCAGCGGCAGGGACTGGGAGACTAGTCAGGATCGAGCATCCCGGAGTCACCTCTTCACTGTTGACATTGAGACTGGTGTTTTGTGGGTACTATTTAATGAAGCTGCCAGTTGAGGACTTGTGAGGCGTCTGTTTCTCAAACTAGACACTCTAATGTACTTGTCCTCTTGCTCAGTTGTGCACCGGGGCCTCCCACTCCTCTTTCTATTCTGGTTAGAGACAGTTTGCGCTGTTCTGTGAAGGGAGTAGCACACAGCGTTGTACGAGATCTTCAGTTTCTTGGCAATTTCTCGCATGGACTAGAATTCAGTTCTCAGAACAAGAATAGACTACAGGCCATTCAATTACAGGCCATTTTGGCCTTGTAATCAAACCCACAAATGCTGATGCTCCAGATATTCAACTAGTCTAAAGAAGGACAGTTGTATTACTTCTTTAATCAGAACAACAGTTTTCAGCTGTGCTAACATAATGGCAAAATGGTTTTCTAATGATCAATTAGCCTTTTAAAATTATAAACTTGGATTAGCTAACACAACGTGCCATTGTAACACAGGAGAGATGGTTGCTGATAATGGGCCTCTGTACGCCTATGTAGATATTCCATTAAAACGCAGCCGTTTCCAGCTACAATTGTCATTTACAACATTAACAATGTCTACACTGTATTTCTGATCAATTTGATGTTATTTAAACAAAAAAAGTGCTTTTCTAAAAAAAACAAGGACATTTCTAAGTGACCCCAAACTTTTGAATGGTAGTGTATTATTATTATTATTTTTTAAACATGTTTTCTCTAAATAAGCTTTGTTGTACAATTAAAGGTCAAAAACAGTCAGTAAATAATTGAAAGAATTCAGAGCTCGTGAAGTTATACCTAGGCTGAATATATGCATTCCACAACCATATGACCCACTAATTATTTAATAAAAATAGTTGTAGCTGCTTTTTTTGTTGTAACAATGATCACTGATCTGGCATTTTTTTGTTACAAATTTAACCGGAACCATGCATAATGCACAATCACTAACAATAGTAGTAGGCATTATAAAAAGATGAACACCATTCTCAAAAACAACCTCTCTTGCACAAGCCCACGTGCTAGTAAGTAGCCAGCTAATATCACGTTTAGCCAACTTGGATCTAGGTATAATTTCACAAGCTCTGAATTCGGTTAACAAGGCAAAACAGTCGAATTGTTATGAACACACCCTTCTGTCCGTCTCCAACTGTTTGAACAGCATGTTAGCCTGTCTACTTTGTTCAGAGTTGAAATCAAGTGGCCAACCATATTTCTCAGAATGAGAACGAGTTGCCGATTCCTTATGTAATTGTTTCATGCTTATTGTACATTTATGAAACAGACTAAATAGCTAGTATAACAATCGTTATTTGACTACAATGCTGCTGGCGATACATGGTACCGTAAAAACTGAGCATTCATTTTCCAGAATGAATGTTCATTGGTATAGTTTTACTGGCGTCTGCCCTGCTCGAAATTTGAGGAGTTCAAACATATACAGGGTATCGTTAGAAATGTTAAATTATCCTCTATTACAGTAAAATAATGTCTCAATGTGTGTTGGTGTCCATATGACCAATTCTGTTGGACCAAACCTCAAAAGCAAATAGCAAGTGGAAAACATTTGTCAGAGAGGAAGAAGTGATCTCTCATCTTTGTTGTTGGAAGTGGTAAGAGGGAGGGGCTTGGGAGAAAGAGGCGAAGCGCGCCAAAATCTGTCCAACATAAACCCAATGCTTTTCTATGCGCTTATTTTGAACCTATTGTCGCCTGTCTTCCCGCCTTTGGGACAACGACTCCCATTGTTAGGGTGGAGACTTGAGCAACTCGTCATTATATCCAGATCTCTGGTGTAAATGGGAACGTGAACAGCACAGAAGGAGCGAACGGGACGAGATCAAAAAGACAACATGAACGTGGATATAAACGCTCATAAAAACGAAAAATACAAAAAACACGATTCTGCGATGCAGGCGCAAAAACATACATTCGAATTTATCGAATTAGTTCGATATATCGCCCAGCCCTAGTTAATTTGTAAACACATGATGTCTTCATTTTAAGCCTATCATTTTAAATCAAATGGTATTGGTCATATACACATATTTAGCATTTATATTATTGCGGGTGTAGTGACATGCTTGTGTTCCTAGCTCCAACAGTGAAGTAATATCTATCAATTCACAACAACACACACATATACAATCAAAATAATGGAATTAAGAAATATATAAATATTAGGACGAGCAATGTTGGAGTGGCATTGACCAAAATATAGTATAATAGAATACAGTTTATACATATGAGATGAGTAAAGCGGTATGTAAACATTAAAGTGACCCAGTGATCCCATGTCTGTGTATATAGGGCAGCAGCCTCTTAGGTGCAGGCTTGAGTAACCGGGTGGTAGCCGGCTAGTCAAGAAGCTATACATGGTGTCGCAGGGCGTCCATTTCGACTGCTTGCTGCATGCAATAATTGAATTACTTGTTCTGTAATTAAAGTTGGAAATTCAAACATTGCAGATTGCAAAATTAATGTGCAATACGATATCAAATCAAATGTATTTATATAGCCCTTCGTACATCAGCTGATATCTCAAAGTGCTGTACAGAAACCCAGCAAGCAATGCAGGTGTTGAAGCACGTTGGCTAGGAAAAACTCCCTAGAAAGGCCAAAACATAGGAAGAAACCTAGAGAGGAACCAGGCTATGAGGGGTGGCCAGTCCTCTTCTGGCTGTGCCGGGTGGAGATTATAACAGAACATGGCCAAGATGTTCAAATGTTCATAAATGACCAGCATGGTCAAATAATAGGTCTGGGACAGGTAGCACACTACAATGGCATACTAATCAGCTACCAATTGTTTTATATGGGGTAAACGCCCCCCTACGATCAATGTCTGTTTGCTGACAACAACAAATATGTTTGGAGAAAAAAATTGAAGGTGGATGATGACCATGCTTAGGGTAACAAACTATAAAGGAAAAAAAATGGCTACAGTTGACAGATTTGTAGTTATTTAATAAAACATATGGCAGGCCTTAATGCCTGGACATTTTCAATAGCTTTCAGGGCACAACAAAGTGGCTCTTTGCCATAGCCACCACGATCAGATATTTTCTTGTAAACTCTCACCTGAATTTTTTTTTTTACAAGTATCTTTAGAACGCTGGATAACTGACCCCTAACCCCTATTTTGACCCTAACCCTAACCCCTTTTCTGACCTTAACCTAACCCCTATTCTGACTCTAATCTAACGCTAACCCCTATTCTGAACCTAACCCCAACCCTGGCCCCAATTTGAACTCTGACCCCTAACCCTAATCCTGCTAACTGGGGGTTATTAGCGTATGCTAACTAGCTGGCTAGCATGTATTTCCCCTCAGACTTTGTGGTAGTGAGGTTGCAAGCTAGCTAACTGGGGGCTAGCTATGCTAGCAGGCGTTAGCTTATGCTAACTAGCTGGCTGGCATTTATTTCACCTCAGACTATCTGCTAGTGAGGTTGCTAGTTAGCTAACTGGGCTAGCCAGTGCCTAAATCACAGCTAGACTTGCTTGGGCCAAGCCAAATGAGCAATGGACATTAGACTGCTGGAAATCTGTTCTTTGGTCTTATTCTTGAGAGTTTTAGTTCCAACCGCCGTGTCTTTGTGAGACGCAGATGAGGTGAACGGTTGATCTCTGCATGTGTAGTTCCCACCGTGAAGCATGGAGGAGGAGGTGTGGGGGTGCTTTGCTGGTGACACTGTCAGTGATTTATTTGAGAACTTGTTCTCAACTAGCCTACCTGGTTAAATAAAGGTGAAATAAATACAAATTTAGAATTCAAGGCACACTTAACCAGCATGGCTACCACAGCATTCTGCAGGAATCCTCCTTCCCATCTGGTTTAGTGGGACTATCATTAGTTTTTTTAACAAGACAATGACCCAACCCACCGCCAGGCTGTGTATGGGCTATTTGACCAAGAAGGAGAGTGATGGAGTCCTGCATCAGATGACCTGGCCTCCACAATCCCCCGACCTCAACCCAATTGAAATGGTTTTGGATGAGTTGGACCGCAGAGTGAAGGAAAAGCAGCCAACAAGTGCTCAGCATATATGGGAACTCCTTCAAAACTGCTGGAAAAGGATTCCAGGTGAAGCTGGTTGAGAGAATGCCAAAACTGTGCAAAGCTGTCATCAAGGCAAAGGGTGGCTTTGAAGAATCTCAAATATATTTTATTTTGTTTAACACTTTTTGGGTTACTACATGATTCCATATGTGTTATTTCATAGTTTTGATATCTTCACTATTATTCTACAATGTAGAAACTAGTAAAAATAAAGAAAAATCCTTGAATGAGAAGGTGTTCTAAAACTTTTGACCTGTAGTGTACTTTATGCACAGTAGCTTGCGAGGTCAGGATGAGTGCTCTGTTGCATTCAGTTGGAAAACATTTAGTAGTTTCTAAACTTTGTAAACTTTCTCAGCTTTGAAAACGTTCTAAGCTTGGAGACCTTATTAAAATACAGATGATGAGATTGAAAGTCATTTTTTATTGTAGGTAGTTTTGAGTCTTTTTAAACAACCATTGTATAGCTTCAAAATATGTTTGATCTAATGCAGCCTTATTCAAACGGGACACACAGCCATTCCATGTATTTGAACAATTCCAGAGCTAGCACACCTGATTAAACTTGCCAACTTGACTAGGTGAATTGCCAACTTGACTTGGTGAATTGCCAACTTGACTAGGTGAATTGCCAACTTGACTAGGTGAATTGCCAACTTGACTAGGTGAATTGCCAACTTGACTAGGTGAATTGCCAACTTGACTTGGTGAATTGCCAACTTGACTAGGTGAATTAATCAATGTGAATTGACTAGGTGAATTGTCAACTTGACTAGGTGAATTAATCAATGTGAATTGACTAGGTGAATTGTCAACTTGACTAGGTGAATTGCCAACTTGACTTGGTGAATTGCCAACTTGACTAGGTGAATTGCCAACTTGACTAGGTGAATTGCCAACTTGACTTGGTGAATTGCCAACTTGACTAGGTGAATTGCCAACTTGACTAGGTGAATTGCCAACTTGACTAGGTGAATTGCCAACTTGACTTGGTGAATTGCCAACTTGACTAGGTGAATTGCCAACTTGACTAGGTGAATTGCCAACTTGACTAGGTGAATTGCCAACTTGACTTGGTGAATTGCCAACTTGACTAGGTGAATTGCCAACTTGACTAGGTGAATTGCCAACTTGACTAGGTGAATTGCCAACTTGACTAGGTGAATTGCCAACTTGACTAGGTGAATTAGTCAAGTTGTGAATTGACTAGGTGAATTGTCAACTTGACTAAGTGAATTAATCAGAACGTGAATTGACTAGGTGAATTGTCGACTTGACTAGGTGAATTAATCAATGTGAATTGACTAGGTGAATTGTCAACTTGACTAGGTGAATTGCCAACTTGACTTGGTGAATTGCCAACTTGACTAGGTGAATTGCCAACTTGACTAGGTGAATTGCCAACTTGACTAGGTGAATTGCCAACTTGACTTGGTGAATTGCCAACTTGACTAGGTGAATTGCCAACTTGACTAGGTGAATTGCCAACTTGACTAGGTGAATTGCCAACTTGACTAGGTGAATTGCCAACTTGACTAGGCAAATTGCCAACTTGACTTGGTGAATTGCCAACTTGACTAGGTGAATTGCCAACTTGACTTGGTGAATTGCCAACTTGAGGTGAATTGCCAACTTGACTAGGTGAATTGCCAACTTGACTAGGTGAATTGCCAACTTGACTAGGTGAATTGCCAACTTGACTAGGTGAATTGCCAACTTGACTAGGCAAATTGCCAACTTGACTTGGTGAATTGCCAACTTGACTAGGTGAATTGCCAACTTGACTTGGTGAATTGCCAACTTGACTTGGTGAATTGCCAACTTGACTAGGTGAATTGCCAACTTGACTAGGTGAATTGCCAACTTGACTTGGTGAATTGCCAACTTGACTAGGTGAATTGCCAACTTGACTTGGTGAATTGCCAACTTGACTAGGTGAATTGCCAACTTGACTAGGTGAATTGCCAACTTGACTAGGCAAATTGCCAACTTGACTTGGTGAATTGCCAACTTGACTAGGTGAATTGCCAACTTGACTTGGTGAATTGCCAACTTGACTTGGTGAATTGCCAACTTGACTAGGTGAATTGCCAACTTGACTAGGCAAATTGCCAACTTGACTTGGTGAATTGCCAACTTGACTAGGTGAATTGCCAACTTGACTAGGCAAATTGCCAACTTGACTAGGTGAATTAGTCAAGTTGTGAATTGACTAGGTGAATTGTCAACTTGACTAAGTGAATTAATCAGAACGTGAATTGACTAGGTGAATTGTCGACTTGACTAGGTGAATTAATCAATGTGAATTGACTAGGTGAATTGTCAACTTGACTAGGTGAATTAATCAGAACGTGAATTGACTAGGTGAATTGCTAACTTGACTAGGTTGAATTAGGTGTGCTAGTTCAGGACACAATTTTGAAACGTCTGTGGGCCCAGAGGAGAGGTTTGAAAAGCACTGCTCTCTTAATATATAGATGGTGTGTCCTTGCATCCATAGCTGTGTAACACATTTGCCTTGTGCTTCTCCAGCTCGAACTCACACATGTCCCTCTGTCCCCCCCTGCAGGGAAAGCTGGTGAAGTACTTCAGTCGCCAGCTGTCCTGTAAGGTGAGAGTGGCCTTACAGGAGGACACCACTGAGCTACAGGACTTCCCCCGTCTGGGACACTGGTTCCGTATAGTCAACCTGAGGAAGGAGGTCACTGAGGTACTTTGATTTGCATCTACGTATCACAATCACTGTGAGTAAAACCTTCTTACAAATAGCCGATGGTCTGCAAAATGTATGACAATAAAATGAAAGGGAAAACAATACATTTACATTTTAGTCATTTAGCAGCAGTGTTGGGGTCAATCCCATTTAAATTCCAGTCATTTCAGGAAGTAAACAAAATTCCAACTCCCAATTCCACATTTTCCTTTGAACATGTAAAAGTTTTGAAGAGGATTGGAATTTTAATTTTATGTGTACTTCCTGCTTACAAGAGCAGTCAGGATGGTGGATCGGACTAACACCTCATCATAAACAAATATTACTTTCAATTTCTATAAGCCCAACATAGTCTTCTTCCTTTGCCCAAAACACATCACTCCCTGAACCTTCTCGAGTGCTACCTTGTCTCTCTAGCAAGCATTGTTGTTACTAGCACTGACTTTGCTCATAGCTACTTTTATGGATGAAAAGTTTTACTTACTTCAACTCTGATATGTGGTTGTCTAGCTTCATTAAGATGAATGCATTAACTTCAAGTCGCTACGGATAAGAGCGTCTGCTAAATGACTAACATGTCTATGACCCCAACCCTGTTTAGACACTCTTATCCAGAGTCCCATACAGTTAGTGCATTCGTCTTGAGGTAGCTAGGTGAGACAACCACATATCACAGTCAGTCACAGTAAGCAACACATTTATAAAAAATAATAATAATAATAAGTAGCTATCAGCAAAGTCAGTGCTAGTAAGAAAAGACAAGTGTGGGAGCACGTTTCTGTCTTCCCTGCCCATATGATCTTTTATTTTATATACCGAACAAAAATATAAACACTACAATTTCAAAGATTTTACTGAGTTACATGTCATATGAGGAAATCAGTCAATGTAAATAAATTCATTATGTCCTAATCTATGGATTTCACATGACTGGGAATACAGATATGCATCTGTTGGTCACAGAAACCTTAAAAAAAAAATGGGCTTCAGGATCTCGTCACAGTATTTTCGTGCATTCAAATTGTTATCGATAACATGCAATTGTTTTCGTTGTCCGTAGCTTATGCCTGCCCATACCATAACTCCACCGCCACACCACCACAACGTTGACATCAGCAAACTGCTCACCCACACGACGACATACACATGGTCTGTGGTTGTGAGGCCAACTGCAAAATGATCTTAAAGGACTTTGGAGTTGGATTATGGTAGAGAAATTAACATTCAATTCTCTGACAATAGCTCTGGTGGACATTGCCGCAGTCAGAATGCCAATTGCATGCTCCCTCAAAACTTGAGACATCTGTGGCATTGTGTTGTGTGACACTGATGTAAACTCGTTTGTGCACAACATTTGAGAGAAATAAGATTTTTGTGCATATGGAACATTTCTGGGATCTTTTATTTCAGCTCATGAAACATGGGACCAACACTTTACATGTTGTGTTTATATTTTAGTTCAGTGTATAATCTAAAATACCTGATCTTATATCAGCATTCTCTGATACTCTTGGTAAATACAGGTCCAGGGGTATCAAACTCCATTTCTGTGTGTGTTAGTTTGGGCGCTTGTGTGTTAGCCTGGGTGCCAGTCTGTTTCTGCTCTCTAGCCAATTCCTGATGAAATCGTCATGACAATGAAGTAGGCAGAAGCACAAACAGATCTGGGACCAGGCTACTTGTCTGTGTGTTCTGTAGGAGATGGGTCCAGGCGAGGTGACTCTAGAGGGGCTGTTGGAGATGAGTGATGAGGAGGTGTGTGAGGCCATGGAGAAGTTTGGAGCCAACGACGAGGAGTGTGCCCGGCTCAATGCCTCTCTGACCTGCCTAAGGAGGGCCCACAAGTCAGGTAGGAACCCTACACACTTGGAGGGAGAGGGAGGAAAGGTAGACAGTGGGGGGGGGGGCAAGTCAGGTATTTATTTAACTTTCATTTAACTAGGCAAGTGTGTTAAGAACAAATTCTTATTTACAATGACGGCCTACCCCGCCAAACCCATGCGCCGCCCTATGGGACTCCCAATCACAGCCGGATGTGATACAGCCTGGATTTGAATCAGGGACTGTAGTGACACCTCTTGCACAGCGACGCAGTGCCTTAGACCGCTGCACCACTCGGTAGGGCCCCTAACACATGCCGTCTCTGAGGAAGGGAGAGAAGGAGGGAAGAAGGGAGGGGAGAGAGGAGGAGGGCACTCTGGGACGTAACTGACTCCTCTAGGTTGTTATTGCCTGAGTTCATGGGGAGTTTTCAGTTAGTTTATACAGTAGCCTTGTATTACTATCGCGATCTCGCAAGCTTACATAAATACTCTGAGTGTACAAAATATTAGGAAAACCATCCTAATATTGAGTTGCACCCTCCTCAGAACAGCCTCAAGTTGTTGGGGGACGGACTACACAGTGTTGAAAGCGTTCCACAGGGATACTGGCCCATATTGACTCCAATGCTTCCCACAGTTGTGTCAAGAAGGCTGGATGTCCTTTGGGTGGTGGACCATTGTTGAAACACATGGGAAACTGTTGAGCGTGAGAAACCAAGCAGCGTTGCAGTTCTTGACACACTCAAATCGGTGCGCCTGGCCCCTACTACCAAACCCAGTTCAAAGGCACTTAAATCTTTTGTCTGGCCCATTCACCCTCTAAATGGCACACATACACAATACATGTCTCAATTGTCTCAAGGCTTTCCTTTAACCTGTCTCCTCCCCTTCATCTACACTGATTTATGGCAGGTAGCCAAGTGGTTAGAGTGTTGGGCCAGTAACCGAAAGGTTGCTAGATCAAATTCCTGAGTTGACTATTTAAAAATCTGTCGTTCTGCTCCTGAACAAGGCAGTTAACCCATTATTCCTAGGCCAGCTTTGTAAATAAGAATTTTTTCTTAACTGACTAGCCAAGTTAAATCAAAAAGTTGACATCAATTATGGATCATAGCTTTCACCTGAATTCCTAATGTTTTGTACACTCAGTGTGTTTCGCTACAAGCAAAACATATTTATTTAAGCTCACGATATCTGGATGGTAGTATGAGGTCTCCAGCCCTGTTCCTGGAGAGCAACCATTCTACAGGTTCCTGATATCAGGATGTTAGTATGAGGTTATCTATACCTGAGCTCTCCAACCCTGTTCCTGGAGAGCAACCATCCTATAAGCTCACAATATCAGGATGGTAGTATGAGGTTATCTATACCTGAGCTCTCCAACCCTGTTCCTGGAGAGCAACCATCCTATAAGCTCACAATATCAGGATGGTAGTATGAGGTTATCTATACCTGAGCTCTCCAGCCCTGTTCCTGGAGAGCAACCATCCTATAAGCTCACAATATCAGGATGGTAGTATGAGGTTATCTATACCTGAGCTCTCCAACCCTGTTCCTGGAGAGCAACCATCCTATAAGCTCACAATATCAGGATGGTAGTATGAGGTTATCTATACCTGAGCTCTCCAGCCCTGTTCCTGGAGAGCAACCATCCTATAAGCTCACAATATCAGGATGGTAGTATGAGGTTATCTATACCTGAGCTCTCCAACCCTGTTCCTGGAGAGCAACCATCCTATAAGCTCACAATATCAGGATGGTAGTATGAGGTTATCTATACCTGAGCTCTCCAGCCCTGTTCCTGGAGAGCAACCATCCTATAAGCTCACAATATCAGGATGGTAGTATGAGGTTATCTATACCTGAGCTCTCCAACCCTGTTCCTGGAGAGCAACCATCCTATAGGTTTGAACTCCTACTCTAATCTTGTGCACTTGATTCTAATAATTAGCTGGTTGATAAACTGAATCAGCTAAGTTACAGGAGGGTAGCTCTCCAGGAACAGGGTTGGAGAGAAAACCAACACAAGGGTAACTCTCCAGGAACAGGGTTGGAGAGAAAACCAACACAAGGGTAACTCTCCAGGAACAGGGTTGGAGAGAAAACCAACACAAGGGTAACTCTCCAGGAACAGGGTTGGAGAGAAACCAACACAAGGGTAGCTCTCCAGGGACAGGGTTGGGGAGAGAACCAACACAAGGGTAACTCTCCAGGAACAGGGTTGGGAGAAAACCAACACAAGGGTAACTCTCCAGGAACAGGGTTGGAGAGAAAACCAACACAAGGGTAACTCTCCAGGAACAGGGTTGGGGAGAGAACCAACACAAGGGTAACTCTCCAGGAACAGGGTTGGGGAGAGAACCAACACAAGGGTAACTCTCCAGGAACAGGGTTGGGGAGAGAACCAACACAAGGGTAACTCTCCAGGAACAGGGTTGGGGAGAGAACCAACACAAGGGTAGCTCTCCAGGAACAGGGTTGGGGAGAAAACCAACACAAGGGTAACTCTCCAGGAACAGGGTTGGGGAGAAAACCAACACAAGGGTAACTCTCCAGGAACAGGGTTGGAGAGAAAACCAACACAAGGGTAACTCTCCAGGAACAGGGTTGGGGAGAGAACCAACACAAGGGTAACTCTCCAGGAACAGGGTTGGGGAGAGAACCAACACAAGGGTAACTCTCCAGGAACAGGGTTGGGGAGAGAACCAACACAAGGGTAACTCTCCAGGAACAGGGTTGGGGAGAGAACCAACACAAGGGTAGCTCTCCAGGAACAGGGTTGGGGAGAGAACCAACACAAGGGTAACTCTCCAGGAACAGGGTTGGAGAGAAAACCAACACAAGGGTAACTCTCCAGGAACAGGGTTGGAGAGAAAACCAACACAAGGGTAACTCTCCAGGAACAGGGTTGGAGAGAAAACCAACACAAGGGTAACTCTCCAGGAACAGGGTTGGAGAGAAAACCAACACAAGGGTAACTCTCCAGGAACAGGGTTGGAGAGAAAACCAACACAAGGGTAACTCTCCAGGAACAGGGTTGGAGAGAAACCAACACAAGGGTAACTCTCCAGGAACAGGGTTGGAGAGAAAACCAACACAAGGGTAACTCTCCAGGAACAGGGTTGGAGAGAAAACCAACACAAGGGTAACTCTCCAGGAACAGGGTTGGGGAGAGAACCAACACAAGGGTAGCTCTCCAGGAACAGGGTTGGGGAGAGAACCAACACAAGGGTAACTCTCCAGGAACAGGGTTGGGGAGAGAACCAACACAAGGGTAACTCTCCAGGAACAGGGTTGGGGAGAGAACCAACACAAGGGTAGCTCTCCAGGAACAGGGTTGGGGAGAGAACCAACACAAGGGTAACTCTCCAGGAACAGGGTTGGGGAGAGAACCAACACAAGGGTAACTCTCCAGGAACAGGGTTGGAGGGCAGTGGTGGAAAAAGTACCCAAATGTCATACTTGAGTGAGTAAAAGAAAAGATACCTTAATAGAAAAGGACTCAAGTGAAAGTCACCCGGTAAAATACTACTTGAGTAAAAGTCTAAAAGTATTTGGTTTTAAATATACTTAAGTATCAAAAGTAAATGTAATTGCTAAAATGTACTTAATTATCAAATGGAAAAGTACAAGTCTAAATAATATAAAATTCCTTATAATATAATATAGTTTATTTTAAGCAAAGCAGATGGCCACATTTTCTATTTATTTTTTATTTTTATGGATAGCCAGAGGCTTGCTCCAACTCAGACATAATTTAAAAACTAAGCATGTGCTTAGTGAGTCAGCCAGATCAGAGGCTGTAGGGATGACAAAGGATGTTCTCTTGATGAGTGTGTGAAATAGACCATTTTCCTGTCCTGCTAAGCAAGTACTTTTGGGTGTCAGGGAAAATTTAGGCGTAAAAAGTACATAATTATCTTTAGGAATGTAGTGAAGTAAAATATGAATAGCAAAGTAAAGTACAGATACCCCAAAAAAACTACTTAAGTAGTATTTTCAAGTATTTTTGCCCAAGTACTTTACACCACCTGATCTATACAGTTCATGAGGACCTTTCATGAACTGGTGAATGCTGCCATCTGTTGATCAGATTTAGCAGCACAGTATGAAGTCAATATAGCCTGGATGCAAGTCTCAGAATGACACAATGAGGAATGAAGGACCGGAGACACAATGCCTGGTGGGATTGAATCTGTTGACTCTGCTAGTCTATTCTGCTGTGTTAGTGGAAAAGCCTGCACACCTTAAGATCACTTCTGTTGGTCAATTGCATACAAATTCCAACTGAAATTTGACTTACGCTTTTAACCCAACCCCTTCAAAAGACACATGCAGGATTTGGCTGCAACACTGGGTGCACAGGGAGCTGTTGTGGAGGGTTAAATGCCTTGCTCAAGGGCACAACGACAGGCAATGGCATCTTGAATTTGATAACAGCAACCTTCTGGATACCAGCTCACTTCCTGCCAGATTTGTCCCGTCTGACCTGGGATTCAAACTGGCAACCCTCCAGTTGCTGGCTTTCCTCTCTAACCGCTAGGCTGCCTGCTGCCCCGTGGGTCTCCAGCACCAGGTTTTCAGGGAAATATCTAAGCGTTAAATTATCCATATTGAGTTATTAATTGCTCTTGCCATTATAGGATAAATGAAGCTCTCTGCCCTCGTATACTGTAACAGCCCCTTTTAGTACCCTTTACCTGTGACTGTGTGACATCCTCACAGTCATTCCCTCGTTCCTCTCCAAGGGTGCATCTCAAATGTCTCCTTGTCTCGTTTCCTTCATCTCCACCGATGACAATGGAAACCAAATGATTGTACGGCATTACAAGACATTACACCATTTTGCTTTCACCTGTCCACTGTTTTCAGATTAGTATAGATGAAGGAAGGATATGAGGAAAGGAGGGCACTGCGGATGATTGAGATACACCCTCACAGCATACAGAGCATGCGGTCCGTTGGCATTTTGTCCAATAGGGGGCAGCACAGACCACATGTTTATTTTCAGAACTAAACGGTCTAGTGTTGTAGTGTTGCTGGCTGAGCAGAAGGGGACAGTAGACCATCAAGGTTTGATGTGTGTGTCAACCCCCCGCACCCACACACACACATTCATTCATTCATTCCCACCAGATGTGTCTCTTAGATGAGTCACTGGGAATACTTTCTGTTATCAAGCCAAGTTGAGAAGAGTTGTAATTGTTGGTGCAGTGTTCTCCTCATCACAGTCATAGTACACAGACTGGGAATATTTTTTATCCAAGTGAAAAGACAGCAGATGTTGCTTTAGGAAAATCTGGCCATGTACCAAACTGCTGTCAGATAACACAATGTCCCATCAGTCCCAAAGTTCATCTTACAGTCACTTCCCTTCCCTGCTTTGATTCTACACACAGCTAACTCCAGTAATAATTATAATGAGGAACTTGTTCTCAACTGGCCTACCTGGTTAAATAAAGGCAAATAATAACAAATAAAATAATAATAATGGATTTGTAAAGCTCCTTTCTACCAACTGAGCTACTCAAAGTGCTTTACATAGTAAGGTGAGGGGGGAACTCAAGCACCACCCACTTGGGTGATGCACGGCAACCATTTGCCAATTTGGAATGAAGGGATGATTAGGTGGCCATGATGGATTGGGGCCAGGTTGGGAATTTAGCCAGGACCCTGGGGTTAACACCCCTACTCTTGCGACAAGTGCCATGGAATCTGTAATGACCACAGAGAGTCAGGACCCCCGTTTAACGTACCATCTGAAAGACAGCACCCTACTCAGAACAGTAGGCAGGTTCATTGCAGCCTGTGGGTGTTGAATAGGCTCTGGGCTGGGGTCAGATTGTGACTGGATACACACACACACACACACACACACACACACACACACACACACACACACACACACACACACACACACACACACACACACACACACACACACACACACACACACACACACACACACACACACACACACACACACACACACTGGTCAGGCCTGTGTGTCTGTACCTAAGGCCTGATTAGATTATAACCAGTAGCTGATTGGCTGCTGAGTTCCAACTTCCTCCAACGGAGACAGTCCAGGGATTGGACACCCATACAGAGTCCAGTTGGGTGTGTGTGTGCGTGTCCTTGTGTTCGTGTGTGTGCCTAGTTGTAGTCGTTCCAACCAAGCCTAATAGATCACACACACACATACACATAGGCTAGGCCTGTACATCAGTGGCGGTTGGTGCCGTTTAAGATGAGGGAGGACAAATGTATTTTTTTTGTGAGCACTGCTTTATTCCTATTACAGCATATTGGATGACTGTCATTCATATTCCATTCAACCAGCTCAATGTAACATCAATGGGTTCAGGCTACTACATCATACTAACATTTTCCTCATACCCATCGGGAGGTTGCTAGAACCTAGCCTATGAATTAAAGTTAACAATGCAGGTGCAGACACGGCGAGAGAAAAATTAGAGTAATCAAGGTGACAGACATTGACACATTCAATACCGCCTTGCACACTCTTGCCTGCATCTAGCTGATCTAGGTTGTAATCATTAGTCCAACAGTTGCAAACATAAGTTTCTATTTCTACAAATTCAGGTATGTTTAACCCCGTTTCGTTTGCTTCCATTTAAGAAACATTTTTCAACAGAATAGGCAAAATGAATACACCCCTAATCACACGCAAAACACAGTTCACTCTCACAGCAGCCACATACAAACAGCATTGTCCCTTTGATCGTTGTATAATTCCTTCTCGCATCTACGCACTCTCCTCTTCTCACCTTTTCCAAGCCAAACCTTCATATCATAACCGCTAACCTCTACACACAACCTACATTGTTGTCACCATATTAGCTAACGTCATAGTCAACATACCTACTAGAACTAACGCGTTAGTAAATCTGCTACAATCATGCTGTACAGTGTAGTCAGCATGCAGTTTAGCAGTTACACCGGTGGGCCCTGGTGGCAATAAATTATTAAAACCTTATCTTGACTTGGAAGAGTTCCAGTGTTGGATAGACATAGCCAGCTAGCTAACATAGCATCCCTCTCTGTTTGAGCCAGGTGTTTGAGTAGGCTAAACTAGCTAGCTAAGAAAGTGAAAACAAATAAGAATCAACTACTCATCACATTTTATCCACTGCAGTGCTAGCTAGCTGTAGCTTATGCTTTCAGTACTAGATTCATTCTGTGATCCTTTGATTTGGTGGACAACATGTCAGTTCATGCTGCAAGAGCTCTGATAGTTTGGAGGACGCCCTCCGGAAGTTGTCATGATTACTGTGTAAGTCTATGGAAGGGGGTGAGAACCATGATCCTCCTAGGTTTTGTATTGAAGTCACTGTACCCAGAGGAGGACGGAAGCTAGCTCTCCTCCAGCTACTGTAGACATTCATTGCATAACAGTGTGTTTTAATCAATTATTTGGTGAAGTGAATATATTTAGTGTAGTTTTCTCTGAAAATGATAACTTTTTTAATGTTTCAGTATTTTTATTTTATGGAATTCACTGAGGAGGATGGTCCTTCTCTGAGGAGCCTCCACTGCTGTACATAAAACAGACCAAAGCCAGCCCAATTCAGCCCAATTATAAATGATATTGCCATGCATAACATGGATAGCTAAGAGTTGTAACTCTGTATTGTACAGACAGATACAGATATAGTTACAGATACAGTTACTGTTCTCCTTAGTCATCCTGCTTCTCACGGTCAGCAAGGGTGTTGGATACACACACACACACACACACACACACACACACACACACACACACACACACACACACACACACACACACACACACACACACACACACACACACACACACACACACACACACACACACACACACACACACACTCTCTCTCTAATGTACTCTTTTCATACGGGGGGCTGGCGAGAGGTGTGAATGTAACGGGAACACCACACACTGCGCGACTGCTATTAGGGCCTCTCATACTCAGAGCGAAAGGGAGAGAAAGGCATATTTTGTCTCCCAGGTCACGTCTCAAATGGCAACCTATTCCATTTATAGTGCACTTCTTTTGATAAGGGCCCATAAGGCCCTGGTCAAAAGTAGTGCCTTATATAGGGAATAGGTTGCCATTTGGTACGCAGTCTCATACCCAGTCTCAGCCTCATCTTCAGGCCCCAGCCTCAGACTCATCCCCAGCCTTCAGACTCCTCCCCAGCCTCAGTCC
Organism: Oncorhynchus keta; assembly: GCF_023373465.1. Lineage (NCBI taxonomy): Eukaryota > Metazoa > Chordata > Actinopteri > Salmoniformes > Salmonidae > Oncorhynchus > Oncorhynchus keta. Next base: position 36,869,087 of record NC_068445.1, on the reverse strand, counting down.
TAGCCTCAACCCCAGCCTCAGGCTCATCCCCATCCCCAGCCTTCATTATCATCCCCAGCCTCCACACTTCCCCCAAGTCACCAGCCTCAGCCCCAGCCTCAAGGCTCAGCCTCCAGCTTCATCCCCAACCTCATCCCCATTCTCCAGCCCCAGCCTCATCCCCAGGCTCCAGCACCTTCCTCCGCCTCCAGCCTCATCCTCAGCCTCCAGCCCCAGCCTCATTCCCATTCTCCAGCCCCATCCCCAGTCTCCAGCACCATCCTCAGCCTCCATCCCCAGCCTCCAGCCTCCAGCCCCAGTCTTCAGCTTTATCCCTAGCCTCCAGCTTCATCTCCAGCCTCCAGCTTCATCCACAGCTTCCAGGCTCATCACCAGACTCAGCCTCCATCCTCATCCCCAGCCTCCAGCTCCAGTCCCAGACTCATGCCCAGCCAACAGACTCAGTCCTTTCTTTAAACCTTAAGAGAGAAAATGACCACCACTACACTCTAACGCTCAGCCCCCACTTTGAAATATGACATTTGCTGTGCGTTTTTGAATTCTCTGAGAGGAATGGGTCCGTGGGGAAGATTCTTCATGGCCCTCTATGGAGGCCTGTCTTCGTAACTCCTACGCAGATCATGAATATGCAGAATATTCACATGAAAAAGTTTGAATTGTCACAGTATTTTGTAATGACTCTTAAAGCCATTGCAGACTTAGTTGCACTTCTGTTATTTGAGAAGCCAGTGACTAATATAAACTTTGTTGTGTACAGGATTTGTAACCTCACTTGGACTCTTCAGCTTGAAGTGTCTCCACCCACGCAGTAGAATTGCTAGCTTTTTGGTGGCATAGCTGCGAGACAGAGGTCCCGAGGTACAGTCTCTGTTACAGTCTCTGTTACAGTCTCTGTGTGAGCTGGTGACGGAGGAATAGATACGGTTACTTCACAGTTGCATCCATAACAACACTTTTGAGGTTCAATAGAAAAACATAACGTGCGACATGTAATTGTATATTGAGGAGTGAGACATGTAATTGTATATTGAGGAGTGAGACATGTAATTGTATATTGAGAAGTGAGACATGTAATTGTATATTGAGGAGTGAGACATGTAATTGTATATTGAGGAGTGAGACATGTAATTGTATATTGAGGAGTGAGACATGTAATTGTATATTGAGGAGTGAGACATGTAATTGTATATTGAGGAGTGAGACATGTAATTGTATATTGAGGAGTGAGACATGTAATTGTAAATTGAGGAGTGAGATATGTAATTCACTTGCAGTAAATGAGAATTTCAGCTATTAAGAACACTTTAATTTAAAGTGTATATTAGAATAGTTTATTGCGTTAATAACAAATACAAGGTGATTGTGGCTTTCACACAGGTCTTGGTTCGTATTTCAACTCACAAGTTGCTTCAGCTTTGAGTCATATTATTTAAGCTAGGATCTTGTCAGTTAGTCCCTCTGTGTTGCTCCAATGTACACACATTATATACCCAGCATGCCCCTCTTCAGCAGCCCACACACACTCAACACATGCATGCATACAAGCGTGCATGCACACACACTGTAAACCAAACATCCTGCCTTGTCCTTACTAATAGTGTTCATCTAGCCTTAACGCTGAGAGCTAAGTGTTCATGAGAGAGACAAGTCGTGCCCGGAATTCTCAGACTCAGTATACATCCTCACTCATCTTTTCATCATTAAAAAGACTGGCCCAGCGCCTGCCCTGCCTTAAGACTGTAGTGCTTACACTCACAACTAATTGGCTTCAAATGCCATCTGTGAGTATAGAAAGAAGAGGAGATGAGGAGAGGACAAGAGAGGAGGAGAAGAGAGGAGAGGACAAGAGAGGAGAGGACAAGAGAGAGGAGGAGAAGAGAGGAGAGGACAAGAGAGGAGAGGAGGAGATGACAAGAGAGGAGAGGAAGAGAGGAGAGGACAAGAGAGGAGAGGAGGAGGGGACAAGAGAGGAGAGGACAAGAGGGAAGAGGAGGAGAGGAGAAGAGAGGAGAGGACAAGAGAGGAGAGGAGGAGGGGACACGAGAGGAGAGGACAAGAGAGAAGAGGAGAGGAGAGGACAAGAGAGGGGGAGAAGAGAGGAGAGGACAAGAGAGGAGGAGAAGAAAGGAGAGGAGGAGAGGAGAAGAGAGGAGAGGACAAGAAAGGAGAAGAGAGAATTAGAATGACTCCATAGAATGAGAGTTATACTCCATAGAATTAGAATTACACTCCATAGAATGAGATTTACACTCCATAGAATGAGATTTACACTCCATAGAATTAGAATTACACTCCATAGAATGAGAATGAGACTCCATAGAATGAGATTTACACTCCATAGAATGAGAGTTATACTCCATAGAATGAGAGTTACACTCCATAGAATGAAAGTTATACTCCATAGAATTAGAATTACACTCCATAGAATGAGAATGAGACTCCATAGAATGAGAGATACACTCCATAGAATGAGATTTACACTCCATAGAATGAGAGTTACACTCCATAGAATGAGAGTTATACTCCATAGATTGAGATTTACACTCCATAGAATGAGATTTACACTCCACAGAATGAGAGTTATACTCCATAGATTGAGACTCCATAAATTGAGAGTTACACTCCATAGAATGAGAATTACACTCCATAGAATGAGAGTTATACTCCATAGAATGAGAATTACACCCCATAGAATGAGAGTTACACTCCATAGAATGAGAGTTACACTCCATAGAATGAGAATTAAACCCCATAGAATGAGAGTTACACTCCATAGAATGAGAGTTACACTCCATAGAATGAGAATTACACCCCATAGAATGAGAGTTACACTCCATAGAATGAGAAGTACACCCCATAGAATGAGAGTTACACTCCATAGAATGAGAATTACACTCCATAGAATGAGAGTTATACTCCATAGAATGAGAATTACACTCCATAGAATGTGAGTTATACTCCATAGATTGAGACTTCATAAATTGAGAGTTATACTCCATAGAATGAGAATTACACTCCATAGAATGAGAGTTACACTCCATAGAATGAGAATTACACTCCATAGAATGAGAATTACACCCCATAGAATGAGAGTTACACTCCATAGAATGAGAATTACACTCCACAAATGAGAGTTATACTCCATAGAATGAGAACTACACCCCATAGAATGAGAATTACACCCCATAGAATGAGAGTTACACTCCATAGAATGAGAATTACACTCCATAGAATGAGAGTTACACTCCATAGAATGAGAACTACACCCCATAGAATGAGAATTACACCCCATAGAATGAGAGTTACACTCCATAGAATGAGAATTACACCCCATAGAATGAGAGTTACACTCCATAGAATGAGAATTACACCCCATAGAATGAGAGTTACACTCCACAGAATGAGAGTTACACTCCATACAATGAGAATTACACCCCATAGAATGAGAGTTACACTCCATAGAATGAGAATTACACTCCATAGAATGAGAGTTATACTCCATAGATTGAGACTCCATAAATTGAGAGTTATACTCCATAGAATGAGAATTACACTCCATAGAATGAGAATTACACTCCATAGAATGAGACTCCATGAATTGAGAGTTATACTCCATAGATTGAGAGTTATACTCCATAGAATGAGAATTACACTCCATAGAATGAGAATTACACCCCATAGAATGAGAATTACACTCCATAGAATGAGAATTACACTCCATAGATTGAGAGTTATACTCCATAGAATGAGAATTACACTCCATAGAATGAGAATTACACCCCATAGAATGAGAATTACACTCCATAGAATGAGAATTACACTCCATAGATTGAGAGTTATACTCCATAGAATGAGAATTACACTCCATAGAATGAGAATTACACTCCACAGAATGAGAGTTATACTCCATAGAATGAGAATTACACTCCATAGATTGAGAGTTATACTCCATAGAATGAGAATTACACTCCATAGAATGAGAATTACACTCCATAGAATGAGAATTACACTCCATAGAATGAGAATTACACTCCATAGAATGAGAGTTATACTCCATAGAATGAGAATTACACTCCATAGATTGAGAGTTATACTCCATAGAATGAGAATTACACTCCATAGAATGAGAATTACACTCCACAGAATGAGAGTTATACTCCATAGAATGAGAATTACACTCCATAGAATGAGACTTACACTCCATAGAATGAGACTCCATAAATTGAGAGTTACACTCCATATAATGAGAATTACACTCCATAGAATGAGAATTACACTCCATAGAATGAGAAGAAAAAAGGTTTTGTCTTTTTGTTGTGAGGTCACATGAAGTAACTGCAGTTCATTTATTTATGTTTTGTTTTAACCAGGCAAGTCAGTTAAAAACAAATTATTATTTACAATGACAGCCTACAGTGGGTTAACGGCCTTGTTCTGGGGCAGAACAGATTATTATTTACAATGACAGCCTACAGTGGGTTATCGGCCTTGTTCTGGGGCAGAACAGATTATTATTTACAATGACAGCCTACAGTGGGTTAACGGCCTTGTTCTGGGGCAGAACAGATTATTATTTACAATGACAGCCTACAGTGGGTTAACGGCCTTGTTCTGGGGACAGCAGAACAGAACAGATTTTATTTACAATGACAGCCTACAGTGGGTTAACGGCCTTGTTCTGGGGCAGAACAGATTATTATTTACAATGACAGCCTACAGTGGGTTAACGGCCTTGTTCTGGGGCAGAACAGATTATTATTTACAATGACAGCCTACAGTGGGTTATCGGCCTTGTTCTGGGGCAGAACAGATTATTATTTACAATGACAGCCTACAGTGGGTTAACGGCCTTGTTCTGGGGCAGAACAGATTATTATTTACAATGGCAGCCTACAGTGGGTTAACGGCCTTGTTCTGGGGCAGAACAGATTATTATTTACAATGACAGCCTACAGTGGGTTAACAGCCTTGTTCTGGGGCAGAACAGATTATTATTTACAATGACAGCCTACAGTGGGTTAACGGCCTTGTTCTGGGGCAGAACAGATTATTATTTACAATGACAGCCTACAGTGGGTTAACGGCCTTGTTCTGGGGCAGAACAGATTATTATTTACAATGACAGCCTACAGTGGGTTATCGGCCTTGTTCTGGGGCAGAACAGATTATTATTTACAATGACAGCCTACAGTGGGTTAACGGCCTTGTTCTGGGGCAGAACAGATTATTATTTACAATGGCAGCCTACAGTGGGTTAACGGCCTTGTTCTGGGGCAGAACAGATTATTATTTACAATGACAGCCTACAGTGGGTTAACGGCCTTGTTCTGGGGCAGAACAGATTATTATTTACAATGACAGCCTACAGTGGGTTAACGGCCTTGTTCTGGGGCAGAACAGATTATTATTTACAATGACAGCCTACAGTGGGTTAACGGCCTTGTTCTGGGGCAGAACAGATTATTATTTACAATGACAGCCTACAGTGGGTTAACGGCCTTGTTCTGGGGCAGAACAGATTATTATTTACAATGACAGCCTACAGTGGGTTATCGGCCTTGTTCTGGGGCAGAACAGATTATTATTTACAATGACAGCCTACAGTGGGTTAATGGCCTTGTTCTGGGGCAGAACAGATTATTATTTACAATGACAGCCTACAGTGGGTTAACGGCCTTGTTCTGGGGCAGAACAGATTATTATTTACAATGACAGCCTACAGTGGGTTAATGGCCTTGTTCTGGGGCAGAACAGATTATTATTTACAATGACAGCCTACAGTGGGTTAACGGCCTTGTTCTGGGGCAGAACAGATTTTTTACCTTGTCAGTTCTGGTAACCTTTCGGTTACTGGCCCAACACTCGGCCACCTGCCGCCCCTAGGAAGCTCTGTTAATATTTTAATAAAGCAGTTGCTAAGAAACTAGTATGGTTGGTAAATTGAGCCGTTACAGAGCCAAACATTTTTATGTATCTGGTTAGACTTCATTCTTTCTCTACATCCCTTCCCCTCTCTAGCCCTGACAACAGTATTACAGAAACCATTTAAAATGATCTTTTACTAAAAGACACCAAGGAAATGGATACCCTAATATACTCTAGAGAGGGATTATTCCTACTGTTCATTAGTTACATGGATGTTTGCAGACAATATTGGATTATTCAGGTCCTGTGTGTAATTTATGCCTGGGCTGTAATTTGATCAGTATCACATGCTTTGTGTGTGTGTGTGTGTGTGTGTGTGTGTGTGTGTGTGTGTGTGTGTGTGTGTGTGTGTGTGTGTGTGTGTGTCTCGTCATCATCTATATTAACAGAGCTAATGCCAGTTTATTGGTATCCACAGGTGAAGAAGGCTCTTTGATGATTTCAAAACATTTAAAGTGAGGAGATGCCAAACGTTTTAATATCCAGTGTCTTGTTTGCCATACGTTTTTGCTGATGAAGGATGCTTGAGGGTGGGTTATCCTCCCCTTCTATTCCTTTCTGAGCAGTTAAGGAGCGCTTCGTTGGTCTCTTTTCCTGTTGCATCCTGGTCCTGTCTGAGGAGTTTGGTGCACTGTGCAGCACACTTCAAATCTGTTTCAGAGACCCATCAGTGTGTGTGTGTGTGTGTGTGTGTGTGCGTGCGTGCGTGTGTGGCCTTGTGTAAGTGTGTGTGTTTAAAGTACGGGAAGGAGGCTGGTCCGCCTCCAGGAGAAAGGAGAGCAGTGAGGTCTGTCTCCACCCCAGGACCCTTGTACTATAGAACCCCGTATACAGATCTCCTCCATCATCACACGTCTCTCTCATCTCAGTGGTTAACTCATTTGGCCCTGCTTATGCATTAAGTTGATTAATATGCAACACCATGAGTACCTCATGTAGGTTGAGACACCACTGATAGTGGTTGTGTGTAGGAGATCCATGCAAGCAGACAGTCTGTCAACTGTAGCCTATATGATCTGATAGGAAGCTTTCCATTGTTGTTATATGTTGTTTATCTGAAGAACAGAGCATGACGTATACCATGAAACTAGAATGACTAACTCTTTGACGTCACCCGCAGTTATTGAGGGATGTAATTTGACAACCAACCCATCTTCCATTGGACACATCCCTGAGGACTCCTCTAGTGTACATAAACTGTACTCTCATGTCCCCAGGAGTGTCTGCCACTCGCTGTGTGTGTGTGTGTGTGTGTGTGTGTGTGTGTGTGTGTGTGTGTGTGTGTGTGTGTGTGTGTGTGTGTGTGTGTGTGTGTGTGTGTGTGTGTGTGTGTGTGTGTGTGTGTGTGTGTGTGTGTGTGTGTGTGTGTGTGTGTGTGTGTACTGTCCCGGGGTGTGTCTCAGTCTGACACAGAGGGAACATGTATGTGATGTCGTCCTGAAGAGATACTTTGACCCCTGACCTCATACGAGAGGCCTTAAGACATTCAGTCGCTCACTCGTGTTAATACAGGCCTCTCTCTCCCTTTCCTCCTCTCCTCCTCTCCTCTCCTCTCCTCTCCTCTCCTCTCCCTCTCTCCTCTCCCTCTCTCCTCTCCTCTCTCTCCTCCTCTCCTCTCCCTCTCCCCCTCTCCTCTCCTCTCCTCTCCCTCCTCTCCTCTCCTCCTCTCCTCTCCTCTCCTCTCTCCCTCCTCTCCTCTCTCCTCTCCTCTCCTCTCCCTCCTCTCACTCTCCTCTCCTCTCCTCTACTCTCCTCTCCTCTCCTCTCCTCTCCTCTCCTCACTACATCTCCCCCTCTATCTCATTCTCCTTCTCCCTCCAGAAGTCTCTGGTGGCCTTGTCTCAAACCATCCCAGATAAGAAAAAGTCCTAAGGAGTTCATAGCCATTAGTGTTATTGAACTGGATCAGATAATGTAGTCAGAGTTTTGATTCTGAGAGCTCTTTAGAGCATGTGATTACTACAATAGCTGGGTCTCTAAAGGGCAGTGTGAGAGAGGGAAACAACAAATTATCAGGGTACTGCAGAATATTTTATCGATCTTTTTATAAAATCTATAAACTTTTCTTTCCTTTTCTTTTCTTTCCAGAACAACTTGAGGATGAGACATTGCCCAATAACGGAGGTGATTATTTCCATTTAAGCTGAAAATATAATTTCTCTCTTCACTGCTTTCCCAAACCAAACTATTCTGTCTCATTTACTCAGCATGAACCCCCATCTCTAGCTTCTCATCTAATGTTTAGTGATCAAGGTGGCTGTGGTTCGTCAAGCATCACTGTCCTCTACTCCTCTCCTATCTGAACCCCATGCTACATTGCATCTGCTCTTGATGTCAGATGCATGCTCTCTCTCTTCTTTGCTCTATCATCAGGCCATTATTTTTTTATAATAAAATATTTGTTTTATTATTATCGTTAAATGAGTATAAATGTAAATGTTTATGTTGTTTGTAACATGTTCCTCCTCCTCCTCCCTCCTCTAGCGGGCAGCCACGCCAAACAGGACTGGTCCATCCAGTGGCCCACCTCCGAGTCCGGCAAGGAGAACACTCCCTTCCCCTCTCCCGAACCCAGCCAGTGGGTCCGCTTCCAGCTCTCCCAAAGCCCCAAGGTCCAGGCCAAGTACAAGCAGCAGCACCACAGCCAATATCACAGCCCCCAGGCCTTGCTACCCTATCCATACGGCCCCTATGTCCAGCCAGACCGCCTCACCGTGGACAGCCACCTGGGACTGGGGGCCTTTCCCCCAATGGACATGGGCCACCGCTCCCTGCCCCCCTCGCCCCGCCAGAGGCACTTTGCCCACACCCCTCCCCGGACTCCTCTGGTGGTCAACAGCATGACCCCCCCGGGCACGCCCCCCATGAGGCGCAGGAACAAGGTGAAGGCTCCCGGGACGCCCCCACCCCCCAGCCGAAAGCTCATCCACCTGCTGCCTGGCTTCACGGCGCTGCACCGATCTAAGTCACACGAGTTCCAGCTGGGAAATCGCATAGGTCTGGAAGCAGCTGACATTCAGACACCCAAGTGAGTCATTTGACCTTTGTTTTATCTGAACCCTTAATACTGCTTTCACATAGAATTGACGATATTTTGCTGTAAAAAAGATGTTTATATGACCCGCTTACAAGAACTTTTACCAAGTTCTTACCTATGTGTTGTTTTATACCTCTAGTGGGGAATGATTGGTAGTAGTGGAGAGGGGTTTATTTTAATAAATCTATTGAGAATATACACCATCAAAAAAAATCCATGATTCATTCCTTTAGGCAGGTCCTAAGAAACACAAGACGAATATAATGTGTTTTCAAAAGAATAGAATTACATATTTTGAGATAATCAGGCCTATGTTATGAGTCCGTGCAGCCATTGCTGCGCCATCCAATTTAAATCAATAGGTCGTTATTTTGTTCATTAAACAGACAAGACACACCTACCTATTCACAGTCAACACACATATGTACAGTACCAGTCAAAAGTTAGGACACACCTTCTCATTCAAGGGTTTTTCTTTATTTTTTACTATTTCTACATTGTAGAATAATAGTGAAGACATCAAAACTATAAAATAACACACATGGAATCGTGTAGTAAACAAACAAGTGTTCAACAAATCAAAACATAAGTAGCCTCCCTTTGCCTTGATGACAGCACACTCTTGGCGGAGTGATATTTTGAAACAGAGCCCAATCATGCTTTTTTTATCCAGGTTTCATCTCTTTCCTACCCTCCCTCCGCTCTGTTAGAAAGCAGGCGTAGGGTCTTACCTTCAGCATGATACCCATAGAAAATAATAACAATCCTAATTTCAAAAGCATGTGAGTCTCATTCTTATTCCACAACCTCTGCAGGCTTTTGGAGTTGCCTATATGCGATTGAGCAAAAAAATAGGCCTACACTTGATTTAGGCTACATTATAGCACGCTAAATGTTTCTAATGAGAGGTAGATGAGCAAGCGAGCTACCACCTCCACTTATTTGCCCAGCCAGAAAACAATTCAGTGAATCAGTGAAACAAAATCACATTGATTGATTATCAGATGAGTCAGTGAAACAAAATCACGTTGATTGATTATCAGATGAGTCAGTGAAACAAAATCACATTGATTGATTATCAGATGAGTCAGTGAAACAAAATCACATTGATTGATTATCAGATGAGTCAGTGAAACAAAATCACGTTGATTGATTATCAGATGAGTCAGTGAAACAAAATCACGTTGATTGATTATCAGATGAGTCAGTGAAACAAAATCACATTGATTGATTATCAGATGAGTCAGTGAAACAAAATCACATTGATTGATTATCAGATGAGTCAGTGAAACAAAATCACGTTGATTGATTATCAGATGAGTCAGTGAAACAAAATCACGTTGATTGATTATCAGATGAGTCAGTGAAACAAAATCACATTGATTGATTATCAGATGAGTCAGTCAAACAAAATCACATTGATTGATTTGTCAGACGAGTCAGTCAAACAAAATCACATTGATTGATTATCAGACGAGTCAGTCAAACAAAATCACATTGATTGATTATCAGATGAGTCAGTGAAACAAAATTACATTGATTGATTATCAGACGAGTCAGTGAAGTCACAGGCTTTTGGTAGGTAGTAGGCCTGGGCTAATAAACGACTGTGAGTGAAGAGCAAAGCAATCAACCTGTGAAACTTTAGTCCAATATTTTCATCATTCGGTGATATTTATTCCCTCAGCGATTCTTTATGGATCAAAGTGGGTAATAAAGCAGTGCATGTGGTGGGTTATGTGAACAGATGGGTGAAGTGACTTCCCTCGCAAAGTTTTACAACTGGCAGGAGGATGGTAAACGGGCGTTGCCTTAGCAACCGTCAAGACTTTAGAAGCGTAGTGCGTGCCAATGCCGCCTCAGCATTGCGGCTATGTTTCATACAAAGCCGCAGGCAGAACTTTACTGAAATGATTACGAGGTCGTTTGGCGGAAATGAAAGTGTTGGCTTTGATCCCGGCCTTTCAAATATAAAGAAAAGGCGGGAAAAAGTTGGCAGTATGATAAAGTTGGCAGTATGATAAAGTTGGCAGTATGATAAAGTTGGCAGTATGATAAAGTTGGCAGTATGATAAAGTTGGCATCTTAGTATGGAAGGGATATTATTAGAATCCTCTTTTGCAAGGACCCTCCCCCACCCACAGACCCACCTTCCCACTGGCCAAATGATACAACAGCCATGTTTAGTGAACTGTCAGTAATGGGACCTGTTGAATGAAGTGTGAAGTGTTTGGTTTTTGGGGGGCTATTGGTCTATTACAGTAATAACACTTGTCTGGTTGTGATTTTGGAGCAGTTTGTTTGTTGTAACAAGTTTGATTCTTTTTGTTGGGGGACAAGGGTTCTCAAGGAGTTTGAGGATGAAGAGAGGGAGAGCTCGCAGTCGGTACAATCAAACTAAAAGCATAGACGTTTGTAAACAACTTTTTAGAGTTAGGGTTGTTCAACTTCAACCAACTGTTTGAGGCACACTTTACACTTTCAAAATCTCCTTTCTAATACAGCAAATCTATAGAATAAGGTGAAGTTCTTTAGAAGACAGAGAGGATAGTCCCAGGAAAGCAGCTCCATCTTGAAACTGTTTTATTAACCTCTTGATTCTAGCCATCCCGGATCCGGGATCGTGAATACAGCCTCAAGCTCATTACCATAACGCAACGTTAACTATTCATGAAAATCGCAAATGAAATGAAATAAATATATTTGCTCTCAAGCTTAGCCTTTTGTTAACAACACTGTCATCTCAGATGTTCAAATTATGCTTTTTAACCATATCTAAACAAGCATTTGTGTAAGAGTATTGATAGCCTAGCATAGCATTTAGCCTAGCATTCAGCATGCAACATTTTCACAAAAACAAGAAAAGCATTCAAATAAAATAATTTACCTTTGAAGAACTTCAGATGTTTACAATGAGGTGACTCTCAGTTAGATAGCAAATGTTCAGTTTTTACAAAAATATTATTTGTGTAGGACAAATCGCTCCGTTTTGTTCATCACGTTTGGCTATGAAAAAAACCTGTATCCAGGAGTGTAATTCTCTCCGCAAGCTCATTAGCATAACGCAACGTTAACTATTCATGAAAATCGCAAATGAAATTAAATAAATATATGAGCTCTCAAGCTTAGCCTTTTGTTAACAACACTGTCATCTCAGATTTTCAAAATATGCTTTTGAACCATAGCTAAACAAGCATTTGTGTAACAGTATTGATAGCCTAGCATAGCATTAAGCCTGGCATTCAGCATGCAACATTTTCACAAAAACAAGAAAAGCATTCAAATAAAATCATTTACCTTTGAAGAACTTCAGATGTTTTCAATGAGGAGACTCTCAGTTAGATAGCAAATGTTCAGTTTTTATAAAAAGATTATTTGTGTAGACAAATCGCTCCGTTTTCTTCATCACGTTTGGGTAAGAAAAAAAACGAAAATTAAGTCATTACAACGCAAACTTTTTTCCAAATTAACTCCATAATATCGACAGAAACATGGCAAATGTTGTTTAGAATCAATCCTCAAGGTGTTTTTCACATATCTATTCGATGATAAATCATTCGTGGCAGTTTCATTTCTCCTCTGAAGAAATGGAACGCGCATGGACCTAGAGATTACGCAATAATTTTGACGCAGGACAACGGGCGGACACCTGGTAAATGTAGTCTCTTATGGTCAATCTTCCAATGATATGCCTACAAATATGTCACAATGCTGCAGACACCTTGGGGAAACGACAGAAAGGGCAGGCTCATTCCTGGCGCATTCACAGCCATATAAGGAGACATTGGAACACAGCGCCTTCAGAATCTGGGGCATTTCCTGTATGAAATTTCATGTTGGTTTCGCCTGTAGCATTAGTTCTGGGGCACTCACAGATAATATCTTTGCAGTTTTGGAAACGTCAGAGCTTTTTCTTTCCAAAGCTTTCAATTACATGCATAGTCGAGCATATTTTCGTGACAAAATATCTTGTTTATAACTGTAACGTTTTTTTATCCAAAAATTAAAAGAGCGCCCCCTATCTCGAAGAAGTTAAACTAAGATTGAGATTAAGATAGACTTCTATACAAGTGAGAGGAAGAGGGTAATCATAGGAAACATTATATTGTCTCTAACTGCATTTAATAAAACAGAGCTGCTTTTCTGAGAGTGCCTTCTCTCAATGAACTCCATTTAGTCCTTTATCTTCCTGCCCGAGGCTCAATCAGTTTAATTCATTCAGTTTAATTCACGTCCACTAGCGCCCGTAGAGAAACAATGTCTGTCAACAGAACAGAGATAACAGTGAAAAGTGCTGAGTTCCTGAGCCACTGAACCAACCGTGTGTCTCATCTGGTGCAATTTTGATCAGATCAGATCAGCCTGTTTCCTCCAGGCCAGAGAGGGTCCACCCCAGTACCTCCAGTCATCAGGAACCATCAGGAGTCAGGAAAGGAGAGCCCCTCGGGAGACTAACAGTCATTTTTATAAAACTATTAGATTACAGTGGCCCATCGTTGCCTAATTGGTAAGTTATTATTTGGAGGTTATTTTCCTGCCATCTGGGTTGGGTTCTGCCCTGGTGTGTGTGTGTGTATTTGTGTGTGTGTGTATTTGCGTGTGTGTGTGTGTGTGTGTGTGTGTGTGTGTGTGTGTGTGTGTGTGTGTGTGTGTGTGTGTGTGTGTGTGTGCATGCATCCATGTGTGTGCGTGTGTGTGTGTGTGTGTGTGTGTGTGTGTGTGTGTGTGTGTGTGTGTGTGTGTGTGTGTGTGTGTGTGTGTGTGTGTGTGTGTGTGTGTGTGCGTGTGCATGCATCCATGTGTGTGTGTGTGTGTGTGTGTGTGTGTGTGTGTGTGTGTGTGTGCGTGCGTGCGTGTGTGCGTGCATGGATGTGTGTGTGTGTGCATGTACTTGTCTGTCCTGTGAGGTAGTGGATGAACAGGCAGTGAATAGGGACTCAATTAGCATTGGATAATTGATTACCGGTCCCTGAGCACTGACAGACTGCAGGCTCAGAGTTTAGCCCTCTAATCAATGACCGTTTTAGTACTGGCCTATGCCTGGAAAAGCTAGCACTCATCTGGACACAGTGGATCTTTCACTAACTCTCCTTGGGTACCCCCAGCCAGTTCCACTTTGCTTATCTATTCCTGAACTAGCAAAGCCTGATTCAACTAATTAACTCATCTTGGTTTTCTTGAAGGTTTTGGAAACACAGGCCTAGTGCTATTCCTCTACACAAATATATACCTTCCTAGTATTGAGTTGCAGCCTCGCTTCATCAGGCCATGGGCTCTACAAGGTGTCCAAAGCGTTCCACAGGGATTCTGGCCCATGTTGACTCTAATGCTTCCAACAGTTGTGTCAAGTTGGCTGGATGTTCTTTGGGTGGTGGAACATTCTTGATACACACGGGAAACTGTTGAGCGTGAAAAACCCAGCAGCGTTGCAGTTCTTGACACACTTACTACCATACCCCGTTCAAAGGCACTTAAGTCTTTTGTCTTGCCCATTCACCCTCTGAATGACACACATACACAATCCATGTCTCAATTATCTCAAGGCTTAAAAATCCTTCTTTAATAACCTGTCTCCTCCCCTTCATCGACACTGATTGAAGTGGATTTAACTGGTGACATCAATAAGGGATCATAGCTTTCACCTGGATTCACCCGGTCAGTGTATGTCATCAAAATAGTGTTCCTAATATTTTGTCCACTCAGTGTACATGGTTTAAAGAGGATAAATACAAGTCTACTTTTTGGTTCAGCTGACTTGTTTCTCCTAATGTTGACTACATGTTTTGTTCCATTATGTTTAATTTGTTATTTAGAACAGTAGGGGCACAACATGGCCAGATACAAAAGCTGCTTTTTCACTGTCTCATTTCCGGGTGCACTGTCATGGTTTTTGCTACTGTTACCACAGCTTCCTCATTCCTCCCCTTCTATCCTTAACATCTGAAAGAGCTGTCAACAACTCTCAGCTCATCCTGTCTTTTTTAATTAGAAAGTTGTTATAGCTGGTTTTTCACTTCATGGTTTCTCCTGCTGTTACCAAAGCGTCCTCATTCCTCACCTTCTATCCTTAGTGTCTGAAATAGCTTTCAAAACGTCTTACTCTCAGTCCTAGCACTGGAATGGTAGATGTGCAGAAGAATGTGCACGTAGAGATACTGGGGTGCAAATGAGCAAGATAAATAAATAAATACAGTATGGGGATGAGATAGTTGGATGGGCTGTTTACAGATGGGCTATGTACAGGTGCAGTGATCTGTGAGCTGCTCTGACAGCTGGTGCTTAAAGCTAGTGAGGGAGATATGGGTCTCCAGCTTCAGTGATTTTTGCAGTTTGTTCCAGTCATTGGCAGCAGAGCACTGGAACGAACGGTGGCCAAAGGAGGAATTGGCTTTGGGGGTGACCAGTGAGATATACCTGCTGGAGCGCGTGCTACGAGTGGGGGCTGCTATGGTGACCAGTGAGCTGAGATAAGGCGGGGCTTTACCTAGCAGAGACTTGTAGATGACCTGAGCCAGTGTGTTTGGCGACGAGTATGAAGCGTTGTCCTGCCAAAGAGAGCGTACAGGTCGCAGTGGTGGGTAATATATAGGGCTTTGGTGACAAAACGGATGGCACTGTGATAGACTGTATCCAATTTGTTGAGTAGAGTGTTGGAGGCTATTTTATAGATGACATCGCCGAAGTCGAGGATCAGTAGGATGGTCAGTTTTACAAGGGTATGTTTGGCAGCATGAGTGAAGGAGGCTTTGTTGCGAAATAGGAAACCGATTCTAGATTTAATTTTGGATTGGAGATGCTTAATGTGAGTCTGGAAGGAGATTTTACAGTCTAGCCAGACACCTAGGTATTTGTAGTTGTCCACATATTCTAAGTCAGAACCGTCCAGTGATGTAGTGATGCTGGATGGGCGGGCAGGTTTCAATAAGCATTTTTCTATCTGTTCCTGGTTCTACATTCTTTGAAAAGAGCACGCTTATTTAAGATGGTGAGGAAGGCACTTTTAAAGAATGACCAGGCATCCTCTACTGATGGGGTGAGGTCAATATCCTTCCAGGATACCCGGGCCAGGTCGATTAGGAAGGCCTGCTCGCTGAAGTGTTTCAGGGAGCGTTCGATAGTGATGAGGGGTGGTCGTTTGACTGCACGAGCTGCTAGGTGACCAATCAGTTCACCTATGGGGCAATCAGTTCACATATGGTGTCCAGGGCACAGCTGGGGGCTGAAGGGGATCTATAGCAAGCGGCAACGGTGAGAGACTTGTTTCTGGAAAGGTGGATTTTTAAAAGTAGAAGCTCAAACTGTTTGGGTTACAGACCTGGATAGTAAGACAGAACTCTGCAGGCTATCTCTGCAGTAGATTGCAACACCGCCCCCTTTGGCAGTTCAAGCTTGTCGGAAAATACTATAGTTAGGGATGGAAATTTCAGAGTTTTTGGTGCTCTTTCTGAGCCAGGATTCATATACGGCTAGGACATCCGGGTTGGAAAAGTGTGCTAGGGCAGTGAATAAAACAAACTTAGGGAGGATGCTTCTAATGTTAACATGCATGAAATCAAGGCTTTTACAGTCACAGAAGTCAACAAATGATAGTGCCTGGGGAATGGAAGTGGAGCTAGGCACTGCAGGGCCTGGATTAACCTCTACATCACCAGAGGAACAGAAGAGGAGTAGAATAAGGGTACGGCTAAAGGCTAAAATAACTGGTCGTCTAGAACGTACAGAACAGAGAGTAAAAGGAGCAGATTTCTGGGCACGGTAGAATAGATTCAAGGCATAATGTACAATTTATTTTTTTTAACCTTTATTTCACTAGGCAAGTCAGTTAAGAACAAATTCTTATTTTCAATGACGGCCTAGGAACAGTGGGTTAACTGCCTGTTCAGGGGCAGAACGACAGATTTGTACCTTGTCAGCTCGGGGATTCGAACTACCTTGTCAGCTCGGGGATTCGACTAGAATAGCTTCTAGTCTGAACTTTGTGACAAGTGGACTGATGCTGGAGAGTTTGCTGGTCGGGGACAGAACGCACTGACCAGCCTGTCTGCTGTCCTAACAATGAGGACCTTCTGACAGCCATGATACAGTTGAAAAAACAATTGACTTCACAATCCTCCTACTGCCTGTGAACAGTGAGTTACCTCATCAACCAGCCATGATAACGTTACCTGAATGGCTTCCTTCTTATTGTTTCCCCAAAGAGGGTAGACTACCCAGTTATCCATGAGTGGCCAAGAACCATTTGTTTTGGTCTTGGTTATGGATGAACGTTTGAAAAACTTGCGGTGTTCGAGTAGTCAAATTAATACCTTCCTCTTGATCATTTTTGAACGGTTGTTTTTAAATGTCAAAGACTAATTAATGATCTTCTCAGCTGCTGCTAATGAGAAGTGTTGAGAAATTAAAGGGTTGAAAGGCAGTAGTCTAATGACAGAACAATTTTATAGTTTGGCTTCAATTTAGAAGAAGTCTAATTAGCTAGTTTCAAGTATATTCTGTATGCAGTGAGTGGATGACCATTAAAAAAAAACGTCACTAATTTGTTAGAAAAAGAAAGAAAAGAAATCGACAACAGCAAGAAAAAGGTAACTGACTAGCCTTTCGCTGATTTGATAATTGGTATTATGGAAGGAGTGTTGCAACTTGTCTCCTTCTTAATTGACATATTTACATTTTATTTGGTGGCGTACTGAGAATATAATAAATATAATCTCTCTCTCTCATCAATCACCCACAGGCCAATTACACTGGATTCATGTAATTCACCAGCTTGATGCAGTAATCAGTTATAATCAATCAATCAATCAATCAATTGTTATTCTCCCTCTCTCTTTATCCCACTCTCTCGCTCCCTCTCTTTCTTCTCTCTCTTTTTCTCTATATATCTCTCCATCTTATTATCCCTCTCTCTCTCTCTCTCTCTCTCTCTCTCTCTCTCTCTCTCTCTCTCTCTCTACCTGTCTCTCTTGCATACACAAAATCAATTAAATCAACATTTACTTGTTTCATTTTTCACACAATGAACAGGGCTTCCCTGCATGATTAGCTGTGCTAATCTCTATTCGGTACACACTCAGTCAGGGAACAGAGTAGATGCAGAGTATCACATTGGTCTACTCTACCTTTCCATTAGCCATGCCTCAGGCCACTACCCCCCCACACCCCAATAAATCCAGTTCCTCAGGTACCCACCACCACTTAAACCTCCAGTGCCTCAGGTACCCACCACCACTTAAATCTCCAGTGCCTCAGGTACCCACCACCACTTAAACCTTATCGTCCGAGGAGCAGGAGTGCGACGGGCGGGAGGTGCGAGTGCCTATTAATTTTGCTAACGTTGCCTCTCTCGTCTCGCTGTCCTTTTCAAGGCGTGTGTTTCTCTCTCAGCTCAAGTGGTAATGGATGAGGCTCGTTGGCTATGGTAATGAGGAGCAATGTGTGTTGTGGAAAAGGCCACAGAGTTTTCTCTGTGGAGCCATCGAGTCGCATCTCATCTCCAGAAGTGTTGTGCAGCTCGTTGGCTTTGTTTACCAGTTTGAAACTTTGTTGGTGTATCACTAAATCGGCATTAAAAGTTTGGGGAACAACAAACGGAGAGCAGACATCCACCTCCACCTAGTTCAGCTGTGTTAGGGTTAGATGTGTGTAAATACTTCTCTGTTTAGGAGGTGTTTGTGTTATCTCAGTCCTCTAAGGGAAAAACAGAGAGTTTGTCATCATGCAGCTCTTCCCATGACCGCCTGCGTCAGAAGGACGATGACCTTTACCTCCGTTTTCTTTTCTCCTCTGTGTTACATAATTTGTTAAATAAAGTCCACCAAAGATAACCCTGTAGGAGCTGCACAGCTTCACAGCGGAGATTGGTGTATCTGTAAATAAGACCACTTTAAGCCGTACACTCCAGAGAGCGGGGCTTTACGGAAAAGTGGCCAGAAAAAAGCAATTGCTTTAAGAAAAAATATAAGCAAACACATTTGGTGTTCGCCAAAAGGCATGTGGGAGACCCTCCAAACATTTGGAAAAAGGTACTCTGGTCAGATGAGAGTAAAATTGAGCTTTTTGGCCATCAAGGAAAACGCTATGTCTGGCACAAACCCAACACTTCTCATCACCCCGAGAACGCTAACCCCAAGGTGAAGCATGGTGGTGGCAGCATCATGCTGTGGCGATTTTTTTCACTGGCAGGGACTGGGAAACGGGTCAGAATTGAAGGAATGATGGATGGCACTAAAAACAGGGAAATTCTTGAGGGAAACCTGTTTCAGTCTTCCAGAGATTTGAGATTGGGACAGAGGTTCACCTTCCAGCAGGACAATGATCCTAAGCATACTGCTAAAGCAACACTCGAGTGGTTTAAGGGCAAACATTTAAATGTTTTTGAATGGCCTAGTCAAAACCCAGACCTCAATCCAATTGAGAATCTGTGGTATGACTTAAAGATTGATGTACACCAGCGGAACCTATCCAATTTGAAGGAGCTGGAGCAGTTTTGCCATGAAGAATGGGCAAAAATTTCAGTGGCTATATGTGCCAAGCTTATAGAGACATACCCCAAGAGACTTGCAGCTGTAATTGCTGCAAAGGGTGGCTCTACAAAGTATTGACTTTGGGGGGTGAATATTTATGTACGCCCAAGTGTTCAGTTTTTTTTGGTCTAATTTCTTGTTTGTTTCACAATGAAAAATATTTTGCATCTTCAAAGTGGTAGGCATGTTGTTTAAAACAAATGATATAACCCACCCCCAAAATCTATTTTAATTCCAGGTTGTAAGTAAACAAAATAGGAAAAATGCCAAGTGGGGTGAATACTTTCACAAGTCACTGTATATACTGGAGGTACCATATTATGCCATTGTCATTTTTTCTTTAGCCTATATTTAACTAGGCAAGTCAGTTAAGCGCAAATTCCTTTTTTACAATGACGGCCTACCCCGGCCAAAGCCTCTCCTAACCCGGACGACGCTGGGACATTTGTGTGCCGCTTTATGGGACTCCCGTTCACAGCTGGTTGTGATATAGCCCAGGATCGAACCATGGTCTGTAGTGATGCCTCTAGCCACTGAGATGCAGTGTCTTAGACCGCTGCACCACTCAGGAGCCTCTAATAGCAGTGGGAGTACCATGTTATTATAGGATACTTTGCTATTCCACTGTTCTTACATAGGCGTTGTTCATGATATCTAGTCAATTTCATATAAAGTGCAGATACGCTTCCTTTGTGGAAACAGAAGCTCTAAATTCACAGAGAGATTTATTGAATGATTAACTCTTAACACCAATGCAGCTATGTGTTCATGTTGTTAAATATTCAATTCCTTCCAAAACCAATGTCTGTTTTACCTGGACAATACATTGACATATAGATCAGAGCCACAGCTAGTTCCCGGACAGACACATGACCTTTTGGTTTATTAGTGACACACACTACTGATCCATCCCTGAAAGAAGACACATCACGCTTCATGGACAGTCAAATGGTGTGTGTGTGTGTGTGTGTGTGTGTGTGTGTGTGTGTGTGTGTGTGTGTGTGTGTGTGTGTGTGTGTGTGTGTGTGTGTGTGTGTGTGTGTGTGTGTGTGTGTGTGTGTGTGTCCTCTTGGTTCTCGAGGAAAGCTCATCCATGTTAATCAGGTCTCTGCCCCCCTGCTAATAATGACAAGTCAGGTGAAAGGGGGTGTCAACGTGCCCCCCCCCCCATGCACATACACACAGACAGACAGACAGACAGACAGACAGACAGACAGACAGACAGACAGACAGACAGACCCTTATTCCGCTCTCAGTGTGTCCAGGGGTAATGAGAGCTCAGATGCCTCTCCCTGCGTCACACCAGGAAATTGGAGGCATGATTCTGAATTTATATCAGTATTTAGGAGTGTGAGGCTGTGCTGGACCGAATGCCATTGTTGCATAGTTGATTTATTAAGCCGTGATGCCGGAGAAGGGGTGAGGGGGGGTTGAGTGCGGGGCCAGAGGGGGTTTGGGTGGGTGTTGAGATTACTCTTGAGAACCCCAACGGGAGCTTGGATAGCCATAACAGAGAAGATTGAGAGGCAGCGAGGGGGAGTTGGTGGTCTGCTGCCCAGGTTCGCTGTTCAGTACTATTTCCTTTCCCCCGACTACCTAGACATCAACTCTATCAGTAATTTACCTCGCAGGCCATAGGTGGGATTTATCTCCTAGATGTGTGCTTTGGCATTGAAATCATCCCTGAGAGTTTAACGGCATCATCTTCGGTTGGTTTTGGTTCCATGGTTCTCAGACTCTTTGTTCCTCTGGTTAGTCTCGACTGTTCTCCATTTTAAAGTACCACTGAAGGAACATGGCTATGGGCCAAATTGCTTTTCTTGCATCTACCAGCATTTTTTTATTGTTAAGGTTTGCTCATTCAGGGGTTAACGTATGGTTTCCTTTTGAAATAATAGGAACTTCAATGTGGATCTACCTAGGAGGAACTCTGGCTGAAATGAATTATACTCTCTCTGTGTTATTTAACATGGAGACATAGTGTGGACATGTCTGATGTTTGATCAGACCATGGAAGTAGATTTCTTTAGGCCCCAGGCCAGACAGACTATCATAAGCTCTCATGTTTTGTGTTTAAAAGTGTGTCTGTTTCAGTGATATCGTCTTGCTGATGAACTAAATATGACCTTTTGATGTTCTGTGTGATCACCAGACACCAGACAGCGACTACAATATCCTTTGAGGAAAAGTTTTGTGATCATGAGATGATAATTCATTGTGTACTTGCTGAGAGATTTTCCTCGCATCACAATTGTCTTTTACCACAAAGATAGAAAACACATGATGTAGATGTTCTTGGGAACAATGTGGCAGCTATTGCAGGTTTATTGGGAAATCTTCAGAGATTATTTTTCATAGAGAGAGAGAGAGAGAGAGAGAGAGAGAGAGAGAGAGAGAGAGAGAGAGGGGGAGAGGAAGGAGAGACACACAGAGAGAGCGAGAGAGACATCAGCCTAAACATCAGCGCCACAGGTAACTTCCACAAAGCTGTGAACGATCGGAGAGACAAGGCAAGAAGGGCATTCTATGCCATCAAAAGGGACATAAAATTTGACATACCAATTAGGATCTGGCAAAAAATACTTGAATCAGTTATAGGACCCATTGCACTTTATGGTTGTGAGGTCTGGGGTCCGCTCACTAACCAAGAATTCACAAAATGGGTCAAACACCAAACACAGGAATGACAAAACACTAAGGTCCTGTTAGTATATAATGTCTGTTTTCTGAGAGTACTGTAACTCATATAACTGAGAATATTGTAACTCATATAACTGAGTACTGTAACTTATATAACTGAGTACTTACTGTAACTCATATAACTGAGAATATTGTAACTCATATAACTGAGTACTGTAACTTATATAACTGAGTACTTACTGTAACTCATATAACTGAGAATATTGTAACTCATATAACTGAGTACTGTAACTCATATAACAGAGTACTGTAACTCATATAACTGATATTACTGTAACTCATATAACAAGAGTACTGTAACTCATATAACAGAGTACTGTAACTCATATAACTGAGTACTGTAACTCATATAACTGAGTACTGTAACTCATATAACAGAGTACTGTAACTCATATAACTGATATTACTGTAACTCATATAACTGAGTACTGTAACTCATATAACTGATATTACTGTAACTCATATAACTGAGAATATTGTAACTCATATAACAGAGTACTGTAACTCATATAACAGAGTACTGTAACTCATATAACTGAGTACTGTAACTCATATAACAGAGTACTGTAACTCATATAACTGATATTACTGTAACTCATATAACAGAGTACTGTAACTCATATAACTGAGTACTGTAACTCATATAACTGAGTACTGTAACTCATAGAACTGAGAGTGTAACTCGTATAACAGAGAGTACTGTAACTCATATAACAGAGTACTATAACTCATATAACTGAGTACTTTAACTCATAGAACTGTGAGTGTAACTCACATAACAGAGTACTATAACTCATATAACTGAGTACTGTAACTCATAGAACTGAGTACTGTAACTCATATAACTGTACTGTAACTCATAACAAGTACTATAACTCATATAACTGAGTACTGTAACTCATAGAACTGAGAGTGTAACTCATATAACAGAGTACTATAACTCTATATAACTGAGTACTGTAACTCATATAACAGAGTACTGTAACTCATATAACTGAACTGTGATTACTGTAACTCATATAACTGATATTACTGTAACTCATATAACAGAGTACTATAACTCATATAACTGAGTACTGTAACTCATAGAACTGAGAGTGTAACTCGTATAACAGAGAGTACTGTAACTCATATAACTGAGCACTATAACTCATATAACTGAGCACTTTAACTCATAGAACTGTGAGTGTAACTCACATAACAGAGTACTATAACTCATATAACTGAGTACTGTAACTCATAGAACTGAGTACTGTAACTCATATAACTCAGTACTGTAACTCATAGAACTGAGAGTGTAACTCATATAACAGAGTACTATAACTCATATAACTGAGTACTGTAACTCATAGAACTGAGAGTGTAACTCATATAACAGAGTACTATAACTCATATAACTGAGTACTGTAACTCATAGAACTGAGTACTGTAACTCATATAACTCAGTACTGTAACTCATAGAACTGAGAGTGTAACTCATATAACAGAGTACTATAACTCATAGAACTGAGTACTTTAACTCATAGAACTGAGTACTGTAACTCATATAACTCAGTACTGTAACTCATAGAACTGAGAGTGTAACTCATATAACAGAGTACTATAACTCATAGAACTGAGTACTGTAACTCATATAACTGAGTACTGTAACTCATAGAACTGAGAGTGTAACTCATATAACTGAGTACTGTAACTCATATAACTGAGAGTGTAACTCATATAACTGAGTACTGTAACTCATATAACTGAGAGTGTAACTCATATAGAGATGCAGTAAAGAAGTCTTCTGCCATAACAGAACATTGACTATAGATCAGTATGGGGAATGATGCCTCAGTCACCATATAACCTCTCTTCAACCTTTATTAAAACAGCATGAAGGTGTCAGTGAAAGACTGATAATATACCCAAAAACCATTTGCATAAAAACAACAGGACTCTTCTTTCTCCATATGGGCCCAGTGAAAGCATCTGAATATGTATTGTTACTGATGTTAGTGAGACCTAGTCAAATACTTTATCTGAACTTTATTGAGTTTGCCTGACACAATGGAACCAATAAAATGTGTATATATATATATATATATATATAATTAATTGTGATTTCTTAGACATTATTGGGTACTATGTGAGACACAAAATCTGTAACACAAAATCTGTAACGCATCAAAATGTAGAAAAATAATACTTTCTGAAGGCATTGTATGTATATATATATATATATATATATATATGCATTACAGATTATATATATATACAATGCCTTCAGAAAGTATTAATTTTCTACATTTTGATGTGTTACAGATTTTGTGTCTCTGCCCTACACACATAGTACCCAATAATGTCTAAGTTTACACAATTCATTAAAAATTAAACGCTGAAATGTCTTGAGTCAAGAAGATTTCAACCAGTCACATGATAAGTTGCATGGACTCACTATGTGTGCAGTAATAGTGTTTAACATTATTTTTTAATGACTACCTCATCTCTGTACCCCACACATACAATTATCTGAGAGGTCCTTCAGTCGAGCAGTGAATTTCAAACACATGATTCAACCACAACAACCAGGGAGGTTTTTCAATGCCTCACAAAGAAGGGTACCTA
The DNA here is from genome assembly GCF_023373465.1 of Oncorhynchus keta. Taxonomy (NCBI): domain Eukaryota; kingdom Metazoa; phylum Chordata; class Actinopteri; order Salmoniformes; family Salmonidae; genus Oncorhynchus; species Oncorhynchus keta. The sequence continues at coordinate 36,844,295 of NC_068445.1, read as the reverse complement.
TTGGTAGATGGGTAAAACAAAGCAGACATTCAATATCCTTTTGAGCATGGTGAAGTTATTAATGACACTTTTTGAAGGTATATCAATACACCCAATTACTACAAAGATACAGGCGTCCTTCCTATCTCAGTTGCCGGAGAGGAAGGAAATCAGGGATTTTACCATGGAGGCCAATGGTGACTAAAACAGTTACAGAGTTTAATGGCTGTGATAGGAGAAAACTGAGGATGGATCAACAACATTGCAGTTACTCCACAATACTAACCTAAATGACAAAGTGAAAAGAAGGAAGCCTGTACAGAATAAAAATATTCCAAAAGATGCATCCTGTTTGCAATAAGGCACTAAAGTAAAACTGTAAAAAAGATTGGGTAAGAAATTAACTTTAATTCCTGAATACAAAGCATTATGTTTTGGGCAAAACCAACACAATGCATCAGTGAATACCACTCTTCATATTTTCAAGCATGGTCGTGCCTGCATCATGTTATGGGTATGCTCGTCATCGGCAAGTACTACAGAGTTTTTTTCCCAACACTCTACACAGCAAATTGGATGCAGTCTATCACAGTGCCATCTGTTTTGTCACCAAAACCCCATATTGTCACGGGATACTAGGAGTGGTGGGTTGGAATCAGGTGCAGAGAGCAGGGTTCAGTAAATCATGATTTATTCTCCCGCCAAAAAACGGTCACGCCAACATACAGGGCGCATAGAACAGACCAGCCCAAACACAGGACCAAACAGACCAGCCCAAACACAGGACCAAACAGACCGGAGAATACAAACATGAAACCACAACCAACAGAGTAACAAAAAACAATCCCGCACAAAACAAGGGCGGGTCAAACTACTACATATAGGGAAGCTAATTAAACTCAAATACACACAGGTGAAACTAATAAGACAAAACCAACAGACAAACGGAAAAGGGATCGGTAGTGGCTAGTAGGACGGTGACGACGACCGCCGAGCACCACCAGAACTGGCAGGGGAGCCAACTTCGGCGGAAGTCGTGACACATATACTACCCACCACTGCGACCTGTATGCTCTTGTTGACTGGCCATCGCTTCATACTCGTCGCCAAACCCACTGGCTCAGGTCATCTACAAGTCTCAGCTAGGTAAAGCCCCGCCTTATCTCAGCTCACTGGTCAACATAGCAGCACCCACTCGTAGCACACGCTCCAGCAGGTATATCTCACTGGTCACCCCCAAAGCCAATTCCTCCTTTGGCCGCCTTTCCTTCCAGTGCTCTGCTGCCAATGACTGGAACAAATGGCAAAAATCACTGAAGCTGGAGACCCATATCTCCCTCACTAGCTTTAAGCACCAGCTGTCAGAGCAGCTCACAGATCACTGCACCTGTACATAGCCCATCTGTAAACAGCCCATCCAACTATCTCATCCCCATACTGTATTTATTTATTAATCTTGCTCATTTGCACCCCAGTATCTCTACTTGCACATTAATCTTCTGCACATCTACCATTCCAGTGTCTAATTGCTATATTGTAATTACTTTGCCACCATGGCCTATTTATTGCCTTACCTCCCTTATCTTACCTCATTTGCACTCACTGTATATAGATTTGTATTTTTTTCTACTGTATTATTGACTGTATGTTTGTTTTACTCCATGTTTAACTCTGTGTTGTTGTATGTGTCGAACTGCTGTGCTTTATCTTGGCCAGGTCGCAGTAGCAAATGATAACTTGTTCTCAACTAGCCTACCTGGTTAAATAAAGGTGTTCTCAACTAGCCTACCTGGTTAAATAAAGGTGTTCTCAACTAGCCTACCTGGTTAAATAAAGGTGTTCTCAACTAGCCTACCTGGTTAAATAAAGGTGTTCTCAACTAGCCTACCTGGTTAAATAAAGGTGTTCTCAACTAGTCTACCTGGTTAAATAAAGGTGTTCTCAACTAGCCTACCTGGTTAAATAAAGGTGAAATACATTTTTTATTTTTCTAAATGTTATGACTTTTGTTATGACACTCCTGAACCTGTGACCAGAAACCAGCTGCAAGGGGGCAATACCAAAAAGTAGATGATCCATCTCTTCACAGCACATTCTGCATAGCTGGTTGTATGCCCCATATACTGTATATATAACATTTTGTTGGTAGCAAGAATTTTGTAAAATAATTTTCATTTAAAATAAATTCAACTAATTGTTGAATCAAGTGCCATGAGATCGGAACGTCAAAGATGTCTTCTCAGCATTTTTGTAACCTGTTTGAAGCAGCTGTCATCAAATGGAACTGGTATTTTTTATTTATTAATGAAAATGTTGATGTTCTAAAAAAAAAAAATACAAATCTAATTTGGATCTTTAATATAGGGCAGACAAAGAATTTCCTTACCTTCTCCACCTTCCACTTGCCTTCTCCATTTCTGCGGTAATGCTACAATCAATTGGTTATCAGTTTGTATCGAGCAAACATTCCTATATATTTTAGATAGCTGCATGCGTGACGTAACACCACCATTCATATTCATGATATAATTAATAAAAATAATGATTTTATATTTTTTTATATGTGTTTTTAATCAATTAGTGTATTTGAGTTTAATTAACCAGAATTGTTTTTTATTTTCTTGAGGCTGAAATGTAAATTGTAATCGTTTGTATGGCTTGGTTGAGAAAGGGCGATGCTTTGAACAAGGTTTAATTTTTAATTAACTGAAAATAAGAGGTTGTAATCTGCATGAAGGTAAAAAGCGATTTTGTAATGAAGAATGAGCCTGCCTTAAAAATCAACTGGAGAACCATTTTGGGCTTAAGTATAACTTTTGTATGAGTGACGCTTTTAGTGAGAGGTTCAATGCTTTAATATTTAAAAACCCCCAAACTCATATTCATTATATAAATAGGCATGTTTAATTTTCTCTGGCTTACCATTCCAAATACATTTTAATAATATTGCTCATATACATTAAGAAACGAGTCATCTGGAGTAATCAGGGCCATAAGTAAGTAAGTAAACTGTGATATGACTGATGTGTTAAGCAGTGTGATTTTTCCATAAATAGACAGGTACCTCTCCATGGTTGCAAGATCTTGTTTATTTTGGCAAACTTTCTATTGAAATGAGTCTTGGTAAGTTATTTTATATCTTTAGGGATATGAATATTAAGTATGTCTACTTCACCATCATATCATTTTATAACTACAGGGTAATGTCATAATCATTTAGTCCAGAGAAGCGAGAGAAATGATCTAGATCGTCAATGAGACTACACAGTTATCCAGGACTGGACGTCGGCACTTTTGTTTTTAGGCCGTGGATTTCCTAACCCTTGATCTTATTCTTGATCTGATCTTAAGAGAGAGCATTTCAATGGCCATAACAAATACATTTGGAGATAATGGACATCCTTGTTTATCCAATAGAATCATAAGTGAAAACCCTGCCTATCTTGCCACTTCAGGCACGCTAGAGCAAACGCTTAAAGTATTTGTCAGGGTTCAAATAGTATCTGAACCCAGCTCTGAGGTTAGTTAGTACAGAGGTATGCAGATGGAATCTCTGCAGTGCTTTTTAGGAGAAGGACACAATAGTTAATGAACCAACAGTACAGGCTGTAGTTCTTCAGTGGAAAATATTCCCACAGGTTGTGATGATTCACACGTAGAGACAGGAACCTGTGGAATAGTCATGACGTACGCTTTTCACTTCCTTTCATTTGATTTATCCGCAAAGGATGTGTTTGTTTGAAGTGTTGCATTTCTCTCTGCGGTCTTACGACGGATCAAATGAGGATTCCTTCAGTCTATATCAACGTAATTGGGGTGTGTGTGTGTGTGTGTGCGTGCTTGCATGTGTGTTCCTATTTGCTCTTCTGTGTAATGTCCACACCAGATAGTGGTGTTTTCCTGCTCCCTCCAGCAATGCTGATGTCTTGCCAAGAAAGGGAGTTGAGCCTTTAAAGAAAATCAAAGTGTTTTTAGGTTGCATCAGGTTTTCAGCTCTATAAACACAGTCACGACACTGGGCAATGGGATTCTGATTCAACTAACTCTATACATTGTAGAATGTACAAATAACAAGGCTATGAACTTCAGACCCCGAACATCAATCTACGGCAGGGTAGCCTAGTGGTTAGAGCGTTGGACTAGTAACTGGAAGGTTGCAAGTTCAAATCCCTGAGCTGACAAGGTACAAATCTGTCGTTCTGCCCCTGAACAGGCAGTTAACCCACTGTTCCTAGGCCGTCATTGAAAATAAGAATTTGTTCTTAACTGACTTGCCTAGTTAAATAAAGGTACAATTTTAAATGTAAAAAATAAAATAAAAACTGTGACAGTGTGTGTCCCATTATTCATAATAATATAAAATATACTGTACCTTACTAGCGTGCAACTTAGAGTTTACTCATGCTAGTATGAAATCTATAACGTGGATATTGCAACCCCCACATAGAATATGTTGACTCTCACCTCAAAGATTTCCCTGGCTGAAGGTATGATGGCACACTTACCAGTACTAGTGTGCTTATTGAGCTAGGTAGGGTACACTTAAGCCCTACTTAGTCCAAGGACCACTCATCATATGGAAAGAATCCATATAATGGATGGTGTTGACTCCCACATTAAGAGAATTCCCTTTCTGACAGTATGTTGAAATATGACAGTAGCCTTATGTTCCATGTCCCCCCCCCAGGACTGAACAGACTGCCATGCTGCTGATTTCAGCAATCGTGGTAGAATTATTCACACTCTAATGACATCTTACTTGACACCTGTCATCCTCCATCCTCTCAATTCAATCCAAGGGGCTTTATTGGCATGGGGAACATATGTTAACATTGTCAAAGCAAGTGAGGTAGATAATATACAAAAGTGAAATAAACAATACAAATGAACAGTAAATATTACACTCACAGAAGTTCCAAAAGAATAAAGACATTTCAAATGTCATATTATGTTTATATATATATATATACAGTGTTGTAACGATGTTAAAGTACAAAAGGGAAAATAAATAAGCATAAATATGGGTTGTATTTACAATGGTGTTTGTTCTTCACTGGTTGCCCTTTTCTTGTGGCGACAGGTCACAAAAATTGCTGCTGTGATGGCACACTGTGGAAATTCACCCAATAGATATGGGAGTTTATCAACATTGGGTTTGTTTTCGAATTCTTTGTGGATCTGTGTAATCTGAGGGAAATATGTGTCTCTAATATGGTCATACATTGGGCAGGTTAGGAAGGTTAGGAAGTGCAGCTCAGTTTCCACCTCCTTTTGTAGGCAGTGAGCACATAGCCTGTCTTCTCTTGTGAGCCAGGTCTGCCTAAGCCGGCCTTTCTCAATAGCAAGGCTATGCTCACTGAGTCTGTACATAGTCACAGCTTTCCTTAAGTTTGTGTCAGGGACAGTAGTCAGGTATTCTGCCACTGTGTACTCTCTGTTTAGGGCCAACTAGCATTCTAGTTTTTTTGTTAATTCTTTCCAATGTGTCAAGTAATTATCTTTTTGTTTTCTCATGATTTGGTTGGGTCTAATTGTGCTGCTGTCCTGTGGTTCTGTGGGGTCACTTTGTGTTTGTGAACAGAGCCCCAGGACCACCTTGCTTAGGGGACTCTTCTCCAGGTTCATCTCTCTGTAGGTGATGGCTTTGTTATGGAAGGTTTGGGAATCGCTTCCTTTTAGGTGGTTGAAGAATTTAAAGGCTCTTTTCTGGATTTTGATAATTAGCGGGTATCGGCCTAATTCTGCTCTGCATGCAGTATTTGGTGTTTTATGTTGTACACTGAGGATATTTTTGGTGTTTGGTGTTTGTCCTATTTTGTGAATTCTTGGTTTGGTGAGCAAACCCCAAACCTCACAACCACAAAGGGCAATGGGTCCTATAACTGATTCAAGTATTTTTTGCCACATCCTAATTGGTATATCAAATTTTATGTCCCTTTTGATGGCATAGAATGCCCTTCTTGCCTTGTCTCTCCGATTGTTCACAGCTTTGTGGAAGTTACCTGTGGCGCTGATGTTTAGGCCAAAGTATGTTAGTGGACGGTGTCAAGATGGAATTTGCATTTGTGGTCCTGGCGACTGGACCTTTTTTGGAACACCATCTCTCTCTCTCTCCATCTCTCTCATCTCTTTGTAGTAAGCAGCCATATTGGGAGTCCCTCTCTCCTTCTCTCAATTCAATTCAAAATACTTTATTGGCATGGGAAACATATGTTTACATTGTGCAAGTGAAATAGATAATAAACAATCATAAATTAACAGTTTTAACAAACGTTTTAAAAGAATATAGGCTATTCAAATGTTATATTATTGGCTATGTACAATGCACCAATGTGCAAATAGTTGGAAGTATATAAAATACAAATAAATAAACAGATAAATGTTTATATCTCTTTCTCTCTTTCTCTCTTTCTCTCTTTCTCTCTTTCTCTCTTTCTGTCTGTCTGTCTGTCTGTCTGTCTGTCTGTCTGTCTGTCTGTCTGTCTGTCTGTCTGTCTGTCTGTCTGTCTGTCTGTCTGTCTGTCTGTCTGTCTGTCTGTCTGTCTGTCTGTCTGTCTGTCTGTCTGTCTGTCTGTCTGTTTGTCTGTCCGTCCGTCCGTCCGTCCGTCCGTCTGTCTGTCTTTCTCTCTCACTCTCTCTCATTCTTTCTGTCCACACATAGGGAGAGATGAATGGGCCAAATTAGATTTTAATGCATAATGTGGTTTTAGAGTTATTGCCGACAAAGGCTTTAGTGAGAAAGTGATAACCTGCAGGCAGCTTCCTTATTGCAGAAGAAAGATTGTGACAATGTGTCGGAGGACTTTAAAAGGTCTAATTGTGTGACTGAGGATATGTCCTGCAGGCTTATACTAACTGACTGCAGTCTCACTCTGCCTGCCTGGGACACTGTGTCTCTGTCTGTCTGTTTCTGTTTCTCTGCCTCCCTGGGACACTGTGTCTCTGTCTGTCTGTTTCTGTTTCTCTGCCTGCCTGGGACACTGTGTCTGTGTCTGTTTCTGTTTCTGTTTCTCTGCCTCCCTGGGACACTGTGTCTCTGTCTGTCTGTTTCTGTTTCTCTGCCTGCCTTGGACACTGTGTCTCTGTCTGTCTGTTTCTGTCTATTTCTGTTTCTCTATCTCTACCTGCCTGGGACTCTGTGGCTCTATCTGTCTGTTTCTGTCTGTCTGTCTCTCTCTCTCTCTGTCTGTCTGTCTGTCTGTCTGTCTGTCTGTCTGTCTGTCTGTCTGTCTGTCTGTCTGTCTGTCTGTCTGTCTTTATCTCTGTGTCTCTCTCTGTCTGTCTGTCTCTCTCTCTCTGTCTGTCTGTCTGTCTGTCTGGCACTTTCTATCATTAGCGGGTATTGTCCTTATTCTGCTCTGCATGCATTATTTGGTGTTTTACGTTGTACACTGAGGATATTTTTGCTAAATTTCTCAATTTGGTGTTTGTCCCATTTTGTGAAATCTTGGTTGGTGAGTGGACCCCAGACCTCACAACCATAAAGGGCAATAGGTTCTATAACTGATTTCAAGTATTTTTTAGCCAGATCCTAATTGGTATGTCAAATGTTATGTTCATTTTGATGGCGTAGAAGGCCCTTCTTGCCTTGACTCTCAGATTGTTCACAGCTTTGTGGAAGTTACCTGTGGCGCTGATGTTTAGGCCGAGGTATGTATTGTTTTTTGTGTGCTGTAGGTGGACGGTGTCAAGATGGAATTTGTATTTGTGGTCCTGGTGCCTGGATTTTTTGGAACACCATTATTTTTTGTCTTACTGAGATTTACTGTCAGAGCCCAGGTCTGGCAGAATTTGTTCAGAAGATCTAAATGCTGCTGTAGGCCCTCCTTGGTTGGGGACAGAAGCACCAGATCATCAGCAAACAGTAGACATTTGACTTCAGATTCCGGTAGGGTGAAGCTGGGTGCTGCAGACTGTTCTAGTGCCCTCACCAATTTGTTGATATATGTGTTGAAGAGGGTGGTGCTCAAGCTGCATCCCTGTCTCACCCCATGGCCCTGTGGAAAGAAATGTATGTGTTTTTTTGCCAATTTTAGCTGCACATTTGTTGTTTGTGTACATGGATTTTATAATGTTGTAGGTTTTTCCCGCAACACAACTTTTCATCAATTTGTATAGCAAACCTTCATGCCAAATTGAGTCAAAAGCTTTTTTGAAATCAACAAAGTATGAGAAAACGTTGCCTTTGTTCTAGTTTGTTCGTGAATTAGTGTGTTTAGGGTGAATAGGTGGTCTGTCGTATGGTAATTTGGTTAAAAAACCATTTGACATTTGGTCAGTACATTGTTTTCACTGAGGAAATGTACGAGTCTTACTGTTAATGATATTGCAGAGGATTTTCCCACGGTTACTGTTTACACATATCCCACGGAAGTTATTGGGGTCAAATTTGTCTCCACTTTTGTGGATTGGGGTGATCAGTCCTTGGTTCCAAATATCGGGGTAGATGACAGAGCTAAGGATGATGTTAAAGAGTTTAAGTATAGCCAATTGGAATTTGTGGTCTGTATATTTTATCATTTCATTTAGGACACCATCAACACCACATGCCTTTTTGGGTTGGAGGGTTTGTATTTTGTGCTGAAGTTCATTCAATGTAATTGGAGAATCCAGTGGGTTCTGGTAGTCTTTAATAGCTGATTCTAATATGTGTAATTGATCATGCATATGTTTTTGCTGTTTGTTCTTTGTTACAGAGCTAAAGGGATTGGAGAAGTGGTTTATTCACACATCTCCGTTTTGGATAGATAACTCTCTGTGTTGTTGTTTGTTTAGTGTGTTCTAATTTTCCCCAGAAGTGGTTAGATTGTATGGATTCTTCAATTACATTGAGCTGATTTCTGAAGTGTTCCTTCTTTTTCCCATAGTGTATTTCTGTGTCATGTTAGTGATTTTGTCACATTCTAACCATCGTTCTTGTGTGTTTTCCTTGTTTTAGTGTTGGTCAGGACGTGAGCTGGGTGGGCATTCTATGTTGTGTGTCTGGTTTGTCTATTTCTATGTTTGGCCTGATATGGTTCTCAATCAGAGGCAGGTGTTAGTCATTGTCTCTGATTGGGAACCATATTTAGGTAGCCTGTTTTGTGTTGGGTTTTGTGGGTGGTTGTCTCCTGTGTCAGTATTTGTACCACACGGGACTGTTCCTTGTTTTCATGTTCCTTGTTTTCATGTTCCTTGTTTTCATGTTCCTTGTTTTCATGTTCCTTGTTTTCATGTTCCTTGTTTTCATGTTCCTTGTTTTCATGTTCCTTGTTTTCATGTTCCTTGTTTTCATGTTCCTTGTTTTCATGTTCCTTGTTTTCATTTTTCTTGTTTTGTAGTCTATTTCATGTATAGTTTTCGTTATTAAAAGAACCACTCTACGTCTTGGTCCGATCCCTGCTACTACACCTCTTCTTCAGAGGAAGAAGAGAACCGTTACAGATTTGCCATAGTGAAGGTGTACTGTAGGCTCGGGTTTTCTGGGTCTCTATGTTTTTGTTTGGATAGGTTTCTCAATTTCTTTGTTATGTTTTTGCATTCTTCATCAAACAATTTGTCATTATTGTTAACTTTCTTAGGTTGTCTGCTTGACATTTTTAGATTTGATAGGGAAGCTTTAGGTTAAATATACTGTTTTGGTTTTCTTACTGCCAAGTTTACACCTTCACTATTACAGTGGAACATTTTTTCCAGGAATCTGTCTTAAAGGGATTGAATTTGTTGTTGTCTCATTGTTTTTTGGTAGGTTTCTACACTACTTTCCTTCCAACTATAGTGTTTCTTAATATTATGCAGTTCCTTTGGCTTTGATGCCTCATGATTGAGTATGTATCTGTTCAAGTACTGTGATTCAAGACTGTGATTTTGCTGTGATCTGATAGGGGTGTCAGTGGGATGACTGTAAATGCTCTGAGAGACTCTGTGTTGAGGTCAGTGATAAAGTAGTCTACAGTACTACTACCAAGGGATGAGCTGTAGATGTACCTACCGTAAGAGTCTCCTTGAAGCCTACCATTGACTATGCACAGACCCAGCGTGTGACAGAGCTATAGGTGTACCTACCGTAAGAGTCTCCTTGAAGCCTACCATTGACTATGCACAGACCCAGCGTGTGACAGAGCTATAGGTGTACCTACCGTAAGAGTCTCCTTGAAGCCTACCATTGACTATGCACAGACCCAGCGTGTGACAGAGCTATAGATGTACCTACCGTAAGAGTCTCCTTGAAGCCTACCATTGACTATGCACAGACCCAGCGTGTGACAGAGCTATAGATGTACCTACCGTAAGAGTCTCCTTGAAGCCTACCATTGACTATGCACAGACCCAGCGTGTGACAGAGCTATAGGTGTACCTACCGTAAGAGTCTCCTTGAAGCCTACCATTGACTATGCACAGACCCAGCGTGTGACAGAGTTGCAGGAGTTGTGACCTGTTATTGTTGGTTGTTTTGTCATAATTGTGTCTAGGGGGGGCATATTTGGGAGGGAATGTTGTCACCTCCAGGTAGGTGTTTGTCCCCCTGTGTGCTGAGGGTGACATTCACCACAGACTAGGACTATGCCCCAAGGCCTGGAAATGGTTGATCTCCCCTTCTAGGATGGAGAAGCTGTCATCGTTAAAGTATGGGAATTCTATTGGGGGGGATATAGGTAGCAAACATGAGGAGATCATTTCCTTATTAATTTCAAGCCAGATGTCAAATGTTTCTGTTCTAACTAATTTAATAGAGGGGATTAGTTCTGATCTATAACAAATTAGCATACCCCTTGAGTCCCTTCCCTGTTTCACACCTGGTAGTTTGATGGATGGGACTACCAGCTTTCTGTAACCTAGTGAGTAACCAGGGGCTCCTCTATACCATGTTTCTTGCAAGATGTCAACGTCTGTATTTCTGATTTCTTTGATGAAGTCTTGGTTCATGCTCTTTAGGCCAAATGCAGATGACCTCTGACCTTGTATATTCCAGGATGAGATAGTAAATGCTTTGTGTTCCATAGTGTCTAGTGTTGTTTTCCTGTGGCTGGGACCATTACGGTAGGTGTGAGCAGAGCATGTTGAGCATCAAATACATACCACTTAGGTCGCAGGATGGACCTTGAGCGGGTGTATTAGTGGGGGTTGGGCCGGTGTATTAGATGACTCCTTGCTGTCCCCAGTCCACCTGACCGTGCTGCTGCTCCAGTTTCAACTGTTCTGCCTTATTATTATACGACCATGCTGGTAATTTATGAACATTTGAACATCTTGGCCATATTCTGCTATAATCTCCACCCGGCACAGCCAGAAGAGGACTGGCCACCCCACATAGCCTGGTTCCTCTCTAGGTTTCTTCCTAGGGTTTGGCCTTTCTAGGGAGTTTTTCCTAGCCACCGTGCTTCTACACCTGCATTGCTTGCTGTTTGGGGTTTTAGGCTGGGTTTCTGTTCAGCACTTTGAGATATCAGCTGATGTACGAAGGGCTATATAAATACATTTGATTTGATTTGATTAGTTGGGGTTGGGCCATGTTGAGGCCCTTGCTGCAGAGGCAGGGTGCATGGGGGGGAGGGCATAAGACTGATCTGGGGAGGCTTATTAAATTCATTTCTCTCTTTCTCTCTCTCTCACTCTCACTCTCTCTCACTCTCACTCTCTCTCACTCTGTGCACTCCACTCTGTCACTTTCGCTCTGTCTCTGTTTCTCTATCTCACACTCAGCCTTCAGGGAGAATGATGATATGACGTCTCAGGATATTTTACATGTCTGAAGTTATTTGAGTTTGCCGTTTTCAAAGTATAAAATGAGGGGGGGGGGGGACTCTGGATAACCCTAGCCATGTTATACTGCATCTTTCAACTGATGGCTATACATCATCAACAGTTTTATAACTGTAGTTGTATAAGAAGTTGTATTATAAGAGCTTTTTAACATTTGGACCCATTCAAGAGTTGTTCTTATTTTTTACTATTTTGTACAATTTTCTGCATTGTAGAATATGGTAACCAAAAACGTGTTAATCAAGTCAAAATATGTTTTATATTTTAGATTCTTCAAAGTAGCCACCCTTTGCCTTGATGACAAAACATTCCAGTGTTATACTTGCTATATTGTATTTACTTTGCCACCATGGCCTTTTTTTTTGTTGCTTTTACCTCCCTTATCTCACCTCATTTGCTCACAACGTATATAGACTTACTTTTCTACTGTATTATTGACTGTATGTTTGTTTTACTCCATGTGTAACTCTGTGTTGTTGTATGTGTCGAACTGCTACCTGGTTAAATAAAGGTGAAATAAATAAATAAATAAATACAAATCTCATCCCAAACCATCTCAATTGGTTGAGGTCGGGTGATTGTGGAGGCCAGGTCATCTGATGCAGCACTCCATCACCATCCTTATTGGTCAAATAGCCCTTACACAGCCTGGAGGTGTGTTTTGGGTCATTGTCCTGTTGAAAAACAAAAGATAGTCCCAAACCAGATGGAATGGCGTATCACTGCAGAATGCTGTGGTAGCCATGTTGGTTAAGTGTGCCTTGAATTCTAAATAAATCACTGACAGTGTCACCAGCAAAGCACCATCACACCTCCTCCTCCATGCTTCACGGTGGGAACCACAAATGCGGAGATCATCCGTTCACCTACTCTGTGTCTCACAAAGACATGGTGATTGGAACCAAAAATCTCACATTTGGATTCATCAGACCAAAGGACAGATTTACACCAGTCTAATGTCCATTGGCCCAAGCAAGTCTCTTCTTATTGGTGTATTTTAGTTGTAGTTTCTTTGCAGCAATTCGACCATGAAGGCCTGTCTCCTCTGAACAGTTGATGTTGAGATGTGTCTTTTACTTGAACTCTGTGTATAATTGAAGAATAAAGCTTTATAACTGTAATTTATAACTGTTTAATTACAGATTAACTGTTTCTCTGTGCGTAAGAGCTTTCAAATTGTATAATATCAGTTTATAACTGTTTAATAAGAGTCATTTTGTATTTCTATGTGTCTCAGAGTGAAGCAGAAGAAGTCCAAGCCTCAGCACCTGAAGATCAACAGTAGTATGGGGAGCTGTGAGAACCTGCCGACCCAGCGTTCACCCCTACACTCCTCTGACCATCGCTCCCTCCGTTCCTTTTTCTTCCCCACCTTCATGCCCTCCACTCCCCCTGTCTACTCCGATGCAAGTAAGTACCCTTTTTTAGAACACTAAGCCTTATAGTACCCGTTAGTCTAGGAGTGTTCAATTCTATCTCAAAATGGCCGATGTGGGTGCAAGGAGTAACTCACCCGATTCAACTAATAAAATCTTGATTGAAGATTGTCATTGCTTGGCTCGTTGAACCAGGGGTGTTATCTAGTGTGCAGTGGTTTAAATTACTTAAGTAAAAATACTTGAAAGTACTACTTAAGACGTTTTTTGGGGTATCTGTACTCCTAACTTTACTATGTATATTTTTGACAACTTTTACTTTTACTTCACTACAGTCCTAAAGAAAATTATATACTTTTAACTCCATACATTTTCCCTGACACCCAAAAGTACTCTTTACATTTTGAATGCTTAGCAGGACAGGAAAATGAACAAATTCACACACTTATCAAGAGAACATACCTGGTCATCCCTACAGCCCCTGATCTGGCGGACTCACTAAACACACATGCTTTGTTTGTAAATGATGTCTGAGTATTGGAGTGCGCCCCTGGCTATCCATAAAATTAAAATAAACAGGAAAATGATGCCTACTTTTGATACTTAAGAATATATTAGTGATTACATGTACTTTTGATACTTAAGTACATTTCAAATCAAATACTTTTAGAGTTTTACTCAAGTAGTATTTTAATGGGTGACTTTCACTTTTTCTTGAGTCATTTTCTATTAAGGTATCTTTACTTTTACTCGAGTATGACAATTGGGTACTTTCTCCACCACTACTAGTGTGTTACATGATTGTTGATTGTCCACTGTCTGTCTACAGGTCTTTCTCTAGTAATGACTTTATGGGAGCATCACGTTTTAGGGAAGAACCAGATGCAGACAGTGTCGAAGTAACAAGATTGTATTACTAGAACAGGGGGCAGGCAAAACAACAGGTCAAGGGCAGGCAGAGGTCAGTAATCCAGATCAGAGTCCATGGTACAGAACGACAGGCAGTCTCGGCGTCAGGGCAGGCAGAGGTTAATAATCCAGGTTGGTGTGACAAGGTACAGAACGGCAGGCAGATTGGGGAAAACTGGGAAAACTAGAAAACAGGAACTAGAAAGAGACAGGAGCAAGGGAAGAAACGCTGGTAGACTTGACAAACAAAACAAACTGGCAACAGACAAACAGAGAACTCAGGTATAAATACAGTGGGGATAATGGGGAAGATGGGCGACACATGGAGGGGTGTGGAGACAAGCAAGCACAAAGACAGGTGAAACAGATCAGGGAGTTTAGGGAGTTTAGCCATACTTAAACACATAACAAGCATAACAATCGGTCCTGAACGAGAGAGCGAGACGGGGACGATGTGAGGAGACTGAGAATGACGGAAGGAGGCAGGGACAGGGATGTCAGGGAATGAAATATGGACGTCGATAGGGGATCTGAATGGGTCTAGACTCTGACTAATAGTCCTTGATTAATTGTTTGGGGTTTTAGACTGGGCTTCTGTCACTTTGTGACATCGGCTGATGTAAAAAAAGCCTTTATAAATACATTTGATTGATTGTCAGGTATTACCATGGAAGTCTGGATTCACATTGTGGACTCGAGGGTATACGAGAAGCAGCAGGAAGTTGCTCTTTACACATCCGTACACAGACTCCTACATAGGCTATACATACACAAAACAAAGATAATGCATAATGGTTATCGCTCAAGTTGTCTACTTCAATTAATCTCCTGCAACATAAAATGGGATGAATGATGTGCCTGTTTGTGTGTTTTTGTAGGGAGTGAAAGAGGGAGAGAAAGGGGGGGAGAGAGAGAGAGTCAGACAAACAGGGAGAGAGTTAAGGATAGAGAGAGAAAGAATGAGAGAGCAGGAGAGAGAAGGAGTCAGATAGACGGACAGAGAGAGAGAGTTTAGGATAGAGAGAGAAAGAACGAGAGAGCAGGAGAGAGAGAGACAGAGAGAGAGTCAGACAGACGGACTGACAGAGAGTTTAGGATAGAGAGATATAGAACGAGAGCGCAGGAGAAAGGGAGAGTCAGACAGACAGACAGACAGACAGAAAGTTTAGGATAGAGAGAGATAGAACGAGAGCGCAGGAGAAAGGGACAGACAGACAGACAGACAGACAGACAGACAGACAGACAGACAGACAGACAGACAGACAGACAGACAGACAGACAGACAGACAGACAGACAGACAGACAGACAGTTTAGGATAGAGAGAGATAGAACGAGAGCGCAGGAGAAAGGGAGAGTCAGACAGACAGACAGACAGACAGACAGACAGACAGACAGACAGACAGACAGACAGTTTAGGATAGAGAGAGATAGAACGTGACAGTGATGATAGTTCTTCCTGCTGCATGATGGAATATGATAAGCTTCTTGTTAAGTCATGTTTAATACGACACCAGTTGCTAAAAGTCAAGTGCTCCTGGTAATCCAATATCTCCCTCAGTAATTACTGTCTTTGTAATTGAATGTAATTTAAATGTCACGTAAGTACAAATAAGTATAATTACTGTCTCTTGTTCTTTATGTCAGTGTTAGGGGCTCGCGCCTCTAGATATTCAGGACTATAAACTAAGTGTGTTTAATTCCAGTGTTTGAGGACCACTGATGGTTCAGCTTTTTCTTGCCGTCAGTGACTGACTAGACTACTGATGTGTCTATTCTCTGTCCAGTGAGACTAATTGACCAAGTGATTACCAGGGATAAGATAGAACCAAAGAGGTTGACTTTAACATCAGATCTAGAATCAAATAACCTTACCTAACAGTAACCATTAGTAATTTGGACAAAATATCTGACCCAGAACCAGAGGTTAAGGTCAAAGTCCACCCACTCCAGAACAACTGACATGGCCCTCCACCCACTAGAACAACTGACATGGCCTGGCCCTCCACCCACTAGAACAACTGACATGGCCCTCCACCCACTAGAACAACTGACATGGCCTGGCCCTCCACCCACTAGAACAACTGACATGGCCTGGCCCTCCACCCCCTAGAACAACTGACATGGCCTGGCCCTCCACCCACTAGAACAACCGTCACGAGAACAACCGACATGGCCTGGCCCTCCACCCACTAGAGCAACTGACATGGCCTGGCCCTCCACCCCCTAGAACAACTGACATGGCCTGGCCCTCCACCCACTAGAACAACCGTCATGAGAACAACCGACATGGCCTGGCCCTCCACCCACTAGAGCAACCGACATGGCCTGGCCCTCCACCCACTAGAGCATGGCCTGGCCCTCCACCCACTAGAACATGGCCTGGCCCTCCACCCACTAGAACAACTGACATGGCCTGGCCCTCCACCCACTAGAACAACTGACATGGCCTGGCCCTCCACCCACTAGAACAACTGACATGGCCTGGTCCTCCACCCACTAGAACAACTGACATGGCCTGGCCCTCCAACCACTAGAACTACTGACATGGCCTGGCCCTCCACTCATTATATTCCTGTGGCTCTGACAAAGACATTAGAGATTAAGACAATTGCCTATCTAAGGCAGTTATTCATAGTAAGTGGCGGCATCCCTAATGCTTTTATCTGTCTGCTTAGCCTCCACCTGGGGTCCCAGTGCGGCTCATAGCAGGACAGAGCCACGGAGCAGGCCTGGTGGGTGTTGTCAGTCTGTTAATGGGTCTGCTTGGGGTCCGGAAAGAAAGATAGATATCCAGAATGCTGCCGCAGTTTTATTGAGCACGCTGTGCCGTAAAGTATCTGCTTGGGATCTGCTCAGCACAGCTCATCTGTAAAAGCCCCTTCTGGCATTACAAGAACCAAGCAACTGGCTCTGATATCTGTTTCAAAGAGCAGGGACCCCATGAGGACCCATGAGGACCCATGAGGACCCCATGAGGACCCACATGGCTCAATTTACCACTGTTGCCAGGTAAACACAGACACCACCTGGCTCATTTTACCACTTCCAGCTAAACACAGACACCACCAGGCTCATTTTACCTCTGCTGTCTGGTAAACACAGACACCACCAGGCTCATTTTACCACCGCTTCCAGCTAAACACACCAGGCTCATTTTTCCACCACTTCCAGCTAAACACAGACACCACCAGGATCATTTTACCACCTCTGCCAGGTAAACAAAACACTGCCTTTATAATTTGACCACCACTTCTAATGAACACTTCTGCTCCCCACATAAACAGTATAATGACTAGGACAGACATTCACTGCCTGAGGTAGTTCTGGTCCAGATCTGTTTGTGTTGTTTTACGTCATTTAGTAGACATACTCTATTCCAGAGCAATTAGAGTTTAGTGACTTGCTCAAGGGCACATTGACAGATGTCTCACCTTGTCAGCTCAGGGATTCAAACCAGCAACCTTTCGGTTTTAACGCTTTTAACCACAGGCCTACCTGCCATATGAGTTGGGAAGACAGCACAAACAGATCTGGGACCAGGTCTGAGGGGCTTTGGCCCATTTGTAGAAGATAATATGTATTTTCTAACGTGTAGTTTTTAATGACCATCACCATCACCATGTACAACAGGAAATTCTAGGGCACTTGGTGATAGGTGAGAAGAGGGAGGGGTGTTCTCCTCGTCAAAGATGACATCAAAACAATATTCTGTAGAAAAGGTCATACCCACACGTTGAATGGTTGTCATGGAAACAGTGCTGGCAACAAGGCTCTTTGTCTCCAGTCGAACGGAGGAGTTTGTTTCACACCGTGGAAATTACAGTTACATTTCACCACTGCTCTTTGCCAACTTCTGCTACTGAGAATACACATTGTATTAAAGAAAAATACTTCAAACTTGTTATTGTGTTTCAAATCATCCAGCCCTGTCTTCTGACTCTTTTTCCATTTACCTTTATTTAACTAGGCAAGTCAGGTGAGAACATTTTCTTATTTTCAATGACGGCCTGGAAACAGTGGGTTTAACTGCCTGTTCAGGGGCAGAACGACAGATTTGTACCTTGTCAGCTCGGGGGTTTGAACTTGCAACCTTCCGGTTACTAGTCCAACGCTCTAACCACTAGGCTACCCTGCCGCCCCATTTGGTTTCCACACATAAGGATACCACTGCTGTAGATGCCTGTGATCAGAAAGGCAGACATGTTTTTTCTACTTTATGGTGTAATATCCTCCATGTCTATGTATCCTCTCTCTCTCCCTGATGTTTGGCTGTTTGTCATCTTATTAGATTATGACACGAGTGGGGAGGGGGATGGGGGGGTGGAGGGGTAAGGAGGCTGTGAGTCTATCCAAATTAAAGAGAAAGAATGGGGGACACTGTTGTCTGGCGCCTTTGGGTTACTCTGACATCCGTCTGTGTGTGTGTGTGTGTGTCGTGTGTGTGTGCACGTGTGTGTTGGCTTGAGAGGCACACATGTGCAAAGATTCATCAAGTCAGGCCCAAAGATGTCAACCCCATGCGATGTTGCGGTTACGAGGCTGTTAGTGTAAACAGACTAAACAATAAGCAGATGATGTCACTTCCCCTTCTCTATCAGATTATCAGGCTGCATGAGTGTAATTTAGCGACGTATTGGACTGTGAACCAGAGACACAGAGACACAGAGTTTGTGTGTGCAACAGAAACTCGGAAATGCAGTGTTTCTGGACCTACGTTGATCAGTCCTATCATCAATCATTGATATCCACTTCAGTGGCGTGCTGTCACACAGTAAACCCTTAATTCAGCAGGTTATTACTGGGTTACTGGTACAAGCTCAGATTTTTGTAATAATGTTCTAATACTACATTACATTAAGTATCATAGCATTATTTAAATATTCCCCATGTCATGTTAATGAGGCTCCAACATGGCTGCTATAGAATGTTGTAGTGTCATGTTAATGAGCTCCAACATGGCTGCTATAGAATGTTGTAGTGTCATGTTAATGAGGCTCCAACATGGCTGCTATAGAATGTTGTAGTGTCATGTTAATGAGGCTCCAACATGGCTGCTATAGAATGTTGTAGTGTCATGTTAATGAGGCTCCAACATGGCTGCTATAGAATGTTGTAGTGTCATGTTAATGAGGCTCCAACATGGCTGCTATAGAATGTTGTAGTGTCATGTTTATGAGGCTCCAACATGGCTGATATAGAATGTTGTAGTGTCATGTTAATGAGGCTCCAACATGGCTGATATAGAATGTTGTAGTGTCATGTTAATGAGGCTCCAACATGGCTGATATAGAATGTTGTAGTGTCATGTTAATGAGGCTCCAACATGGCTGCTATAGAATGTTGTAGTGTCATGTTAATGAGGCTCCAACATGGCTGTTATAGAATGTTGTAGTGTCATGTTAATGAGGCTCCAACATGGCTGCTATAGAATGTTGTAGTGTCATGTTAATGAGGCTCCAACATGGCTGATATAGATGGTTGTAGTGTCATGTTAATGAACTCCAACATGGCTGCTATAGAATGTTGTAGTGTCATGTTAATGAGGCTCCAACATGGCTGTTATAGAATGTTGTAGTGTCATGTTAATGAGGCTCCAACATGGCTGATATAGAATGTTGTAGTGTCATGTTAATGAGGCTCCAACATGGCTGATATAGAATGTTGTAGTGTCATGTTAATGAGGCTCCAACATGGCTGATATAGAATGTTGTAGTGTCATGTTAATGAGGCTCCAACATGGCTGCTGTAGAATGTTGTAGTGTCATGTTGGTGAATGCACCAATTTGTAAGTCGCTCTGGATAAGAGCGTCTGCTAAATGACTTAAATGTAAATGCAAATGTTAATGGGGCTCCAACATGGCTGCTGTAGAATGTTGTAGTGTCATGTTAATGAGGCTCCAACATGGCTGCTATAGAATGTTGTAGTGTCTTGTTAATGAGGCTCCAACATGGCTGCTGTAGAATGTTGTAGTGTCATGTTACTGAGGCTTGGCTGCTATAGAATGTTGTATGTCATGTTAATGAGGCTCCAACATGGCTGATATAGAATGTTGTAGTGTCATGTTAATGAGGCTCCAACATGGCTGATATAGAATGTTGTATTGTCATGTTAATGAGGCTCCAACATGGCTGCTATAGAATGTTGTAGTGTCATGTTAATGAGGCTCCAACATGGCTGCTATAGAATGTTGTAGTGTCATGTTAATGAGGCTCCAACATGGCTGATATAGAATGTTGTAGTGTCATGTTTATGAGGCTCCAACATGGCTGCTATAGAATGTTGTAGTGTCATGTTAATGAGGCTCCAACATGGCTGATATAGAATGTTGTAGTGTCATGTTTATGAGGCTCCAACATGGCTGCTGTAGAATGGTGTAGTGTCTTGTTAATGAGGCTCCAACATGGCTGATATAGAATGTTGTAGTGTCATCTTAATGAGGCTCCAACATGGCTGCTGTAGAATGTTGTAGTGTCATGTTAATGAGGCTCCAACATGGCTGCTATAGAATGTTGTCGTGTCATGTTAATGAGGCTCCACCATGGCTGATATAGATGGTTGTAGTGTCATGTTAATGAGCTCCAACATGGCTGCTATAGAATGTTGTAGTGTCATGTTAATGAGGGTCCAACATGGCTGCTGTAGAATGTTGTAGTGTCATGTTAATGAGGCTCCAACATGGCTGATATAGAATGTTGTAGTGTCATGTTTATGAGGCTCCAACATGGCTGCTGTAGAATGTTGTTGTGTCATGTTAATGAGGCTCCAACATGGCTGATATAGAATGTTGTAGTGTCATGTTTATGAGGCTCCAACATGGCTGCTGTAGAATGTTGTAGTGTCATGTTAATGAGGCTCCAACATGGCTGATATAGAATGTTGTAGTGTCATGTTTATGAGGCTCCAACATGGCTGCTATAGAATGTTGTCGTGTCATGTTAATGAGGCTCCAACATGGCTGCTATATAATGTTGTAGTGTCATGTTTATGAGGCTCCAACATGGCTGATATAGAATGTTGTAGTGTCATGTTTATGAGGCTCCAACATGGCTGCTATAGAATGTTGTAGTGTCATGTTAATGAGGCTCCAACATGGCTGCTATAGAATGTTGTAGTGTCATGTTAATGAGGCTCCAACATGGCTGCTATAGAATGTTGTAGTGTCATGTTTATGAGGCTCCAACATGGCTGCTGTAGAATGGTGTAGTGTCTTGTTAATGAGGCTCCAACATGGCTGATATAGAATGTTGTAGTGTCATCTTAATGAGGCTCCAACATGGCTGCTGTAGAATGTTGTAGTGTCATGTTAATGAGGCTCCAACATGGCTGATATAGAATGTTGTAGTGTCATGTTAATGAGGCTCCAACATGGCTGATATAGAATGTTGTAGTGTCTTGTTAATGAGGCTCCAACATGGCTGCTATAGAATGTTGTAGTGTCATGTTCATGAGGCTCCAACATGGCTGCTATAGAATGTTGTCGTGTCATGTTAATGAGGCTCCAACATGGCTGATATAGAATGTTGTAGTGTCATGTTAATGAGGCTCCAACATGGCTGCTATAGAATGTTGTAGTGTCATGTTTATGAGGCTCCAACATGGCTGCTATAGAATGTTGTCGTGTCATGTTAATGAGGCTCCAACATGGCTGATATAGAATGTTGTAATGTCATGTTTATGAGGCTCCAACATGGCTGCTATAGAATGTTGTAGTGTCATGTTAATGAGGCTCCAACATGGCTGCTATAGAATGTTGTAGTGTCATGTTAATGAGGCTCCAACATGGCTGCTATAGAATGTTGTGGTGTCATGTTAATGAGGCTCCAACATGGCTGCTATAGAATGTTGTAGTGTCATGTTAATGAGGCTCCAACATGGCTGCTATAGAATGTTGTAGTGTCATGTTAATGAGGGTCCAACATGGCTGCAGTAGAATGTTGTAGTGTCATGTTAATGAGGCTCCAACATGGCTGATATAGAATGTTGTAGTGTCATGTTAATGAGGCTCCAACATGGCTGCTATAGAATGTTGTAGTGTCATGTTTATGAGGCTCCAACATGGCTGCTATAGAATGTTGTCGTGTCATGTTAATGAGGCTCCAACATGGCTGATATAGAATGTTGTAGTGTCATGTTTATGAGGCTCCAACATGGCTGCTGTAGAATGTTGTAGTGTCATGTTAATGAGGCTCCAACATGGCTGCTATAGAATGTTGTAGTGTCATGTTAATGAGGCTCCAACATGGCTGCTATATAATGTTGTAGTGTCATGTTTATGAGGCTCCAACATGGCTGATATAGAATGTTGTAGTGTCATGTTTATGAGGCTCCAACATGGCTGCTATAGAATGTTGTAGTGTCATGTTAATGAGGCTCCAACATGGCTGCTATATAATGTTGTAGTGTCATGTTAATGAGGCTCCAACATGGCTGCTATAGAATGTTGTAGTGTCATGTTAATGAGGCTCCAACATGGCTGCTGTAGAATGTTGTAGTGTCATGTTAATGAGGCTCCAACATGGCTGCTATAGAATGTTGTAGTGTCATGTTAATGAGGCTCCAACATGGCTGATATAGAATGTTGTAGTGTCATGTTAATGAGCTCCAACATGGCTGCTATAGAATGTTGTAGTGTCATGTTAATGAGGCTCCAACATGGCTGCTGTAGAATGTTGTAGTGTCATGTTAATGAGGCTCCAACATGGCTGATATAGAATGTTGTAGTGTCATGTTAATGAGGCTCCAACATGGCTGCTATAGAATGTTGTAGTGTCATGTTAATGAGGCTCCAACATGGCTGATATAGAATGTTGTAGTGTCTTGTTAATGAGGCTCCAACATGGCTGATATAGAATGTTGTAGTGTCATGTTAATGAGGCTCCAACATGGCTGCTATAGAATGTTGTAGTGTCATGTTTATGAGGCTCCAACATGGCTGCTATAGAATGTTGTCGTGTCATGTTAATGAGGCTCCAACATGGCTGATATAGAATGTTGTAATGTCGGTGAATGCACCAATTTGTAAGTCGCTCTGGATAAGAGCGTCTGCTAAATGACTTAAATGTAAATGTAAATGTCATGTTTATGAGGCTCCAACATGGCTGCTATAGAATGTTGTAGTGTCATGTTAATGAGGCTCCAACATGGCTGCTATAGAATGTTGTAGTGTCATGTTAATGAGGCTCCAACATTGCTGATATAGAATGTTGTAGTGTCATGTTAATGAGGCTCCAACATTGCTGATATAGAATGTTGTAGTGTCATGTTTATGAGGCTCCAACATGGCTGCTATAGAATGTTGTAGTGTCATGTTAATGAGGCTCCAACATGGCTGCTATAGAATGTTGTAGTGTCATGTTAATGAGGCTCCAACATGGCTGCTATAGAATGTTGTAGTGTCATGTTAATGAGGCTCCAACATTGCTGATATAGAATGTTGTAGTGTCATGTTAATGAGGCTCCAACATTGCTGATATAGAATGTTGTAGTGTCATGTTAATGAGGCTCCAACATGGCTGATATAGAATGTTGTAGTGTCATGTTTATGAGGCTCCAACATGGCTGCTATAGAATGTTGTAGTGTCATGTTTATGAGGCTCCAACATGGCTGCTATAGAATGTTGTAGTGTCATGTTAATGGAGCACACACACACACAGGCTGGGTCAGCCACAGTGTATACATTAAGACATTAAGAGTAGGTTTCAACCTTCAACTGCTTAGTGTAAAAAACAAAATCTCTGTTTGGTAAACATGGACTATATGAACACAATTACTAAATCTCTTTCATTGTTAAGGCGAGTAGGGCTCAGGCTGGAAATATTAAACATGAAAAACACAATTCTACACACTAGGGACGCATTACTGTACTAGCCAACCTTAAGAACTGTTACACAGTGATGAAGTAGGTCCAAAAAGATTACTTCATTTTTCCAAATGTTCAAATTATTTTACCTTGACAGGGAATACCTATGTGGGAATGCTGTTCATCGACTTCAGCTCAGCATTTAACTTGGATCTCGACCCTGCCCTGTGCAACTGGGTACTGGACTTCCTGACGGGCCGCCCCCAGGTGGTGAGGGTAGGTAACAACATCTCCACCCCGCTGATCCTCAACACTGGGGCCCAACAAGGGTGCGTTCTGAGCCCTCTCCTGTACTCCACCCCGCTCACCCACGACTGCGTGGCCATGCACGCCTCCAACTCAATCATCAAGTTTGCGGATGACACTACAGTGGTAGGCTGGATTACCAACAATGACGAGACGGCCTACAGGGAGGAGGTGAGGGCCCTCGGAGTGTGGTGTCAGGAAAATAACCTCACACTCAACATCAACAAAACAAAGGAGATGATTGTGGACTTCAGGAAACAGCAGAGGGAGCACCCCCCTATCCACATCGATGGGACAGTTGTGGAGAGGGTAGTAAGTTTTAAGTTCCTCGGCGTACACATCACAGACAAACTGAATTGGTCCACCCACACAGAGGCTATTGCAACAACACATCATCAGTAGGGTAAATCTAACCTGTCTCACGACGGTCTAATCCCAGCTCACGTTCCCGATTAGTGGGTGAACAATCCAACGCTTGGTGAATTCTGCTTCACAATGATAGGAAGAGCCGACATCGTGGAGGCTGAAGAAATTCAGCTTGTCACCAAAAGCACTCACAAACTTCTACAGATGCACAATCGAGAGCATCCTGTCGGGCTGTATCACCGCATGGTGCGGCAACTGCTCCGCCCACAACCGTAAGGCTCTCCAGAGGGTAGTGAGGTCTGCACAACGCATCACCGGGGGCAAACTACCTGCCCTCCAGGACACCTACACCACCCGATGTCACAGGAAGGCCATAAAGATCATCAAGGACATCAACCACCCAAGCCACTGCCTGTTCACCCCGCTATCACCCAGAAGGCGAGGTCAGTACAGGTGCATCAAAGCAGGGACCAGGAGACTGAAAAACAGCTTCTATCTCAAGGCCAATCAGACTGTTAAACAGCCACCACTAACATTGAGTGGCTGCTGCCAACACACTGACTCAACTCCAGCCACTTTAATAATGGAAATTGATGGGAATTGATGTAAAATATATCACTAGTCACTTTAAACAATGCTACTTAATATAATGTTTACATTCCCTACATTATTCATCTCATATGCATACGTATATACTGTACTCTATATCATCTACTGCATCTTTATGTAATACATGTATCACTAGCCACTTTAAACTATGCCACTTTGTTTACATACCCTACATTACTCATCTCATATGTATATACTGTACTCAATACCATCTACTGCATCTTGCCTATGCCGTTCTGTACCATCACTCATTCATATCTTTATGTACATATTCTTTATTCCTTTACACTTGTGTGTATAAGGTAGTAGTTTTGGAATTGTTAGGTTAGATTACTCGTTGGTTATTACTGCATTGTCGGAACTAGAAGCACAAGCATTTCGCTACACTCGCATAAACATCTGCTGACCATGTGTATGTGACAAATACATTTGATTTGATTTGATTGGACAATACACAAACATTTACTCAATAAATTATTTTTCAGTGTGAATAATTATCTTACAAATACTGTATCTCTTCCATCTGGATTCAATCTATGGAGCTATTTTCAAAATAGCTGATGTTCCTTCTTTACTGCTCATTGTTCAAGCACTCCTACACGTAACATAAAGTGGTACCCCCTCCTCTTCCTCCTCGTCCTCCTCCTCGTCCTCCTCCTCTTCTTCCTCTTTCTGCTATTCCTCGTCCTTCTTCAAACCTTGTTTTTGAGTGGTGAAACTGAAGACGTCTCTGTTTTCATACATAGAAATGAGAAGAATTGGGAGTGCTCTCTCTCTCTCTCTCTCTCTCTCTCTCTCTCTCTCTCTCTCTCAGTATCTCTCTCTCTCTTCCTCTCTCAGTATCTCTCCCTCTCTTCCTCTCTCAGTATCTCTCTCGTTCTTCCTCTCTCAGTATCTCTCTCTTCTTCCTCTCTCAGTATCTCTCTCGTTCTTCCTCTCTCAGTATCTCTCTCTCTCTTCCTCTCTCAGTATCTCTCTCTCTCATCCTCTCTCAGTATCTCTCTCTCTCATCCTCTCTCAGTATCTCTCTCTCTCTCCTCTCTCTTCCTCTCTCTCTCTCTCTCTCTCTCTCTCTCTCTCTCTCTCTCTCTCTCTCTCTCTCTCTCTCTCTCTCTCTCTCTCTCTCTCTCGCTCTCTCTCTCTCAGTATCTCTCTCTCAGTATCTCTCTCTCTCCCAGTATCTCTCTCTTGCTCTCTCTCTCAATTCAATTCAAAGGGCTCTATTGGCATGGGACATACAGTATATGTTAACATTACCGAAGCAAGTGAAATAGATAATAAACAAAAGTGAAATAAACAATCAGAAATGAACAGTGAACTCACAAAAGTTCCAAAGGAATAGAGACATTTCAAATGTCATGTTGTGGCTATGTTCATACAGTAATGTAGCAATGCGCAAATAGTTTAAGTACAAAAGGGAAAATACGAAACATAAATATGGGTTGTATTTACAATGATGTTTGTTCTTCACTGGTTGCCCTTTTTTTGTGGCAACAAGTCACAAATATTGCTGCTCTGATGGTACATTGTGGTATTTCACCTATCTCTCTCTTTCTCGCTCCCTCTCTTGCTCTCTCTCTAGCTCTGACACACACACACACACACACACACACACACACACACACACACACACACACACACACACACACACACACACACACACACACACACACACACACACACACACACACACACACACACACACACACACACACACACACACACACACACACATAGGGAAATGCAATGCACAGAATAGGTATGGTACATAATTTATTCACACTAAAGTCTATGTAGCGGGTTAAGTCTGGTCTGGGCTTTTTGCTCAATCTCACACTTTGTTGATGTTGAATTTCTGAGCAGTATACTGTAGTAATGGTGAATATCCGAGCAGTATACTGTAGTAATAGTGAATATCTGAGCAGTATACTGTAGTAATGATGAACATCTGAGCAGTATACTGTAGTAATGATGAATATCTGAGCAGTATACTGTAGTAACGGTGAATATCTGAGTAGTATACTGTAGTAATGCCAAATATCTGAGCATTATACTGTAGTAACAGTGAATATCTGAGTAGTATACTGTAGTAATGATGAATATCTCAGCAGTATACTGTAGTAATGGTGAATATCTGAGTAGTATACAGTAGTAATGCTGAATATCTGAGCATTATACTGTAGTAATGCTGAATATCTGAGCATAATACTGTAGTAATGCTGAATATCTGAGCAGTGTACTGTAGTAATGCTGAATATCTGAGCAATATACTTTAGTAATGCTGAATATCTGAGCAGTATACTGTAGTAATGCTGAATATCTGAGCAGTGTACTGTAGTAATGCTGAATATCTGAGCATTATACTGTAGTAATGCTGAATATCTGAGCAGTGTACTGTAGTAATGCTGGATATCTGAGCATTATACTGTAGTAATGCTGAATATCTGAGCATTATACTGTAGTAATGCTAAATATCTGAGCAGTGTACTGTAGTAATGCTGAATATCTGAGCAGTGTACTGTAGTAATGCTGAATATCTGAGCATTATACTGTAGTAATGCTGAATATCTGAGCATTATACTGTAGTAATGCTAAATATCTGAGCAGTGTACTGTAGTAATGCTGAATATCCGAGCATTATACTGTAGTAATGCTGAATATCTGAGCAGTGTACTGTAGTAATGCTGAATATCTGAGCAGTATACTGTAGTAATGCTGAATATCTGAGCAGTGTACTGTA
Organism: Oncorhynchus keta; assembly: GCF_023373465.1. Classification (NCBI taxonomy): domain Eukaryota; kingdom Metazoa; phylum Chordata; class Actinopteri; order Salmoniformes; family Salmonidae; genus Oncorhynchus; species Oncorhynchus keta. The sequence continues at coordinate 36,816,466 of NC_068445.1, read as the reverse complement.
GTAATGCTGAATATCTGAGCATTATACTGTAGTAATGCTGAATATCTGAGCAGTGTACTGTAGTAATGGTGAATATCTGAGCAGTATACTGTAGTAATGCTGAATATCTGAGCATTATACTGTAGTAATGCTGAATATCTGAGCAGTGTACTGTAGTAATGCTGAATATCTGAGCAGTGTACTGTAGTAATGGTGAATATCTGAGCAGTGTACTGTAGTAATGCTGAATATCTGAGCATTATACTGTAGTAATGCTGAATATCTGAGCATTATACTGTAGTAATGCTGAATATCTGAGCAGTGTACTGTAGTAATGCTGAATATCTGAGCATTATACTGTAGTAATGCTGAATATCTGAGCAGTGTACTGTAGTAATGGTGGTGTCAGAAGAATGTTCTTTGGAGCCATGTTCCTCTATCTTTCATGTATCGTACACCTTGAGGCTTAGATTGTTTGTAATCGTGAATGTAACTGAGAAGTCTTTGTTTATTAATTTACTGTGTGGTCATAGCTGAGAGTTCTGATTCCATTCTGTCTGAATGATAAAAGAACATTTGGAAAAGAGAATAACTTGAATGTTTTCTCTAAAGATCCAGAAGTTAATAATTTTATCTCATGATTCTGACGATGATCAGACTTTTGTCACTTTATGGTGTTTGAATGACAGGAATTGTTAGTCAAAATAGGTTATTAATAATTGATTGTAGTAAATACCAAAGTGAGATCAGACCAGTTTTTACTCATCTATTAATTTGGTGAAATGTCATGCAGTCCACAAATCAATTTTTGCTTTAGCCCAGTCACAATCAGTGTACTGTGGTATTCAGCATGGAACTATTCAATACAAGGGCATGTGTTGATATCTAGTCCTACCCCCCACCGTCCAAACCTTAAGACACATGTTTTAGGCTACAAAGCTGCATGTTTGACTGAATCAAGCCCTACATTTGGTCCAATATCTAATCATCGTTACATTCTTATCCATCCCTCTTTATATCTCTCCTCCTCCAGACACTCTCTCAGTGCCTCGCTGGTCCCCACAGATCCCCCAGAGAGACCTGGGAAACTCCATAAAACACCGGTAACCTGTGTGTGTGTGTGTGTGTGTGTGATGGTTTGAGTGTTCAGGAATGTGTGTAGTGTGTCATAATGTGTCTGTTTCTCCACACCTGACGAACAGAATGTCAGACCAATTGTAGGGGGCAGAAGTCATCTTTGTGCTCATTCCACATTTGAACCCCTGATGACTCCCAAATGCTATGGATTTCCAAGTTGGGCAATACACCACCGCTATTGGCCACGAGAACCTGCCTACGTACTGACTTTTCTCTACTTCGTTGTCTGTCGCTCTTTCTCTCTGTCTCTCTCACGCTCTCTCTCTCTCTCTGTATCTCCCTCTCTATTTCTCTATCTTTCTTTCTCTCTCTTTCTCTCTCTGTCTCTCTCATGCTCTCTCTCTCTCTCTGTATCTCCCTCTCTATTTCTCTCTCTTTCTCTCTCTCTCTCTCTCTCTTCTTCTCTTGCTCAGCCTCAGAAGTACGTGGGAGTTTGCCCACTGTTGAAGTTCACTGAGGAGGAAAGAGAGTGTCTGTGCACACATGTCTTAATGCCTCATCAGCCAGAGACAAGCACATTTATATACAGTATCAGTCAAAAGTTTGGACACACACTCATTCAAGGGTTTTTCTATATTTTGACTATTTTTTACATTGTAGAATAATAGTGAAGACATCAGAACTATGTAATAACACATATGGAGTGGAGTAACCAAAAAAGTGTTAAACAAATCAAAATATATTTTAGATTCTTCAAAATAGCCACCCTTTGTCTTGATGACAGCTTTGCACTCTGGCATTCTCTCAACCAGCTTCACCTGGAATGCTTTTCCAACAGTCTTGAAGGAGTTCCCACGTATGCTGGAAATTGCTTTTTATTTGAAAAACAAATGATAGTCCCACTAAGCGCAAACAGGATGGGATGGCGTATCACTGCAGAATGCTGTGGTAGCCATGCTGGTTAAATGTGCCTTGAATTCTTAATAAATTACTGACAGTGTCACTAGAAAAGCACCATCACACCTCCTCCTCCATGCTTCATGGGTGGGAACCAATAATATGTAGATCATCCGTTCACCTACGCTGCGTCTCACAAAGACATGGCGGTTGGAACAAAAACATCTCAAATTTGGACTCATCAGACCAAAGGACAGATTTCCACCGGTCTAATATCCATTTCTTGTGTTTCTTGGCCCAAGCAAGTCTCTTCTTCTTATTGGTGTCCTTTAGTAGTGGTTTCTTTGCAGCAATTCGACCATGAAGGCCTGATTTACACAGTCTCCTCTGAACAGTTGATGTTGTGATGTGTCTTTTAGTTGAACTCTGGGAAGAATTTATTTGGGTCGCAATTTCTGAGGCTGGTAACTCTTATGAATTTATCCTCTGCAGCAGAGGTAACTGAGTCTTCCTTTCCTGCGGTGGTCCTCATGAGAGCCAGTTTCATCATAGTGCTTGGTGGTTTTTGCGACTGCACATGAAGAAACTTTAAAAGTTCTTGAAATTTTCCGTATTGACTGACCTTCATGTCTTAAAGTAATGATTGGCTGTCGTTTCTCTTTGCTTATTTGAGCTGTTCTTGTCATAATATGGACTTGGTCTTTTACCAAATAGGGATATCTTCTGTATACCACCCCTACCTTGTCACAACACAACTGATTGGCGCAAATGCATTAAGATGGAAAGAAATTCCACAAATTAACTTTTAACAAGGCACATCTGTTAATTGAAATGCATTCCAGGTGACTACCTCATGAAGCTGGTTGAGAGAATGCTAAGAGTGTGTAAAGCTGTCATCAAGGCAAAGGGTTGTTTCTTTGCTTACTACATGATTACATATGTGATATTTCATAGTTTTGGTGACTTCACTACAATGTAGAAAATAGTAAAAATAATATAATATAATATATAATATAATATATAATATAGAAAAACTAGGTGTGTCTGTTACTCTAGCTTATATTGTAAGCACAGGTTATTATGCACAAGTAAATGATTGCAATGTGATGAACTACTTTGGCTATAGCACCATCTCCCTGGGAATGGAAAATACATATCTGTGAAAACATATCTCACCTTTAACGCCAGTTTAACTTTGGTAGCATAGGTATGGCCTGCTAAAACAAACGTATCATTTAGGCTCTACTGCCAGGACGGGAGATGGAATTGTGCTCTCCCTGGTTCTGTTTAGCTGACGGTACGAGGCGATTCGAGGGTTCCTAATGAAGAGATTCTGATTCTGTCCGCCTCTTTCTGTCATATTCTATTGCACCAGCCTGCTACTTGAACCCAGGTGTCAGCCTGTGTCAGTCATATTCCATTACCCCAGCCACTCTGCTACTTGAACCCAGGTGTCAGCCTGTGTCAGTCATATTCTATTACCCCAGCCAGCCTTCTACTTGAACCCAGGTGTCAGCCTGTGTCAGTCATATTCCATTACCCCAGCCAGCCTTCTACTTGAACCCAGGTGTCAGCCTGTGTCAGTCATATTCCATTACCCCAGCCAGCCTGCTACTTGAACCCAGGTGTCAGCCTGTGTCAGTCATATTCCATTACCCCAGCCAGCCTTCTACTTGAACCCAGGTGTCAGCCTGTGTCAGTCATATTCCATTACCCCAGCCAGCCTGCTACTTGAACCCAGGTGTCAGCCTGTGTCAGTCATATTCCATTACCCCAGCCAGCCTGCTACTTGAACCCAGGTGTCAGCCTGTGTCAGTCATATTCCATTACCCCAGCCAGCCTGCTACTTGAACCCAGGTGTCAGCCTGTGTCAGTCATATTCCATTACCCCAGCCAGCCTTCTACTTGAACCCAGGTGTCAGCCTGTGTCAGTCATATTCCATTACCCCAGCCAGCCTGCTACTTGAACCCAGGTGTCAGCCTGTGTCAGTCATATTCCATTACCCCAGCCAGCCTGCTACTTGAACCCAGGTGTCAGCCTGTGTCAGTCATATTCCATTACCCCAGCCAGCCTGCTACTTGAACCCAGGTGTCAGATCTATCAGTCAATAAACCCCCTAGCTCTTCCCTGTGCTTCCTGGCACTCAGATACTCCATTGAACCTCGAAGTAGGGAATTGCTTTTTATCATTCAAGAGAATTAAGACACACTGTAGATTTGCCTGTTTGATAAGTGCCAGCATCTTGAGATCTTGAGCTGTGCGGCGGTTTCCGCCTGGCTCCATCTTCATCTCTGGGAATGATTGCTGTCTCACCGCCTTGATGCAGCACCAGGGTCTCTCCCCACTGGGCACAGACGTCAATTCAACATCTATTCCACGTTGATTCAAGTTGGCTGTCACAGCAGTTATCCTAAGAGCACAGCCACAAACTCACCATTGGAGGGGCATAATGAAAGGAGTGCCAGGTGAACCCCAAATTGAATCAAGGTGCATTGGAGATTAGCACGACAATCTTTAGAAGGAGGGGGAAGAATAAGCCTAAAGGCGCCCATCATTCATATGTTAAGGAAAGGTTAACCTGTGAATATGAGGCGTTCTATGACAAAAGCCATTTGTCATCACGTGGGAATAGGAATCATTGTCTGAAAGGTCACAAGCAATCAGTGATGTTTCCTCTGTGCAGTGATGCACACCTGCTGTTTTTATGTATTTTGGGGACTCATTTATGCATGGAGAAACAAGTAGAAGATGTTTTGTCTGTGTGATCTGAACTTACTCTCTCTCTCTCTCTTGTCCTTGCAGGTTTTCCACCAAGTATTGGATGTCTCAGACATGCATAGTATGTGGGAAAGGAATGTTGTTTGGACTCAAATGTAAAAACTGCAAGTAGGTCCTTCTTTCCAAAATGATGTTGGTTCGTGAAAAGCATGTCTACACCATGACAAAACATTATTGCCATGCATCAAATGTTTCTTAGAATTTATCCTGGGGTGCTTAGTGAAGTAAAAAAAAATCTACATCAATCATTATGCTGGTTGGTTATGGGTCATAAGCTCTTTTTTGTCATCCATGCATTCTTATTAGAACTCTGTAAAGATCATTTGTCACGGTATACTTTGAAAAGTCTCTGAAAAGGAACTGAACAGCAATTACCATTATCATTTTAAACAGATTACTCAAAGAAATTAACCAATTTCTCAATCGACCGAATGAGAAATCTTTGACAGAAGGACAGCTTTTTATTTCCTTAATGGCCCAGGCTATTAAATATTCAAGACATTTTTATTTTAACTGTTTTGAAAATGAATAGCAGAGATTCAGTGATGTCAGGGGTTATGTCCGAAGTAGCATCCTATTCCCTATACAGTGCTCTACTTTTGATCAAAAGTCGTGCACTATATAGGGAATAGGGTGTCATTTCAGGCACGACCCTGGTTTCAGAGTGTATATCATTCTGTTTTTTCACTAGGCTGAAGTGCCATAACAAATGCACCAAAGAAGCCCCGCCTTGCCATTTGCTGATCATCCAGCGAGGAGGTAGTAACCCCCTCAAAGGTAACAAAGGACTGTATACCAGCAGCTTACTGTAAGGCTGAAGCCTGACTTCATGTACAGGCCACATAACTTCAAGGACCATTTCACCACTTGTCTTACAATTTATACATCATGTCATCTGGAAGATGTGTTTCTGAAAGCGACTGGAAGCGTTTTAATGCATCATTTTAATAGCTGTAGACCTTGATACACAGGCCACACAACGTCTTAGTGGTATTCTCAACATAGGCAGTAACACAAACTGCACATGTATCTCAAGTTAGGAGAGACACTGTATATAACCCTACTGTAATTCAGCAGCGCAAAACATATTCATTTTAGGAATACTTATTAGGATTGTTATGCAAGTATTAATTTCTTTAAAAGAATACTCATTCTCTGTTATAGTGCTTTAGTTATAGAAGTATTACTTTAAAAGAATACTCATTCTCTGTTATAGTGCTTTAGTTATAGAAGTATTACTTTAAAAGAATACTCATTCTCCGTTATAGTGCTTTAGTTATAGAAGTATTACTTTAAAAGAATACTCATTCTCTGTTATAGTGCTTTAGTTATAGAAGTATTACTTTAAAATAATACTCATTCTCTGTTATAGTGCTTTAGTTATAGAAGTATTACTTTAAAAGAATACTCATTCTCTGTTATAGTGCTTTAGTTATAGAAGTATTACTTTAAAAGAATACTCATTCTCTGTTATAGTGCTTTAGTTATAGAAGTATTACTTTAAAAGAATACTCATTCTCTGTTATAGTGCTTTAGTTATAGAAGTATTACTTTAAAAGAATACTCATTCTCTGTTATAGTGCTTTAGTTATAGAAGTATTACTTTAAAATAATACTCATTCTCTGTTATAGTGCTTTAGTTATAGAAGTATTACTTTAAAAGAATACTCATTCTCTGTTATAGTGCTTTAGTTATAGAAGTATTACTTTAAAAGAATACTCATTCTCTGTTATAGTGCTTTAGTTATAGAAGTATTACTTTAAAAGAATACTCATTCTCTGTTATAGTGCTTTAGTTATAGAAGTATTACTTTAAAAGAATACTCATTCTCTGTTATAGTGCTTTAGTTATAGAAGTATTACTTTAAAAGAATACTCATTCTCTGTTATAGTGCTTTAGTTATAGAAGTATTACTTTAAAAGAATACTCATTCTCTGTTATAGTGCTTTAGTTATAGAAATATTACGTTAAAAGAATACTCATTCTCTGTTATAGTGCTTTAGTTATAGAAGTATTACTTTAAAAGAATACTCATTCTCTGTTATAGTGCTTTAGTTATAGAAGTATTACTTTAAAAGAATACTCATTCTCTGTTATAGTGCTTTAGTTATAGAAATATTACGTTAAAAGAATACTCATTCTCTGTTATAGTGCTTTAGTTATAGAAGTATTACTTTAAAAGAATACTCATTCTCTGTTATAGTGCTTTAGTTATAGAAGTATTACTTTAAAAGAATACTCATTCTCTGCTATATTCTCTGCTGTAGTGGTTTTGTTATGGAAGTATTTCTTTAAAATAATACTCATTCTGTCACGGCTGTTGAAAGAACTGGACCAAGGTGCAGGGTGGTGAGAGTACATATTCCTTTATTTCGTATGAAGCCGACAAAATCAATAAACCATCCAAAACAACCGTGATGCTATAGTGCCAACAAACAAAGACAACTTCCCACACAGAAAGGAGGGAAAAGGGCTACCTAAGTATGGTTCCCAATCAGAGACAACGATAGGCAGCTGTCCCTGATTGAGAACCATACCCGGCCAAAACATAGAAACACAAAATCATAGAAAACGAAACCTAGAATGCCCACCCCAAATCACACCCTGACCAAACCAGACAGATACATTAAAAGGCTCTCTACGGTCAGAGCGTGACACATTCTCTGCTATAGTGGTTTTGTTATGGAAATAGTACTTTATAAGGTTCTCTGTCATCTGGAGTTAGTTTTTACTGTATGTTCTTTACACGTCTCTGTTTTTCTCCCAACTGGTGCGACAGATCACCAAGGAAATCAAGGTAAAACAATCAATTCATCAATCTTTCTTTTTTTAACCACAGAACCTTTCTGAAGTCTCTGCTATTTGAAGTTGGCCAGCTATCTTACGTTGTTCTTAAGTGTTCCCTTGCGATAGTAACAAGGGACCATCTTCCATTTAACCCATTTAGAAATTTGAGTAGATGAAGACTTTCTCTAATGGACAGCCATATCACATCTGCTCAAAGCCCTCACTCAGTGTTCTGTTGTTTACGTCTGATCCTGTCTCTACCAGCTCGTTTGGTACGGACTGAATCGGTACCATGTGACATCAACAACCCCCTCAGGTACACAGACCTGCACATCAGTCAGACGCTGCCCAAAACCAGCAAAATCAACAAGGTAGGATCCACTGTACCCCCCCACACACACACACACAAACTGCTCTGGGCTCCACATCTGAGGTTTGTCTTATCAAAAGTCCATCTGTTCTTACTTTCTGTTTGCAATCCCCTGAATCTCAGTCTCTCAGACGGACTAGCACTACTGGATTAATCTATTGGATGTTTTTGTTGTTGTTGTACTAATTCATTTTCACTCTTCAAACCGTAGCCAACAGATGTATACTTTACAATTCTTCAAACACTGTTTGGGATTACAGAACTGAAAACCTCTACACCCTCATCATAATTTCACAAGGGGCATTTTAGGCAACATTTTGTGGCCCTTACAGTTCAACGTTTTACCTCACTGTGTCCTGTCATTCGTTTTTTATCCTTTTTTAATGAGATGCTTTTAATGGACATCTGCTAATTCACTATGACCATTACCAGTGTAGTTTGAGACCAGAGTTTTTTCACTCCCTCACTCTGTACGACTTCCCCAATACAACCAGGAAATGAACATAGTATTAGCAGCTATAAGTCAACAACACACACAGCAACACTCCATAATGAGAGAGGTCAACCAAGGCCACTCATTTCTACCCTACCACGTAAAAGAGCTTTTAGCTCCAAGAGCACATATCTCTCTAGTATCTCTATGGACCCTCATCATAACAACGCCATTAGACAACAGGTGCGTTGTCAGGTGCTATCTTGTGAATGAGGAAGAGTGTGAAAATATACTAGTTCCACCTGCTAATGGCCATAGAGATCAACTATAATTACTGGTCTATTTAATTATGTATCTCTCTGTATCTCTCTCTACCCCCCTCTTTCTCCCTCTATCTCTCTCTGTATCTCTCTTTACCCCCCCACTCTCCCTCTCTCTCACTTTCTCTCCCTATTTCTTCCTCTATCGTTCTCTTTCTCACTCTCACTCCCCCTTTCTTTCTCCCTCTCTCTCTCTATCTCTTTCTGTTCTCAGGATCACATACCTGTCCCGTACCAGCCAGACTCCAGTAGTAACCCCTCCTCCACCACCTCCTCCACTCCTTCCTCCCCCGTTCCCCCCCTCCCCTCCAGTGCCACCCCTCCCTCCCCCCTGCACCCCTCCCCACAGTCGGCACGGCTACAGAAACAGTTCAGTTTAACAGGTACGGGATTTAAATGAAAACATTGAGTTTTTCCCCCCAGATAAAGTCTCAAATCAAACTTTATTTAAAGTTCATTTAGACATTTCTTCTGATAGAAGTAGTACATTTAGTGTTACTACTGTTAGATTTTTTTTTTAGAGCTGTCTGTCTAGGAAAGACATTTCATTCTTGTCATTTCTACCCTTCTATGAACCCAGCTCTGAGCTGATTGTCAGTGAAAGAAGACAAAAAGGGTCTGCACCATAACTCTGATCCTCTCTCTCTCTCTCTCTCTCTCTCTCTCTCTCTCTCTCTCTCTCTCTCTCTCTCTCTCTCCTTCCCTCTCTCTCTCTCCCTCTTCTCTCTCTCTCTCTCGCTCTCTCTCTCATTCTCATTCTCTCTCATTCTCACTCACTCGCCTTCCCTCTCTCTCTCTCTCTCTCTCTCTCTCTCTCTCTCTCTCTTCTCTCTCCCTCTCCCTCCTCTCTCTCTCTCTCTCTCTCTCTCTCTCTCTCTCTCTCTCTCTCTCTCCTCTCCACCTCTCTCTCTCTCTCCCTACCTCTCTCTCTCTCCCTCTCCCCTTCTATCCAGCCTCTTCTTACTTCAAATACAAGCAGCAGTTCATCTTCCCAGGTAAGTGCCTTGTAATTGAGCATTACGATACCCATACTGCACCAGGCCGAAGGAGGAGGGTACTTTTGATGTCCTCTCTCTCCTCTCTCCCCTCAGTCTCCTCTCCTCATGCTCCTGTCCTCAGTCTCCCCTCCTCATGCTCCTCTCCTCAGTCTCCTCAGTCTCCTCTCCTCAGTCTCCTCTCCTCAGTCTCCTCTCCTCTCCTCAATCTCGTCCCCTCAGTCTCCTCTCCTCATGCTCCTCTCCTCAGTCTCCTCTCCTTTTCCTCAGTCTCCTCTCCTCACTTTCCTCTCCTCAATCTCCTCCCCTCAGTCTCCTCTCCTCATGCTCCTCTCCTCAATCTCCTCTCCTCAGGCTCCTCTCCTCAGTCTCCTATCCTCCCCTCAGTCTCCTCTCGTAAGTCTCCTCTCGTAAGTCTCCTCTCGTAAGTCTCCTCTCCTCAGGCTCCTCTCCTCAGGCTCCTCTCCTAGGTTACTAGGTTACTAGGAGAGGAGCCATTACTGTCACGTTCGTCATAACAAGGAGACCAAGGCGCAGCGTGATATGAATACATTCTACTTTATTAAACGAAGAACACTAAACAAACTAACAAACTAACAAAATAACAAAACGAACGTGAAGCTATAACACGAGTGCTGATATGCAACTACACATAGACAATAACCCACAAAACCAAAATGGAAAATGGCAACCTAAGTCGGATCCCCAATCAGAGACAACGATAAACAGCTGTCTCTGATTGGGAACCAATTCCGGCCACCATAGACCTACATTACCTAGACATACTAAAACCTCATAGAATTACAAAAAACCCTAGACAAGACAAAAACACACATACCACCCTCGTCACACCCTGACCTAACCAAAATAATAAAGAAAACAAAGATGCCAGGGCGTGACAATTACAGTCTTTTAAAGCTGTGGATCGTAATCCTGCAGCAACAGGAAATCTGAATTATTGTGTTTTTTTGTTATGGTTGATACGTTTTAATTAGGGCAAATAAAGTCTGTAATTTTAAAGTGAAAATGCCAAACTTTAGAAGGCTTTTTAAACCTGGAATACATTGCACCTTTTTATTTCAACGACAGCATGATCAAATGAAGATCCTACATCTGTATGGGGGTGAAACGGGGTGTAACCTTTGGAAGAGTCAGAGATACAATATTGTGATATAGGACTGATCCTCATAGTGTATGTTATGGAGTCATGAGTAGTGTCATGAAATGTCAGTTAAAACATTGAAATATAATTGTATTACATGTACTTACCAGCCTATCAAGCAACTCATTTGCAACACAAAGCAAGACAAAGCAGCACAACATGGCCGCGGGAAGAAGTTTAGTTGTGGGGGTGACTAAATCATTTTTTCTCTCTGTGCTGCTGTTGACTGTTTTGGTCTGCTCATACAATAGTAATGAATAAATATAAATATTTGATTTGATTTATTTATTTATTCTGATTTACCAGGCAGCACTGCAGCAACCTCTGCACCCCTATGCTATCTGGTGTATGTGACAATATAACATAAACTACATGGCCAGAAATATGTGGACACCTGCTCGTCGAACATCTCAGTCCAAAATAATGGGCATGAATATGGAGTTGGTCCCCCTTTTGCTGCTATAGCTGCCTCCACTCTTCTGTGAAGGCTTTCCACTAGATGGTGGAACATTGCTGAGGGGACTTGCATCTATTCAGCCACAAGAGCATTAGTGAGGTTGGGCACTGATGTTGGGCGATTATGTCTGGCTCGCACTCGGCGTTCCAATTCATCCCAAAGGTGTTCGATGGGGTTGAGAACAGGGCTATGTGCTGGCTAGTCAAGTTCTTCCACACCGATCTCAAGAAACTATTTCTGTATGGAGCTTGTTTTGTGCATGGGGCATTGTCATGCTGAAACAGGAAAGGGCCTTCTCCAAACTATTGCCACAAAATTGGAAGCACGGAATGGTCTAGAATGTCTTTGTATGCTGTAGCGTTAAGATTTCTCTTCATTGGAACTAAGGGGCCTGAACCATGAAAAACAGCCCCAGACCATTATTCCTCCTCCACCAAACTTTACAGTTGGCACTATGCATTGTGGCAGGTAGCGTTCTCCTGGCATCCGTCAAACCCAGATTCATCCATCGGACTGCCAGAGGGTGAAGCGTGATTCATCACTCCAGAGAATGTGTTTCCACTGCTGCAGAGTCCAATGCCGATGCTTGGCATTGCGCATGGTAATCTTAGTCTTGTGTGCTGCTGCTTGGCCATGGAAACCCATTTAATGAAATTCCCGACAAACCGTTCTTGTGTTGAGGTTGCTTTCAGAAGAAGTTTGGAACTCGGTAGTGTGTGTTGCAACACGCTTCAGCACTCTGCGGTCCCGTTCTGTGAGCTTGTGAGGCCTACGACTTCGTGACTGAGCCGTTGTTGCTCCTAGACGTTTCCACTTCGCAATGACAGCACTTACAGTTGACCGGGGCACATGTAGCAGTGCAGAAATTTGAAAAACTGACTCGTTGGAAAGGTGGCATCCTATGATGGTGCCACGTTGAAAGTCACTGATCTCTTCAGTAAGGCCATTCTACTGCCAATGTTTGTCTATGGAGACTGCATGACGGTCTGCTACATTTTATCAGCAAAGGGTGTGGCTGAAATATCCATATCCACTCATTTGAAGGGGATATACTTTGTACATTCAGTGTATTTGTTTATTTTCCCCCCCTGTTTTTCTTACTTTTTTCAGTTTTTTTGTTTAAAAAAATCTAACAATCTGTTTTTGCTTTGTCATTTTAGGGTATTGTGTGTAAATTGATGAGGAAAAAAACTATTTCATCACTTTTAGAATAAGGCTGTAACGTAACAAAATGTTGAAAAAGTCAAGGGGTCTGAATACTTTCCAAATGCACTGTATGTGATATTACACTGTGCTGTGGTATAAAGACTATGTAATGCCCAGTGTTGTGATGATTTACAATATACCTCTCCTCTCTAGATGTGGCCCTGGCCCCAGAGGCCCCCAGCAGGGCACCCCAGGTCATCCTGCACCCTGTCCTGTCTGAGCCGGGGTAAGTAGGAAACTAGGAAATGGGATTTCTTTCTTTATATTTGTTTTGGCTCAACCATGGTACCAGGTAGTAAACCAATGTCATGCAATCAACATTTAATGAGAATGTCAGTGAGGTGTCAATCTTTGAGTTGACACGCGACATAATGTCTCCCAATACCTTGGGAGTTGTGTCGGCCACAGAAACACACCATGGAGCAGATAAGTCACTGTCAGAGATTTAATTCAGACCTTAGTCAATCAAGAGGGGGTGGTTGAAGGGAAGTCTGCCAAGTAACTTGATGAGTGTCGACCATGACGCTGTTGACATCGTGGATATAGTATAAACAACATGAGTTATCGGGACTATTGTATTCTGACCTTAGTCAATAAATACATTCTTTTAAATCCCATTGGGCAAAAACTGGTTGAATCAACGTTGTTTCCACGCCATTTCAACCCGAAACACCAATGTGATGACCTTGAATCGACGTGGAAAACTAATTGGATTTGCAAAAAGTCATCAACAATTTTTTAAATTTTATTTAACTAGGCAAGTCAAGAACAAATTCTTATTTTCAATAACAGCCTAGGAACAGTGGGTTAACTGCCTTGTTTGAAGCAGCGTTACCCATGCAGATCAAGGGGAACAACCACTCCAAATCTCAGAGCGAGTGACGTTTGAAACGCTAACTAGCTAGCCATTTCACATCGGTTACACCAGCCTAATCTCGGGAGTTGATTGGCTTGAAGTCATAAACAGCTGCTGGCAAACGCACGAAAGTGCTGTTTGAATTAATGCTTACGAGCCTGCTGGTGCCTACCATCGCTCAGTCAGACTGCTCTATCAAATCATAGACTTAGTTATAACATGATAACACACAGAAATACGTGCCTTAGATCATTCTTATGGTCGAATCAGGAAACTATCAGCTTGAAAACAAGACGTTTATTCTTTCAGTGAAATACGGAACAATTACGTATTTTATCTAACGGGTGGCATCCATCAGTTTAAATATTCCTGTTACATTGCACAACCTTCAATGTTATATCATAATTACATAAAATTCTGGCAAATTAGGCGGCCCAAACTGTTGCATATACACTGACTCTGCGTTCAATGAACGCAAGAGAAGTGACACAATTTCACCTGGTCAATATTGCCTACTAACCTGGACTTCTTGTAGCAAAATATGCAGGTTTAAAAATATATACTTGATTGATTTTAAGAAAGGCATTGATGTTTAGGGTTAGGTACACATTGGAGCAACTATATGCACCGCATTGATTATATGCAACGCAGGACACGCTAGATAAACTAGTAATATCATCAACCATGTGTAGTTAACAAGTGATTATGATTGATTGTTTTTTATAAGATAAGTTTAATGCTAGCTAGAAACTTACCTTTGCTTACTGCATTCACGTAACAGGCAGTCTCCTCGTGGAGTGCAATGTAATCAGGTGGTTAGAGCGTTGGACTAGTTAACTGTAAGGTTGCAAGATTGAATCCCCCAAGCTGACAAGGTAAAAATCTGTCGTTCTGCCCCTGAACGAGGCAGTTAACCCACTGTTCCTAGGCCGTCATTGAAAATAAGAATGTGTTCTTAACTGACTTGCCTGGTTAAATAAAGGTTAAATAAAGGTTTAAAAATAATAATAATAAAAATCGGCCAAATCGGTGTCCATAAATACTGATTTCCGATTGTTTTGAAAACTTGAAATCGTCCCTAATTAATCGGCCATTCCAATTAATCGGTTGACCTCTACTACCTACCTTCTCTAACCACTACACTACCTTCCTCCTCTAACCACTAGGCTACCTACCTTCTCTAACCACTAGGCTACCTACCTTCTCTAACCACTAGGCTACCTCCTCTAACCACTAGGCTACCTGTGTCTAACCACTAGGCTCTCTCCTCTAACCACTAGACTACCTGCCTCCTCTAACCACTAGGCTACCTCCTCTAACCACTAGGCTACCTCCTCTAACCACTAGGCTACCTCCTCTAACCACTAGGCCACCTCCTCTAACCACTAGGCCTAGACTACCTGCCTCCTCTAACCACTAGGCTACCTCCTCTAACCACTAGGCTACCTCCTCTAACCACTAGGCTACCTGTGCTAACCACTAGGCTCCTTCTCTAACCACTAGACTACCTGGCCACCTCCTCTAACCACTAGGCTACCTCCTCCACTAACCACTAGGCTACCTCCTCTAACCACCTCCTAACCACTAGGCTACCTCCTCTAACCACTAGGCTACCTCCTCTAACCACTAGGCCACCTCCTCTAACCACTAGGCTACCTCCTCTAACCACTAGGCTACCTCCTCTAACCACTAGGCTACCTCCTCTAACCACTAGGCTACCTCCTCTAACCACTAGGCCACCTCCTCTAACCACTAGGCTACCTCCTCTAACCACTAGGCTACCTCCTCTAACCACTAGGCTACCTCCTCTAACCACTAGGCTACCTCCTCTAACCACTAGGCTTCCTGTCTCTAACCACTAGGCCACCTCCTCTAATCACTAGGCTACCTCCTCTAACCACTAGGCTATCTGTCTCTAACCACTAGGCTACCTCCTCTAACCACTAGGCCACCTCCTCTAACCACTAGGCCACCTCCTCTAACCACTAGGCCACCCTGCCGCCCCTAAGGGAATTTCCTATTGATTTCACGTTGAATTCACGTTATTGAATTCACGTCAACCAAATGGAAATCAAAACTAGATATGCCCAGTGGGATAGCTCTCTCTGATTCTTCCTCTGTCTCCCTCCACCAGTGAAGTAGGTCAAAAAATGACATCCATTTTATTTTTAAATGATATGCCTTGAAATTTTGTAGCGCGACGCAGAGCAATGTTCACATGATCTTGTGGGCAAAAACAGACCGTTTCAGATAAGCCTCATATTACATATCATCTGTCGGTCTCTGTCCCTCCATTGGTCGAGGGATGGATAGGGACTCAAAATTATTGGAGCAAAGACGTTTTTGTGACAATTTCAATGAGAGATGCGGGACAAGACAAACACTCTGAGGCTAATGTTAACATGGCCTTAACCGCATGCTATAGTTAGGATGCCAACTGGATTCCACTTGGGTTTCTAAAAGCCACGGCTGCCGAAAACAAGCAGAAGGAGAAGACGAGGAGTGATGCCAATGTCTTTGGACTCTAAATCGATCACATGAATAAATGCAAGGTAGCGCTCAGTAACTTTAGCTTTTAGAAACTGCTTACTGTATGTACCAAGATGTTCAAATAAACCTAAACCTAAACTAGCTTTCATAGACAATTTTCATAGTCAATTGTTGGTGTATTTTTAAGCTGACAGAAATGGGTTACTGTTTTAATGACGTTCTAATGTTTTCTATTCCTTCTAAGTGACTGACACAGGTGTTATTTCAATATGACTGGGGAAAGGTGCAGCCATCTCTCTCTCTATCTTACTTTTTCTCCCTCGATGTCTTTCTCTCTCTTTCTCTCTCTTTCTCTCTCTTGCTCTCTCTCTCTCCTTTTCTCACCTTCTCTCCCCCTCTCTCTTGCTCTCTCCCCTCTCTCTCACCTTCTCTCCCCCTCTCTCTTGCTCTCTCCCCTCTCTCTCACCTACTCTCCCCCTCTCTCTTGCTCTCTCCCCTCTCTCTCACCTTCTCTCCCCCTCTCTCTTGCTCTCTCCCCTCTCTCTCACCTTCTCTCCCCCTCTCTCTTGCTCTCTCCCCTCTCTCTCACCTTCTCTCCCCTCTCTCTCACCTTCTCTCCCCCTCTCTCTTGCTCTCTCCCCTCTCTCTCACCTTCTCTCCCCTCTCTCTCTCCTTCTCTCCCCCTCTCTCTTGCTCTCTCCCCTCTCTCTCTCCTTCTCTCCTGCCTCTCTCTCTTTTTCTCTTCCTCTGCTTTCTGACAAATATGAATCCATTATCTTGGTTATGAAACCCACATTCTCATGATGTAATTAAAGCCAGTCTTCTCCTCTGTGTGTGGCTCCATGCACTCCCTCACCCAGCCAGAGTCTAGTACCAGCTGGCAATTTCCCCCCGCCTCTTCTCTGGGTTAATGAGGGCCTCTCTCTGGCCCTGGCTGGATCCTCTCATTAGGAGACTGAGGTCCTACCAGGGGCCATGTATACCACAGGAATCACATACATAATTTCATACACCGTCTCCATCACAACACAGTGTGTGTGTGTGTGTGTGTGTGTGTGTGTGTGTGTGTGTGTGTGTGTGTGTGTGTGTGTGTGTGTGTGTGTGTGTGTGTGTGTGTGCGTGTGTGTGTGTGTGTGTGTGTGTGTGTGTGTGTGTGTGTGTGTGTGTGTGTGTGTGTGTGTGTGTGTGTGTGTGTGTGTGTGTGTGTGTGTGTGTGTGTGTGTGTGTGTGTGTGTGTGTGTGTGTGTGTGTGTGTGTGTGTGTGTGTGTGTGTGTGTGTGTGTGTGTGTGTGCGTGTGTGTGTGTGTGTGTGTGTGCGTGTGTGTGTGTGTGTGTGCGTGCGTGTGTGTGTGTGCGTGCGTGTGTGTGTGTACACAGTTCTACTGATGACACAGAGGTTGGAAGAGGTTACCTGTAGAATGCCTTTCTGTTTGGCCACCTAGCTAGATAAACAGAAAAGAGGGTTCAGAAAATGCATGGTGTTTAATCACCGTCCATGACGCGTGATTCAACACGGTTCATTGCAGATGTGTTATGCTAGCGTGTGCAATGTAAAATGTGTGTATGATGCTAGCGTGTGCAATGTAAAATGTGTGTATGATGCTAGCGTGTGCAATGTAAAATGTGTGTATGATGCTAGCGTGTGCAATGTAAAAATGTGTGTATGATGCTAGCGTGTGCAATGTAAAATGTGTGTATGATACTAGCGTGTGCAATGTAAAATGTGTGTATGATGCTAGCGTGTGCAATGTAAAATGTGTGTATGATGCTAATGTGTAAAATGTGTGTATGATGCTAGCGTGTGCAATGTAAAATGTGTGTATGATGCTAGCGTGTGCAATGTAAAATGTGTGTATGATGCTAGCATGTGCAATGTAAAATGTGTGTATGATGCTAACGTGTGCAATGTAAAATGTGTGTATGATGCTAAAATGCGTGTGCAATGTAAAATGTGTGTATGATGCTAGCGTGTGCAATGTAAAATGTGTGTATGATGCTAGCGTGTGCAATGTAAAATGTGTGTATGATGCTAGCGTGTGCAATGTAAAATGTGTGTATGATGCTAGCGTGTGCAATGTAAAATGTGTGTATGATGCTAGCGTGTGCAATGTAAAATGTGTGTATGATGCTAGCGTGTGCAATGTAAAATGTGTGTATGATGCTAGCGTGTGCAATGTAAAATGTGTGTATGATGCTAGCGTGTGCAATGTAAAAATGTGTGTATGATGCTAGCGTGTGCAATGTAAAATGTGTGTATGATACTAGCGTGTGCAATGTAAAATGTGTGTATGATGCTAGCGTGTGCAATGTAAAATGTGTGTATGATGCTAGCGTGTGCAATGTAAAATGTGTGTATGATGCTAGCGTGTGCAATGTAAAATGTGTGTATGATGCTAGCGTGTGCAATGTAAAATGTGTGTATGATGCTAGCGTGTGCAATGTAAAATGTGTGTATGATGCTAGCGTGTGCAATGTAAAATGTGTGTATGATGCTAGCGTGTACAATGTAAAATGTTGATGCTAGCGTGTGCAATGTAAAATGCTCATCCCATCTGCATGCCCTCCTCTTGCTTACAGAGTCGAGATGAACCCTTTAAACCCTTCACTACAGATTGAAGTGGAACCTACATCAGACGTGAGTCCACGCTATAATGAAATTGTGGGATTTGTTTCTGAATAGAATCTGTTTTTGTTATAGTTTGGCATGCTGACGCTCCAGATGGCAAACCTCTGCAACCACACAACAAGGCTGGCCATTTTCACCGTTTCAATTTCATTTAATTAGGTTTTATTAGAATATAATGTAATAATTGCACAGTAGAGCCCAGAGGATAGAGGATAACACATTAAAGAAGTATACAACTAGTTTGTCTAATTATCTGTTCTCTTTGGCCACAGAACCCATAGCATCAATAATTAGAACTCATGGCTCAATCCGGGGGAATAGAGATTGGTGGAGGTCAACATGTGATATCATTGTATGCAGATGACATTTTAGTTCATTTATCTGCACCAGAACATTCTCTGTAATTTATTTTACTACTGTTGGATACATATGGTGCTGTATCAGGATTCAGAGTGAAAGAATGTCAATTTCTAATCAGGACTTCTCAAGCTTTGAAAGTACATTTAAATGGAAATGGACAAAGACATATATGAAATACGTTGGTGTACTAATACCATGCAATCTTTAGGAAGCATATAAAGTCATTTACTCTTCTTTAAAAGGAGACTTCGGGGTTCTGGCATTGAGGCCCTTCATCTACTTCCCCAGAGTCAGATAAACTTGTGGAAACCATTTTTATGTATCTGTGTCCAGTATAAAGGAGGTTAGAGGTAGTTTCGCAAACTAATGCTAACTAGCATTAGCGCAATGACTGGAAGTCTATGGTATCTACTAGCATGCTAGTAGAGGAAGGGCCTTATTGCCAAAATCCCAAAGTATCTCTTTAATAGATAAGGTTTAATCTAATATTCAGAGATGAAGACCTCTCACCATTCTTATGTTAGGTAGGGTCAACATTTTCAAAATTAATATATTACCAAGGTTGATGTATTTATTCCAGGCCTTGCCAGTTTCAAATCCATCGAACCTATTAAATCAAAATTTGCAAATAAATTTCATTAAAAATCCTACAATGTAATTTTCTGGATTTTTTTTCTCATTTTGTCTGTCATAGTTTAAGTGTACCTATGATGAAAATTACAGGCCTCTCTCATCTTTTTAAGTGGGAGAACTTGCACAATTGGTGGCTGACTAAATACTTTTGTGCCCCACTGTATGTGCTATCATTTCATTGTATCTAGGAATTTATATCCATCCATCTCCACGATTATGTTTCTTGGGAAATGTAAATTTTGGTGATCAATATCAGAGAACATTTTGTAATCTAATTGCTGCAAAAAAAATGAATAGCCATCAATTGGAAAGTTTCTTATCCACCCTCAATAACAAACTGCAGGGTTGAACGATCTAGCTACATCCCGTTAGACCTTACAGAACATCCAGGATAAACCAGACATATTTGACAGAATTTGTAAATTGTATGTTGACCATCTTCGAGAATGTTTTGTATAGTGGGTGTTTTGTTGTTGTTTTTGTGTTGCATGAAAAAATACATATGTCACGGTTTTCATATGGTGAAGGAGAGTCGGACCAAACTGCAGCGTGTCGATTGTGATCCATGTTTATTTAAACAAACGTAAACACGACTAAACACGAACACTACAAAACAATAAATGAAACGAAAACCGAAAACAGCCTATACTTGTGTCAACATACATCAAACAAGGACATCAAGACACTCAGGACAATCACCCACAATACAACCAAAGAATATATAGGGCGTGACAACATAAATACAAATAAAACACTTATTGTGGACCTGGATTGAAAGGAGTTTCACTCTTCCTCTCCTCTTCCTCTCCTCTTCATCTTCCTCTCCTCTTCCTCTCCTCTCCTCTCCTCTCCATCTTCCTCTCATCTTCCTCTCCTTCATTTTCCTCTCTTCATCTCCTCTTCATCTTCCTCTCCTCTTTCTCTCCTCTCCATCTTCATCTTCCTCTCATCTTCCTCTCCTTGATCTTCATCTTCCTCTTCATCTTCCTCTCCTCTTGATCTTCCTTTTCATCTTCCTCTCCTCTTCATCTTCATCTTCCTCTCGTCTTCCTCTCATCTTGATTTTCCTCTTCATCTTCCTCTCATCTTCCTCTCCTCTTGATCTTCCTCTTCATCTTCCTCTCCTCTTGATCTTCCTTTTCATCTTCCTCTCCTCTTCATCTTCATCTTCCTCTCGTCTTCCTCTCCTCTTGATTTTCCTCTTCATCTTCCTCTCCTCTTCATCTTCTCTTCATCTTCTCTTCATCTTCCTCTCATCTTCCTCTCCTCTTCATCTTCCTCTCCTCCTCCTCTCCTCATCTTCCTCTCCTCCTCATCATCTTCCTCTCTTCATCTTCCTCTCCCCTTCATCTTCTCTTCACCCTCATCTTCCTCTCCTGTTCCTCTCCTCTTCTTTGTCTCTTCATGTTCCTCTCCTCTTCATCTTCTTCTTCATATTCCTCTTCATCTTCCTCTCCTCTTCATCTTCCTGTCCTCTTCATCTTCCTTTCCTGAACAGAATGATGAGGTGGAGGATTCAGAGGATGAATTTGAGGAGATGAACCTGTCTCTGCTGTCGGCCCGTAACTTCCCCCGCAAGGCCAGCCAGACATCCATCTACCTCCAGGAGTGGGACATCCCCTTCAAACAGCTGGAGATCGGAGAACTCATCGGGAAAGGTAATAGAATAGAATACAAAACAATTGTATTAGTCCAACTGTTACATCTGTTCTATATTGCCCCATACAATGCAGTCACAGTCATTTGAAAAGAGCACATGGTCAGCCATTGTGCAGAATCCTTGGAGCTAGATTAAAAAATAATAATAATGGAACTAGGCAAGTCAGTTCTTATTTACAATAACAGCCTACCGGGGAGCAGTGGGTTAACTGCCTTGTTCAAGGGAAGAACGACAGATTTTTACCTTGTCAGTTTGGGGATTTGATCCAGCAACCGAACACTCTAACCACTAGGCTACCTGCTGCCCTGAAGTGCCTTGCTTCAGGGTCACAATGGTGGGACATTTTAGCTGGGATCTGACACTAGTAGTCCTTTAGTTACCAATTCAGATCCAACTTGAGATTTGAACCAGCGACCCTCTGGCTACAGGTCCACCTCTCTAATCTCAAAGTTACCTTCTGTTCTCTTCAGGTCGCTTCGGGCTAGTGTTCCACGGGCGCTGGCATGGTGAGGTGGCCATCCGCCTCATCGACATCGAGCGGGACAACGAGGACCAGCTGAAGGCCTTCAAGCGGGAGGTGATGGCCTACCGTAACACCCGACATGAGAACGTAGTCCTCTTCATGGGTGTCTGCATGAGCCCCCCACACCTGGCCATCATCACCAGGTGAGTCCCCTAAACCCTCACCTGTGTGTGTGTGTGTGTGTGTGTGTGTGTGGTCCTGTTCATGGGTGTCTGCATGAGACCCCTGGCCATCTTCACCAGGTGAGTCCCCTAAACCCTAATATATATAATAATATAATAATATAATAATAATATAATAATAATAATATAATAATATATGCCATTTAGCAGACGCTTTTATCCAAAGCGACTTACAGTCATGTGTGCATACATTCTACGTATGGGTGTTCCCGGGAATCGAACCCACTACCCTGGCGTTACAAGCGCCATGCTCTACCAACTGAGCTACAGAAGGACCACTCACCAGCTATCGTAAAGCAGTGAAGCTGTGTAAAAAAAAATACAATACTTTTGTGAAGTAGCTTAGCTACATAGTATGAGTGACCCAGTCTTTGTTACCCTGGGGCCTGAGTCAGAGTCTCTCTCTCTCCAACAAGGGTGATGTTTTTGTAGATTCACTATAGATCATCATACAGCGCTCCATTCCCTTCTGGAGCACTAGTGTGTGACATGGGTGTCTCAATGAAGCCAAAGGCAGTGTCCTGGCTGTGCTGTCTGGCTGAGCTGATTTGAAGTGCACTGGGTTGAGCCAAGCCGGGTGTGTAGTGATTCGCCACAGCCCTTGCGCGTTGTCTAAAGATCTGTGCTTACACAAAGACTGGCCTTTCAGGATGCACCGTTATAGGTTTAGAGACATGGTATTGTTTGTCATGTAACAAGACACCCCCAAAAAATGAACTGGATGATTAATTCCTCTGTGGTCCCTTTGTCAACAAAGGAAAGACTCCACAAAGTAACTGGTAAAAGTAACAAAACAACAATAATTCCTTTAATTTCTCTATTCGGCAGTTAAACTGCTGTGTCATTGTTTCTTCAGAGGAAATGTGAGGGTAACTCATCAAACCAGTCTGAAGTGTCCTCCCCTGTTATAATAACAGCTCAGTGCACAAAGTAGCAGAAATAATGTTTCACAAAAACTGAATCTAAAACCAGAGGATGTTATGCTTGACTTTGTATTAGTACCGTGTAAACTTCAAGAATTATGCAGTTGAGTAAATTGAAATGCGGGATGTTATAGAAACAATCCCATTCCTTCCCTTATTGACCAAGTATCAACCCTGAATTGTCTGCATGACCCAAGATTGCAATAACCCTTTGAGCTAAAGCCTAGGCATTTACTCTGGGAGCTATAACACAACCTTTTGGCTGTCAGGCAAAATCACTCATCATGCAAGCATAGTTCGGCGAACCACCAACACTCGCAAACAATAGTTCAAAGGACTGCTTTACCTTGTACAAGTCCTGAGTGCTGAGATGAGTGAGTGCATGTAATCAAAGTAAATGTCATAGCTAGCTGCATAGAGCCGCTCTAGTCTTAATTATTCCACTCAGGCTTATTACCCCGGAGACCAACAGGAAAAACATGTCAAATTGAACCTGAGTGAGGACGAAATTGGCTTATACCAGGCAGGGATGAAAGGTTAGTCAGTGATGCGGACAATTCAGCAAATATTAATATTGATTGTTTGTCTTTGATTCGCCATGAGTGGCTGTGTGTGTGGATTGATTTGCAAGGGCACCCGCAGCGTGGAATAATCATTAACCGTTTCCTGTCACTGCAGGTTTCTATCCATAAGGAATAATTACTCTGCTTGTCAAGGCTCTCTGAGTGTTTTGGTGACTTTATTGGCTTTTGCTCAGCAGAGAGAGCCACGAATACAACTCCATCTGTGTATTACTATCCTGACTGTATTCATCCCGACTGTTGACAACATGCACACACACACACACACTTGAAAGCTATGGCAGTAATTTATGTCATCCCTGGATGTTTATCGGTAGCTGAAGTTGTTGACGGTGCGTCATCAGGTGATATAAGGTCCCCATCCCGTCTCACAGAGCCAGAGCCCAGAGAGATGCTAAAAATGTCTCCTGTCACCTTACCTCGTTGTATGAATGAATATGCATGAAGCTCCGGTATCAGTTTGGCCCTCAGGCCATCTGGATGTCACCTAGCTGCGTCAATCCATCACATTCAGGGGGAGGGGAATGCTTTGTGGTGAGAGGAGGGGGTGAGGGGTGAAAGGAGGATTGGAGGATGGGTTGAGGGGCTTTGGGGTGATAGAAGGGTTGACGGGGGAGGAGGGGGCCGAGGCTTTGGGGTGATAGAAGGGGTGACGGGGGGAGGGGCTTTGGGGTGATAGAAGGGGGGTGAGGGGGAGGGGCTTTGGGGTGATGGAAGGGGGTGAGGGGAAGGGGCTTTGGCATGATGGAAGGGGGTTGAGGGGAGGGGCTTTAGGGTGATGGGAGGTGGGAGGCTTTGGGATGTGAGGAGATGTAATGATACTCTCTCTCAATTCAAAGGGCTTTATTGGCATGGGAAACATGTTTGCAGTGCCTAAGCAAGTGACACAGATAATGAATAAAAGTGAAATAAACAATAAAAAATAAACAGTTAACATTACACTCAAAAGCACCTGAGGAAAAGTTTCAGCTGGACTTTCACATTATCAAAGAGATAATGTGAAGAGACTTGAAGAGCCTTTACGATCAGGTCCACCTATACAAGGCAGCAGTGCCCACCTTCGCCCGGACCCTAAAGGACATCGCCCTCAAACGCAGCCCCAACACTTCACACAAAAGCAACAGATCAATAGACACCCCGGCCAGACCAGCAAGACACTCTCCCAGTCCTGCGGGACCACCCTGTGAGGTTGTATAATGAAGAGGTCTGGTCTGACACAAGAGAGAGAGAGGGGGGGTTATCTTATCTTGCTGAGCTATCTCTTTCAGTCCAGCTGAAACATTTTGGGGTTGCCCTGTGACATTACTGTTAGATGGCAGTCAACCCCTAGCTGTGATTCACGAGGAATTGATAGATGGCAGTCAACCCCTGGCTGTGATTCACCAGGAATGGATAGATGGCAGTCAACACCGGGCTGTGTTTCACTAGGAATGGATAGATGGCAGTCAACACCTGGCTGTGATTCACCAGGAATGGATAGATGGCAGTCAACACCTGGCTGTGATTCACCAGGAATGGATAGATGGCAGTCAACACCTGGCTGTGATTCACCAGGAATGGATAGATGGCAGTCAACACCTGGCTGTGATTCACCAGGAATGGATAGATGGCAGTCAACACCTGGCTGTGATTCACCAGGAATGGATAGATGGCAGTCAACACCTGGCTGTGATTCACCAGGAATGGATAGATGGCAGTCAACACCTGGCTGTGATTCACCAGGAATGGATAGATGGCAGTCAACACCTGGCTGTGATTCACCAGGAATGGATAGATGGCAGTCAACACCTGGCTGTGATTCACCAGGAATGGATAGATGGCAGTCAACACCTGGCTGTTCACCAGGAATGGATAGATTTCACCAGGAATGGATAGATGGCAGTCAACACCTGGCTGTGATTCACCAGGAATGGATAGATGGCAGTCAACACCTGGCTGTGATTCACCAGGAATGGATAGATGGCTGTGATTCACCAGGAATGGATAGATGGCAGTCAACACCTGGCTGTGATTCACCAGGAATGGATAGATGGCAGTCAACACCTGGCTGTGATTCACCAGGAATGGATAGATGGCAGTCAACACCTGGCTGTGATTCACCAGGAATGGATAGATGGCAGTCAACACCTGGCTGTGATTCACCAGGAATGGATAGATGGCAGTCAACACCTGGCTGTGATTCACCAGGAATGGATAGATGGCAGTCAACACCTGGCTGTGATTCACCAGGAATGGATAGATGGCAGTCAACACCTGGCTGTGATTCACCAGGAATGGATAGATGGCAGTCAACACCTGGCTGTGATTCACCAGGAATGGATAGATGGCAGTCAACACCTGGCTGTGATTCACCAGGAATGGATAGATGGCAGTCAACACCTGGCTGTGATTCACCAGGAATGGATCAGATGGAATGGATAGATGGCAGTCAACACCTGGCTGTGATTCACCAGGAATGGATAGATGGCAGTCAACACCTGGCTGTGATTCACCAGGAATGGATAGATGGCAGATGGCAGTCAACACCTGGCTGTGATTCACCAGGAGTGGATAGATGGCAGTCAACACCTGGCTGTGATTCACCAGGAATGGATAGATGGCAGTCAACACCTGGCTGTGATTCACCAGGAATGGATAGATGGCAGTCAACACCTGGCTGTGATTCACCAGGAATGGATAGGGCAGTCAACACCTGGCTGTGATTCACCAGGAATGGATAGATGGCAGTCAACACCTGGCTGTGATTCACCAGGAATGGATAGATGGCAGTCAACACCTGGCTGTGATTCACCAGGAATGGATAGATGGCAGTCAACACCTGGCTGTGATTCACCAGGAATGGATAGATGGCAGTCAACACCTGGCTGTGATTCACCAGGAATGGATAGATGGCAGTCAACACCTGGCTGTGATTCACCAGGAATGGATAGATGGCAGTCAACACCTGGCTGTGATTCACCAGGAATGGATAGATGGCAGTCAACACCTGGCTGTGATTCACCAGGAATGGATAGATGGCAGTCAACACCTGGCTGTGATTCACCAGGAGTGGATAGGCTGTGATTCACCAGGAATGGATAGATGGCAGTCAACACCTGGCTGTGATTCACCAGGAATGGATAGATGGCAGTCAACACCTGGCTGTGATTCACCAGGAATGGATAGATGGCAGTCAACACCTGGCTGTGATTCACCAGGAATGGATAGATGGCAGTCAACACCTGGCTGTGATTCACCAGGAATGGATAGATGGCAGTCAACACCTGGCTGTGATTCACCAGGAATGGATAGATGGCAGTCAACACCTGGCTGTGATTCACCTGTGAGGAATGGATAGATGGCAGTCAACACCTGGCTGTGATTCACCAGGAATGGATAGATGGCAGTCAACACCTGGCTGTGATTCACCAGGAGTGGATAGATGGCAGTCAACCCCTGGCTGTGATTCACCAGGAATGGATAGATGGCAGTCAACACCTGGCTGTGATTCACCAGGAGTGGATAGATGGCAGTCAACACCTAGCTGTGATTCACCAGGAATGGATAGATGGCAGTCAACACCTAGCTGTGATTCACCAGGAATGGATAGATGGCAGTCAACACCTGGCTGTGATTCACCAGGAGTGGATAGATGGCAGTCAACACCTGGCTGTGATTCACCAGGAATGGATAGATGGCAGTCAACACCTAGCTGTGATTCACCAGGAATGGATAGATGGCAGTCAACACCTGGCTGTGATTCACCAGGAATGGATAGATGGCAGTCAACCCCTAGCTGTGATTCACCAGGAATGGATAGATGGCAGTCAACACCTGGCTGTGATTCACCAGGAATGGATAGATGGCAGTCAACCCCTGGCTGTGATTCACCAGGAATGGATAGATGGCAGTCAACACCCGGCTGTGATTCACCAGGAATGGATAGATGGCAGTCAACCCCTGGCTGTGATTCACCAGGAATGGATAGATGGCAGTCAACACCTGGCTGTGATTCACCAGGAATGGATAGATGGCAGTCAACACCTGGCTGTGATTCACCAGGAATGGATAGATGGCAGTCAACACCGGGCTGTGTTTCACCAGGAATGGATAGATGGCAGTCAACACCTGGCTGTGATTCACCAGGAGTGGATAGATGGCAGTCAACACCTGGCTGTGATTCACCAGGAATGGATAGATGGCAGTCAACACCTGGCTGTGATTCACCAGGAATGGATAGATGGCAGTCAACACCTGGCTGTGATTCACCAGGAATGGATAGATGGCAGTCAACACCTGGCTGTGATTCACCAGGAATGGATAGATGGCAGTCAACACCTGGCTGTGATTCACCAGGAATGGATAGATGGCAGTCAACACCTGGCTGTGATTCACCAGGAGTGGATAGATGGCAGTCAACACCTGGCTGTGATTCACCAGGCTGTGAGTGGATAGATGGCAGTCAACACCTGGCTGTGATTCACCAGGAATGGATAGATGGCAGTCAACACCTGGCTGTGATTCACCAGGAGTGGATAGATGGCAGTCAACACCTGGCTGTGATTCACCAGGAATGGATAGATGGCAGTCAACACCTGGCTGTGATTCACCAGGAATGGATAGATGGCAGTCAACACCTGGCTGTGATTCACCAGGAATGGATAGATGGCAGTCAACACCTGGCTGTGATTCACCAGGAATGGATAGATGGCAGTCAACACCTGGCTGTGATTCACCAGGAATGGATAGATGGCAGTCAACACCTGGCTGTGATTCACCAGGAGTGGATAGATGGCAGTCAACACCTGGCTGTGATTCACCAGGAATGGATAGATGGCAGTCAACACCTGGCTGTGATTCACCAGGAATGGATAGATGGCAGTCAACACCTGGCTGTGATTCACCAGGAATGGATAGATGGCAGTCAACACCTGGCTGTGATTCACCAGGAGTGGATAGATGGCAGTCAACCCCTGGCTGTGATTCACCAGGAATGGATAGATGGCAGTCAACACCTGGCTGTGATTCACCAGGAATGGATAGATGGCAGTTAACCCCTGGCTGTGATTCACCAGGAATGGATAGATGGCAGTCAACACCTAGCTGTGATTCACCAGGAATGGATAGATGGCAGTCAACACCTGGCTGTGATTCACCAGGAGTGGATAGATGGCAGTCAACACCTGGCTGTGATTCACCAGGAATGGATAGATGGCAGTCAACACCTAGCTGTGATTCACCAGGAATGGATAGATGGCAGTCAACAGCTGGCTTTAGTTGTTCTCTGCTCTCATCCATCGCCTGCCCTCTGAGGCCAAACGAGAGGCCTTGGGGATAGATTGCAAACCAGTTATTCCTCCACTACAAAGCCAAATGCTCAGCTTGTTATTGGAGATGTAATGTAATGTGTAATATTCAATTAACAACAAAACAGAATGGATATGTCCGTACACTGGACTGATACCATCATCATTATTGAATATTCAATTAACAACAAAACAGAATGGATATGTCCGTACACTGGACTGATACCATCATCATTATTGAATATTCAATTAACAACAATATCCCCCTGGGGGAAAAAAAGAAAAAACATATCATATGATTTCATTAAACAATGCTTCTCTTTCTATGAAGATGAATATATTATTATATTCTATACTACTCTACTCTATTCTATTCTACTCTATTCTAATCTCCTCTACTTTAATCTACTCTACTCTACTCTCCTCTACTTTACTCTACTCTATTCTACTCTACTCTATTCTACTCTCCTCTACTTTACTCTACTCTTTTCTAGTGTACACTCCTCTACACTACTTTACTCTACTCTACTCTATTATACTCTCCTCTACTCTATTCTACTCTACACTACACTACTCTACTCTACTCTATTCTACTCCCCTCTACATTACTCTATTCTACTCTACACTACTCTACTCTCCTCTACTTTACTCTATTCTACTCTACACTACTCTACACTATTCTACTCTATTCTACTCTACTCTCCTCTACTTTACTCTACTCTATTCTACTCTACACTACCCTGCCACTATATTCTACTCTACACTACTCTACTCTACTCTACTCTACTATATTCTACTCTACACTACTCTACACTACTCTACACTACTCTACTCTACTCAACTCTATTCTATTCTACTCTACTCTACTATATTCTACACTACACTACACTACCATATTCTACTCTAAACTTCTCTACACTACTCTATTCTACTCTATTCTACTCTACTATATTCTACTCTACACTACACTACTCTACTCTATTCTACTCTATTCTACACTACTCTACACTACTCTACACTACTCTACTCTATTCTACTCTACTCTACTATATTCTATGGTCCTTCTGTAGCTCAGTTGGTAGAGCATGGCGCTTGTAACGCCAGGGTAGTGGGTTCGATTCCCGGGACCACCCATACGTAGAATGTATGCACACATAAGTTGCTTTGTATAAAAGCGTCTGCTAAATGGCATATATTATATTATTATATATTATATTCTACTCTAAACTACTCTACTATGTTCTACTCTATTATACTCTCCTCTACTTTACTCTACTCTATTATACTATATTCTACTCTACTATATTCTACTCTATTCTACTCCACACTACTCTACACTACTCTACTCTACTATATTCTACTCTACACCACTCAAATCTATTCTACTATACTATACTATATTCTACACTACTCTATTCTACTATAACTACTCTGCATAACACCATTCTACACTACTAGACTATACTCTACTCTACTATATTCTACACTACACTACACTACTATACACTACTCCACATTACACTACTCTACACTACTCTACTATACACCACTTTACACTACTCTAATTTAATCTATTATTTTCTACTCTACCATACCGTACTATATTATAATCTACTGTATTCTAATGTATGATGTGTTGTTAAGTTGTAATGTCTCTCTCTCAGCTTGTGTAAGGGAAGGACCCTGTATTCGGTGGTGAGGGATGCCAAAGTCATCCTGGATGTCAACAAGACCAGACAGATCGCCCAGGAGATGGTTAAGGTACTGTAATGTTTTTAAGACTCATTACACATTACCTTAACAACATAATCAATGTGTTGGAGACTGCCTGGATCATTCAATCAATACATTTCTTCTACAACAATATTGGTCACAAAATATGACTCAGTCTAGACTCGCAATGAGTTATGTTTGTGTTGTTTTCAGGGAATGGGCTATCTTCACGCCAAGGGGATCCTACACAAGGACATGAAGTCCAAGAATGTTTTCTATGACAACGGCAAAGTGGTCATCACCGACTTCGGACTCTTCACCATATCTGGGGTTCTGCAAGCCGGCAGGTTAGTACTTACTGTTGTACTTTACATTAAAGTTCAGTAGAGTGCAGTACAGTACAGTATATGTGTTGGGATAAGATACATAGATACATCTGTTAAAAAAAGCATAAGTAGGAAAACAAAACGAAACCAAATAGAAAGGAGTGTGTCATTATAACCCCACCTGCTGTGATAGTTACTTTACTGCAGTGATGATTATACTCTTAGTGGTTCAAACGTCTGTATTATCTAGAAAATTATATGGATCGGTGCTAATCTCCATTTAATTTGTCTCCCTGAGAGTGATTAAAGTCTATCACTGCTTACTCCGAAATGACTGCTCACTGAAATGACTGCTCCCTGAAATGACTGCTCCCTGAAATGACTGCTCCCTGAAATGACTGCTTCATGAAATGACTGCTCCCTGAAATGACTGCTTCCTGAAATGACTGCTTCCTGAAATGACTGCTCCCTGAAATTACTGCTCCCTGAAATGACTGCTTCCTGAAATGACTGCTTCCTGAAATGACTGCTCCCTGAAATGCCAGCAGCCACAAGTTTCACACAGGAAAGCATCTTAATAAATCTTATTTCAATACTTATATATGGAGCAGCTTTACAGGCGTTAGCAACATGTTCAAAGGAAGTGTGTGTTTTTGTTTTCTTCTTTCAAAAACACTGCAAAGTTTGTTTTCTTTGTCTCTTTAGATTTTGATTGTCATTTATGGTGAGACGACACCAACTGCTATAATTGACTGGTGATTAGGTTTGTCATGATGGATGTATTTCCATTTAATTGGCCACATCAATTAAAAATCTCCAGTAGGTATGAGATGTGTTCCTGCTATTGACTGTGAGACGATTACACGTGCTATGTACTACTAATTATTAGAATCAGCCGGCTTCCCAACGAGAGATATTGCATAGTGTGTTTTCAACAAGTTTGTACAACATAGTTGAAACGTGGTGTTGCGTAGGAGTGCATTTCAACACCATGGATGGAAGAGGGTAGGAAAAGTGTATGAGATGAGTCACTGTTTATGTCAAATGAAGATGGATGGTTTTATATTGGCATTCTTAACACTCATTAAAACCTGAAGCCTCTTCTAAATAAATTCTGAAGTGTTACTGTAGACAGATATGCAATCCTGTAACATGATGCAACATGCACCTAGATCTTATACAGCCTTGTCCAGTCTATTGTTAGTTTCCAGTATAGCCAACTGCCATTTAGGTTTGCTCTGGAATCAATACTTTGTATAGTACTATAGTAATTTACTCAACCTGGTCTCAAAGCATTTCATATTCTTCTGTACGTAAATTCTTCTGAGACCCCCCATTTAGTGTGATATGTTTTACGTTTTTTTTACGGCAATTATTGATTTGTGGATGTCCATCACTCATTTTGTGTGATATGCTACGAATTACAATTCAAATTATATGTTACAAATTTGCAAAACATATGATATGTTACAAATTCTAGCTCGGTGACTAAGCAGCTAACGCTAGCTGGCTAGTTAACGTTAGCTAGGCTAGAAGTTGGGGTTAGG
This sequence comes from Oncorhynchus keta, assembly GCF_023373465.1. Taxonomy (NCBI): domain Eukaryota; kingdom Metazoa; phylum Chordata; class Actinopteri; order Salmoniformes; family Salmonidae; genus Oncorhynchus; species Oncorhynchus keta. The sequence continues at coordinate 36,784,298 of NC_068445.1, read as the reverse complement.
GTTAAGTTTAGGTTAAAGGGGAAGGGGAAAGATTAGCTAAAAAGGTTAAGGTTAGGGGAACGGTTAGCTAACAAATTGCTAAAAAGTGGTAAGTAGTTGAAAAGTTGCCAGTTAGCTAAAATGCTAAAGTTGTCCGTGATGAGATTCAAACTCACAACCTTTAGGTTGCTAGATGTTTTCATTATACACCAACCAACCCACCCTACTTTTGTTTTTTGACTTAAGTAACCATCTGTCTAATGTAACCATACCAAACGTAACATACGGTATCATACTAATTTGAGTGTCCCGGATGTACATTTACTATGTTACGTCTAGTCAATGAGACCAGGCTGGTTGACTAGACAGAAGCAGGAGCAAAACAGCATGTGTGTATGGACACAACATCTAAAGATTCTAACAGACCAAAGAATATGTGATTCACTCTGATCATTGTGTTAGGATTGTTTTAAGGAACTGTTGTTACTGCAATGCCAAACAGAGAAAACCTGGAAAGGTTTTTCTTTTGTATTTCCTGTTGTGCTATTTGACTTGCAGTGTACAAAAGTCTCTATGAAATGACTGTGCACCAATGCTCACAATGGCCACACTAAGGCTTACTGTTTGTCAGGTTATCATTTGATGTTTTTGGCATCTCTCTGGACGATGAAGAACGCCACCCCAAAATTATTGGGAAAATAATCTAAATATGTTTTTGTTGCTGTTTTTGAGACGTCCCATCCTCCACCTGACTCCTGATTAAACCCTCATAGACGTCTGGTATTGTCGTCAATACCCAGAAGCCTCTATTTCAAAGTTGAACATCTAAATTAATTTCCGGGAACAAATAGCTAGGTGTGAGATGGTTAATCTAACGTCAGTAGTTGTGACTTGTTTATGTTGTTGTTTATTTTCATTGGCAGGCAAGACAGCTTGCTAATAAACAGGTCTGACGGAATGACAAGACAAACATTTACCTACCGCCCCTCACTCTCAGCAGGAACGTTATGTTGTGGTGGCGGCAGGAGTGTGTGTGTGTATCATACAAACAGGAGTGTTTCTCATTTTTACCGGGAAATGTTTGACAACCATTCATGTAGTGTCACCCTGCCAAACACACATGAGGATATGTAGATGTCTGAAATGTCAACAATACTGGGCCTCTGCTAACTGGCAGTTGAATAATCAGCCTGTTGTTTTCATTGAACCAGGCAATTCACTTAAGAACACATTCTTATTTACAATGACTGCCTAGGAACAGTGGGTTAACTGCCTTGTTGAGTGGCAGAACGACAGACCAAACCTTTCGGGTTACTGACTCAGTACTCAAACCACTAGGCTTCCTTCCGCCCCTGGTTATCTCTTTTTTTTGGTAGGAAAACGTTCTCACCTACCAAAGCCAACCCTCTGAATGATGAATTATCATTATCACCAAGAGAAAACAAACAACGCCCTGCATATTTATCTTCATCATTAAATAAGAACTATAGTGGGTAGCTAAATGAAACCATCAGTTTCATGAGTCAACATGTTGTTGTGTGCATCATGATGAAAACTGATGAATGAGTGGGCAGATAGCAGATCCTTTGGATGGATATACCCACAGTAGTGCAATGCAGTGCTGTGTATTATTGCAGCGCTGCCAGTGTCCCTGTCTATTTGACTGAGTCAGTGAGCGCTCAGGATGCGTTTTGAAGTAGTTGAGAATGTCAGAAGGGTTGTGGTCTATTTGATTTGAGTTGATTTATTAGGATCCCCAGTGGTAGCAGCTCGTCTTACTGGGGTTCAACAATAACGGAAAATATATTACAGACAAAAGACTTTACATACATTTAAAATATGAACATGTAGTGTGTTTGTGTGTGCCTCTATCAGTTCCATGTACATGTCAGTACATACACACAACAACTATGTGACATGGGGGAGAGGCGTTGTGTCATGAAGTGTTGCTTTATTTGTTTTTTGAAACCAGGTTTGCTGTTCACTTGCGCTATATGAGATTGAAGGGAGTTTCGTGCACTCATGGCTTTGTATAATACTGTACATTTCCTTTCATTTGTTCTAAACCTGGGGACTGAGAAAAAAAACCTAGTGGCATGTCTGGTGGGGTAAGTGTGTGTGTCAGTGTGTAAGTTTACTATGCAAACAATTTGGAATTTCCAACACATTAATATTTCATCTAAAAACAAGAAGTGACGCAGTTAGTCTTTCCTCAACTCTTAACCAAGAGAGACTGGGATGTATAGTATCTGATTACAGTCGGGCTGCTCTGTTCTGGGCCAGCAGCACCTTAACTAGGTCTTTCCTCAACTCTTAACCAAGAGAGACTGGATTGTATAGTATCTGATTACAGTCGGGCTGCTCTGTTCTGGGCCAGCAGCACCTTAACTAGGTCTTTCCTCAACTCTTAACCAAGAGAGACTGGGATGTATAGTATCTGATTACAGTCGGGCTGCTCTGTTCTGGGCCAGCAGCACCTTAACTAGGTCTTTCCTCAACTCTTAACCAAGAGAGACTGGAATGTATAAGTATCTGATTACAGTCGGGCTGCTCTGTTCTGGGCCAGCAGCACCTTAACTAGGTCTTTCCTCAACTCTTAACCAAGAGAGACTGGAATGTATAGTATTAATATTAGCCCTCTGTTCTTGGCCAGCTGCAGCTTAACTAGGTCTTTCTTTGCAGCACTTGACCATATGACTGGACAATAATCATGATAAGATAACACTAGAGCCTGCAGGACTTGTTGTGTGAAGTGTGGTGTCAAAAAAGCAGGCAGGATCACTGGACAGATAGTAGCAGTTCCAGCAACTGATGCCAACCGAGTCGCGGGATCCAAACTCAAAAGTTAGCTGGCGAGTAACCAAACTTTTTCAATTGACTTTCTATCAGGTATCAAGGTAAGACCCAAATGCAGACCGTGTCGAAGTAACAATGTTTATTACAGCCACAGGGGCAAAGGTACAGGACGGCAGGTAGGGTCAGGGTCAGGGGCAGGCAGAGTGGTCAGGTGGGCACGTACGGGGTCAGGACAGGCAAGGGTCAAAAACCAGGAGGACGAGAAAAGAGAGACTGGGGAAAAGCAGATGCTGAGACACAAAAACGCTGGTTGACTTGACAAACAAGACGAACTGGCAACAGGCAAACAGAGAACACAGGTATAAATACACAGGGCATCATAGGGAAGATGGGCGACACCTGGAGGGGGGTGGAGACCATCACAAAGACAGGTGAAACAAATCAGGGTGTGACACTTTCAGAACTTTCCAAAACAACAAACTTCCCAAAACAACAAACAGAGAGAGAGAGAGAGAGAGAGAGAGAGAGAGAGAGAGAGAGAGAGAGAGAGAGAGAGAGAGAGAGAGAGAGAGAGAGAGAGAGAGAGAGAGAGAGAGAGAGAGAGAGAGAGAGAGAGAGAGAGAGAGAGAGAGAGATAGAGAGAGAGATAGAGAGAGAGATAGAGAGATAGAGATATAAGAGAGAGAGATAGAGATATAAGAGAGAGAGATAGAGATATAAGAGAGAGAGATAGAGATATAAGAGAGAGAGATAGAGATATAAGAGAGAGAGATAGAGATATAAGAGAGAGAGATAGAGATATAAGAGAGAGAGATAGAGATATAAGAGAGAGTGATAGAGATATAAGAGAGAGTGATAGAGATATAAGAGAGAGAGAGATGGGAAAGGTAAAAAGAGAGAGAGAGATGAAGAGAGATGGTATGAACATGATGGAGAGAGAGGGAGAAGAGAGCCTGACTGAGCCATCAGGATTTAGACTTTCTAATGGGGTGTGATTTCATCCAGAAATATGTCTCAGGGTGCGTTTGGGGTGTGATGTCATCCAGCAGGATGTCTCAGGGTGCGTTTGGGGTGTGATGTCACCCAGCAGGATGTCTCAGGGTGCGTTTGGGGTGTGATGTCACCCAGCAGGATGTCTCAGGGTGCGTTTGGGGTGTGATGTCATCCAGCATGATGTCTCAGGGTGCGTTTGGGGTGTGATGTCATCCAGCATGATGTCTCAGGGTGCGTTTGGGGTGTGATGTCATCCAGCAGGATGTCTCAGGGTGCGTTTGGGGTGTGATGTCATCCAGCATGATGTCTCAGGGTGTGTTTGGGGTGTGATGTCACCCAGCAGGATGTCTCAGGGTGCGTTTGGGGTGTGATGTCATCCAGCATGATGTCTCAGGGTGCGTTTGGGGTGTGATGTCATCCAGCAGGATGTCTCAGGGTGTGTTTGTGTAGATGGGAAAGAAAAGGACAGATTCATCCTTGACACAAAACGATGCCTTCCAGTTGTTTTAGATGTCTTCTGGTGTGTGTATGAACTACTGGAAGTATGAATTATGAGTTTCAATTAAACAATAATACTGTATTTAGATCAAGATAACAACACAAAAGTAGCAGAAATGTACAACCCCATAACTGCTTTATCTGTATAGGGATGATATTAATTCATTCTGAACAATTAGAGCAAAAAATGGTGGCCATTAACTTTGAGAAAACTTTGAATGACCTCACACCGTTCCGCATTCAGACTGTTGTTGACCTGTCTCTATTCTGCAGCCGTAGAGAGGACAAGCTGAGGATCCCCAGTGGATGGTTGTGTCACCTGGCCCCTGAAATAGTCTCTCAGCTCTCCCCGGAAACAGAGGAGGACAAGCTGCCTTTCTCCAAACAGTCAGACGTCTTTGCTTTCGGGTGAGTTCCGCTACGTTGCAAATGGTACCCTATTCCATATGTAGTGTGCTACTCTCGACCAGTGCCCATATCTCTCTGGTTAAATGTAGTGCACTATTTAGGGAATAGGATGCCATTTGGAATACACTACGTGTCCCTTGCCGCTTCTCTTTTGTTGTGAGGAGTTGTTCAGGAGCCTCTTCACTCTCTGTCTAGTTTTCATTGGATTTTCAAGCCCGATTGTATTGACTTGAATGAAATTGGATAAACTTTAACCCACTAGGGGAAATTGGGTTTGTCACAAGCAAGACAAATACTATAATGCTTATTTTTTTTGTTGTTATCCCTCTGAACCATTTACCATCTCTTTCCATCTTCTGTCTCAGCCATCTTCCTTCTCAGCCATCTTTCTTCTCATCCATCTTCCCTCTCATCCATGTTTGGAATGGTTATAATAAAATGGTCATAATAGCTAGAATGGCTATAATAACCGAAAGCCAGGAGTTTTCCAGTCTACCTGACCTAACCAAGAAAAACTCCAGTACCATAGATATAACACTGACCCTAGTTATAACACTGTCTCTAGTTATAATACTAGTTATAACACTGACCCCAGTTATAACACTGTCTCTAGTTATGATACGAGTTATAACACTGACCCTAGTTATAACACTGTCTCTAGTTATAATACTAGTTATAACACTGTCTCTAGTTATAATACTAGTTATAACACTCAACCTAGTTATACCACTGACCCCAGTTATTACACTAGTTATAACACTGACCCTAGTTATAACACTGACCCGAGTTATAACACTGTCCCTAGTTATAATACTAGTTATAACACTGTCTCTAGTTATAATACTAGTTATAACACTGTCTCTAGTTATAATACTAGTTATAACACTCAACCTAGTTATACCACTGACCCCAGTTATTACACTAGTTATAACACTCACCCTAGTTATAACACTGACCCTAGTTGGAACACTGACCCTAGTTAACACTAGTTATAACACTGACCCCAGTTATAACACTGACCCTAGTTATTACACTAGTTATAACACTGACCCCAGTTAACACTAGTTATAACACTGACCCCAGTTATAACACTGACCCTAGTTATTACACTAGTTATAACACTGACCCCAGTTAACACTAGTTATAACACTGGCCCTAGTTAACGCAAGTTATAACACTGACCCTAGTTATAACACTAGTTATAACACTGACCCTAGTTAACACTAGTTATAACACTGGCCCTAGTTAACGCTAGTTATAACACTGACCCTAGTTATAACACTAGTTATAACACTGACCCTGGTTATAACACTAGTTATAACACTAACCCTAGTTATAACACTGACCCTAGTTATAACACTAGTTATAACACTGACCCTAGTTATAACACTTACCCTGGTTATGACACTGACCATAGTTATAACACTAGTTATAACACTGACCCGAGTTATAACACTAGTTATAACACTGACCATAGTTATAACACTAGTTATGACACTGACCATAGTTATAACACTAGTTATAACACTGACCCGAGTTATAACACTAGTTATAACACTGACCATAGTTATACAACTAGTTATAACACTGACCCTGGTTACAACACTAGTTATAACACCACCTCTAGTTATAACACTGACCCTAGTTAACACTAGTTATAACACTGACCCTAGTTATAACACTGCCCCTAGTAATAACACTAGTTATAACACCGCCTCTAGTTATAACACTGACCCTAGTTAACACTAGTTATAACACTCACCCTAGATATAACACTAGTTTACCACTGACCCTAGTTATAACACTGACCCTAGTTAACACTAGTTATAACACTCACCCTAGTTATAACACCGACCCTAGTTAACACTAGTTATAACACGGACCCTAGTTATAACACTGACCCTAGTTAACACTAGTTATAACACTGACCCTAGTTAACACTAGTTATAACACTGACACTAGTTATAACACTGACCCTAGTTAACACTAGTTATAACACTGACACTAGTTATAACACTGACCCTAGTTATTACACTAGTTATAACACTGACCCTAGTTAACACTAGTTATAACACTGACCCTAGTTATAAAACTGACCCTAGTTAACACTAGTTATAAAACTGACCCTAGTTATTAAACTAGTTATAACACTCACCCTAGTTATAAAACTGACCCTAGTTATTACACTAGTTATAACACTGGCCCTAGTTATAACACTGACCCTAGATAACACTAGTTATAACACTGACCCTAGTTATAACACTAGTTATAACACTGACCCTAGTTAACACTAGTTATAACACTGACCCTAGATAACACTAGTTATAACACTGACCCTAGTTATAACACTAGTTATAACACTGACCCCAGTTATAACACTAGTTATAACACTGACACTAGTTAACACTAGTTATAACACTGACCCTAGTTATAACAATAGTTATAACACTGACCCCAGTTATAACACTAGTTATAACACTGACACTAGTTAACACTAGTTATAACACTGACCCTAGTTATAACAATAGTTATAACACTGACCCCAGTTATAACAATAGTTATAACACTGACACTAGTTAACACTAGTTATAACACTGACCCTAGTTATAACAATAGTTATAACACTGGCCCTAGTTAACACTAGTTATAACACTCACCCTAGTTATAACACTGACCCTAGTTAACAATAGTTATAACACTGGCCACAGTTATAACGCTTGTTATAACACTGGCCCTAGTTATAACACTGACCCTAGATAACACTAGTTATAACACTGACCCTAGTTATAACACTGACCCTAGTTATAACACTGACCCTAGATAACACTAGTTATAACACTGACCCTAGTTATAACACTGACCCTAGTTATAACACTGACCCTAGTTAACACTAGTTATAACACTGACCCCAGTTATAACACTAGTTATAACACTGACCCTAGTTAACACTAGTTATAACACTGACCCCAGTTATAACACTAGTTATAACACTGACACTAGTTAACACTAGTTATAACACTGGCCCTAGTTATAACACTAGTTATAACACTGACACTAGTTAACACTAGTTATAACACTGGCCCTAGTTAACACTAGTTATAACACTGACCCCAGTTATAACACTAGTTATAACACTGACACTAGTTATAACAATAGTTATAACACGCACCCTAGTTAACACTAGTTATAACACTGACCCTAGTTATAACACTAGTTATAACACTGACCCCAGTTAACACTAGTTATAACACTGACCCTAGTTATAACACTAGTTATAACACTGACCCCAGTTATAACACTGACCCTCGTTAACAATAGTTATAACACTGACCACAGTTATAACACTTGTTATAACACTGGCCCTAGTTATAACACTGACCCTAGATAACACTAGTTATACCACTGACCCTAGTTATAACACTAGTTATAACACTGACCCTAGTTAACACTAGTTATAACACTGACCCCAGTTATAACACTAGTTATAACACTGACACTAGTTAACACTAGTTATAACACTGACCCCAGTTATAACACTAGTTATAACACTGGCCCTAGTTACAGTAGTTATAACACTGACCCTAGTTATAACACTAGTTATAACACTTACCCTGGTTATGACACTGACCATAGTTATAACACTAGTTATAACACTGACCCGAGTTATAACACTAGTTATAACACTGACCATAGTTATACAACTAGTTATAACACTGACCCTGGTTATAACACTAGTTATCACACTGACCCTGGTTACAACACTAGTTATAACACCGCCTCTAGTTATAACACTGACCCTAGTTAACACTAGTTATAACACTCACCCTAGTTATAACACTAGTTATAACACTGACCCTAGTTAACACTAGTTATAACACTGACCCTAGTTATAACACTGCCCCTAGTAATAACACTAGTTATAACACCGCCTCTAGTTATAACACTGACCCTAGTTAACACTAGTTATAACACTCACCCTAGTTATAACACTGACCTTAGTTAACACTAGTTATTACACTAGTTATAACACTGACACTAGTTATTACACTAGTTGTAACACTGACCCTAGTTATTACACTAGTTATAAAACTGACCCTAGTTATAAAACTGACCCTAGTTATAAAACTGACCCTAGTTATTACACTAGTTATAACACTGGCCCTAGTTAACACTAGTTATAACACTGACACTAGTTATAACAATAGTTATAACACTGGCCCTAGTTAACACTAGTTATAACATTGACCCCAGTTATAACACTAGTTATAACACTGACCCTAGTAGCGACTTGCTGAGAAAAGCTGCTTGCTGCATCCGACTCCCGACCCCTACACGTTCATCACTATAGGACAGCTGGAGATAGAATTTCAATAGCCTACTGAAACAATGTGGTAAATGTCAGAGAGACACACACAGCAAGGTTTATTCAAAATCTCTGCTATTTAAAACCAATTGCTAGTCTAAAAGAAATGGGAGATAATGTTTGGAGTCTTTTTACAGTGGAGATCAAGTTTTATAAATTGTCTGGCTGGGCTATAACACTGACCCTAGTTATAACACAAGTTTTATAAATTGTCTGGCTGGGCTATAACACTGACCCTAGTTATAACACACATTTTATAAATTGTCTGGCTGGGCTATAACCCTGACCCTAATTATAACACAAGTTTTAACATTCCTTGCTCTGCCATTCCTTGCCTTCTGTGTTTTTATCTTTTTTGATCGTCACAGACCCCTTTTGCGTGGGCGGACCCTGCACTGTTGACTCCTAACACAATTGCATTTTCAGATGTCCTCCCATATGGAGGGCCTGTCACTGGATCAGTCTGAGGGGAAGGGACGCAGTGCTCACATACACGCTCACATACACACTGGATGGGCCCCATATGGTACGCTATTCCCTATATAGTGCATTACTTTTAACCAGAGCCCTGTGGGAATAGGGTGTCATTTGGGACGCAGCTGGTGTCCATCTGGCCTGTTGGTGCCTTAGTGTTATCTAGAGGTGACCCCTAGAGCTGTTGTAAATATTCAGCAATTCTCCATGGGTTTTTTTCTATCTTGGCCAAATGCTATTTTTATGCTACTCATCCCTGGTTGTTGACATGACAGTGGAGAAAATGGCTGCTCATAATGCAAAGAGAGGATAGTGTGACGATGTTGATGAAGTATGCTGTATTAAATGGACCTAACAGGTTTGATATAAAGTTAGTTCCTCAGCAGCAACCTTGTGGTCTGTCAAACTCATTGTCGGAGCGTCTATAGCTTTTCAATGTATTCCGGCAAGCACAACAGACATACATCATAGAGATGCAGGTTTAGGTATTAAACCTGGTTTGATACCCCTTGTGTGTGGACGTCTATTGTTGTATTTTGTCATAATCTCACCGTAATAGGAAAATATTACATACACACATCCAATCTCCCTGAGCAGGTGTTCAATAGGAAAACAAATCAATGAATTGTGAAACGTGACACTGCACAGTGAAATCTATGCTGCCGTGTCATTGATGGTATCATAATGTTACATTTCTAAACCATGGGATATTTCACACACACATCTGCCCTCCCCCAACTGATTCCCCCCTGTGCTGTCTGTCTGCAGCACTATCTGGTACGAGTTGCATGCACGTGAGTGGCCTTATAAGAACCAGCCAGCAGAAGTTATCATCTGGCAGGTGGGCAGCGGACTGAAGCCCAATCTCACACAGATCGGTATGGGCAAAGAGATATCGGTGAGTGTTGCCCATTTACAGCAAACTGTGCCACACCTACTAACTATTTTTCATTGAACCTTTATTTAACCAGGCAAGTCAGTTGTCTTATTTACAATGACGACCTACACCGGACAACGCTGGGCCAATTGTGCGTCGCCCTATGGGACTCCAGGGACTGTAGTGACACCTCTTCATTTATTATAATTTTAAAAAATCCTTTATTTAACTACGCAAGCCAGTTAAGAACAAATTCTTATTTACAATGACAGTCTTGCACTGAGATGCAGTGCCTTAGACGGCTGCGCCACTCGGGAGCAGGTAGAAGTTGCTCACTAGTTGTAGGTGAACATATAACAAGTCCATGGGTAAAGATACTGTATATTCCTGAGTAGGGTTCTTCATAGTAGTGCAGTGTTAACTTTCTTCACATAGCTAAACACCACACACCTGGTTGTTTCAGGTCTGATCTGTGTACATATCACTTTACGGGTGTTCAGAATGAGCATCCTCATACATATCAATTTACATGTGTTCAGAATGAGCATCCTCATACATATCAATTTACATGTGTTCATAATGAGCATCCTCATACATATCAATTTACATGTGTTCAGAATGAGCATCCTCATACATATCAATTTACAGGTGTTCAGAATGAGCATCCTCATACATATCAATTTACAGGTGTTCATAATGAGCATCCTCATACATATCAATTTACAGGTGTTCAGAATGAGCATCCTCATACATATCAATTTACATGTGTTCATAATGAGCATCCTCATACATATCAATTTACATGTGTTCATAATGAGCATCCTCATACATATCAATTTACAGGTGTTCAGAATGAGCATCCTCATACATATCAATTTACATGTGTTCATAATGAGCATCCTCATACATATCAATTTACATGTGTTCATAATGAGCATCCTCATACATATCAATTTACAGGTGTTCAGAATGAGCATCCTCATACATATCAATTTACAGGTGTTCAGAATGAGCATCCTCATACATATCAATTTACAGGTGTTCATAATGAGCATCCTCATACATATCAATTTACAGGTGTTCATAATGAGCATCCTCATACATGGAATGAGACTAAATCCTGTACACCTGTCTGGGATGTTTTTAGTTGTTTTTTTGTCCTGTCCTTAATTGGCTGTTTGTTATTTGTGGTTTCTGAACCACTTCACCAAATAATATCTCTCAGAGGGAAAAATAATGTTATTTGAATCCGGTGGCATTCATCCATTTGTCCAGTTCTCCACGCAGGTCTCTTTCTCTCCTGTTTGTCCTGTGTGTGCCTGGCTCTCTAAATGGGGTCTGTTCTGGATCTCCCTCCCTAGGACATCCTGCTCTTCTGCTGGGCGTTCGAGCAAGAAGAAAGGCCCAGTTTCTCCAAGCTGGTGGATCTGCTGGAAAAGTTGCCAAAACGGAACCGCCGCCTTTCCCACCCAGGGCACTTCTGGAAGTCAGCTGAGTATGTCAAATGAGACTAAAAAACAACAAAGTAAACTTGCCTAGACAATGTATCCTCATGGTGTGTGTGTGTGTGTGTGTGTGTGTGTGTGTGTGTAGGTGCAGTTGACCGTGACCCTCTGAGCCTAGACTTCTCAACATCCTCTGAACTCATATTTTGGGTTTATTGTTTAATCACATGGAAGATGTGTTTTATTTCATTACTCAAATGACCTGTTCAGTTTGTTGGTTGGTTTCTATATTCTGGAATGTATTTTTCTCAATGTCACTTGTTTTAATGAGAGTTTTTTTTGTGTGTCATGTCTCACTTCATTGTGTACGGAAAATGCATCAGAATGAACTAGTTTTTAGAATGAATGTTATGTAATGAATTGTGAAATGTACATTTTTAAGTAATTGTTTTGCCATTTCCTGTCTGTCAACTGTGTTTGTCATTTGTCAGTGTACCTCATGGTCTCTTGTGTTTGTGTTCTCCACATGTTAGTCTCAAAGCTTAATTTTAAAGTCATTATTCACTATTGAATGTGAAGACTCCACTAGTAGGAAACTGTTCTGTGCTTTGATTATTGCCTGTGAACACTGTTGAGGATGCGTAAAAAAAAAAAGGCATCCTATTCCCTACACGGACCTGTCAAAAACGTCAAAGGTAGTGCACTAGATGGAAAATAGGGTGCGAGATGTTTGAACAACAGCCTTTTTTCTCAGCTCTGGGTCATTCAGTAGAAGACCTAGACTGACTGACTAGAAATCTCTCGCACTAATGTGAAAACGCTGACACTTCAAATGTATCTCATTACTTAGTAGAAATGTGCTTCAACACCTTGGACAAATGCTGTCACTGAGAAGTAGGTGTATAGTGGTTACTTTGGTGTTTTAACGCAGAAAAGGAAAAAATAAAACAAAAAAGAGATGCATAACCAGCTAGCTAAGGTCACTACCTACGTACGTTAATAATGATGACACAATCACTTCAGGAATTTGTCAGCCCTATAATTGATAAAGCACTTTCTGAACAGACACCATAACAGACACCATCTAGTAACACGACTCTGTCCATGACCTGGCCTTTTCTATCATATATTTCACAGCGATATTTGAAATCTAAGCAAGCTAGAGTGCAGTCAGATTGTGTCTCAGTAAGAACTGTAAAGCTACTGCCATGGGCTCTGTACAGCCATGGCTTAGATGCAGACAATCCAATCCGTGTATAAAGCCCTTTCTACAACACTATATTATACAGTAAAATATGTTGGAAATGCATACAAACAAATTGCTGCTGTTTTTTTGGAGTACATCTGTCTATTTTGGAATTACTGGAAATCAGATATTGTACGTGGGTCATTTATATTTGTACTGTTTACAACTTTTAAGTGCATGAAATGGACTACAAAGGATCTATTCTCGTTATTACGATACAAAGTTGACTCTTTCAGCTCTGCAGTAAGTATATGATCCCTGGGGTATTTTCTGATGGAACTGTTGTCAGCGTAGGATCACCAACCAATACAACAGTTAGTGAGACGATACAGCCTGCTTTGTAAAAAAAGGAAATGTTCAAAAGCGATGTTTAAGAGAATGATTGTAATATTATATTTGCACAGTATAATCGTGAAGAGAAATAACTAATTGTGCTGGAAAAAAAACAAATAAACCTAAAAACCAATCAACATTTAGTGAAAAATGTACAGTGGCTAGTGAAAGTATTCACCCCCTTGGCATTATCCCTATTTTGTTGCCTTATAACCTGGAATTCAAATGGATTTCTGAGGGGTTTGTATCATTTGATTTACACAACTACCACTTTGAAGATGCAAAATATTTTTTCTTGTGAAACAAACAAGAACTTAGACAAAAAAAAAATCTGAAAACTTGAGTGTGCATAACTATTCACCCCCCAAAGTCAATACTTTTTAGAGCCACCTTTTGCAGAAATTACAGCTGCAAGTCTCTTGGGGTATGTCTCTATAAGCTTGGCACATCTAGCCACTGGGATTTTTGTTCATTCTTCAAGGCAAACCTGCTCCAGCTCCTTCAATTTGGATGGGTTCCATTGGTGTACAGCAATCTTTAAGTTATAGCGCAGATGCTCAATTGGATTGAGGTCTGGGAATGGCCTAGTCAAAGCCAATACATTTAAATGTTTCCCCTTAAACCACTCGAGTGTTGCTTTAGCAGTATGCTTAGGGTCATTGTCCTGATGGAAGGTGAACCTCCGTCCCAGTCTCAAATCTCTGGAAGACTGAAACAGGTTTTCCTCAAGAATTTCCTTGTATTTAGCACAATCCATAATTTCTTCTATTCTGACCGGTTTCCCTGTCCCTGCCGATGAAAAACCTGTCCACAGCATGATGCTGCCACCGCCATGCTTCACTGTGGGGATGGTGTTCTCGGGGTGATGTGAGGTTTTGGGTTTGCACCAGACATAGCGTTTTCCTTGATGGCCAAAAAGCTCCATTTTAGTCTCATCTGACCAAAGTACCTTCTTCCATATGTTTGGGGAGTCTCCCACATGCCTTTTGGCGAACACAAAACGTGTTTGCTTATTATTTTCATGAAGTATTGGCTTTTTTCTGGCCACTCTTTCGTAAAGCCCAGCTCTGTGGAGTGTACGGCTTAAAGTGATCCTATGGACAGATACTCCAATCTCCGTTGTGGAGCTTTGCAGCTCCTTCAGGGTTATCTTTGGTCTCTTTGTTGCCTCTGATTAATGCCCTCCTTGCCTGGTCTGTGAGTTTTGTTGGGCGGCCCTCTCTTGGAAGGTTTGTTGTGGTGCCATATTCTTTCCAATTTTTAATAATGGATTTAATGGTGCTCCGTGGTATGTTCAAAGTCTCTGATATTTTTTTTATAACTCAACCCTGATCTATAGTTCTCCACAACTTTGTCCCTGACCTGTTTGGAGAGCTCATTGGTCTTCATGGTGCCACTTGCTTGTTGGTGCCCCTTGCTTAGTGGTGTTGCAGACTCTGGGGCCTTTCAGAACAAGTGTATATACACTGAGATCATGTGACACTTAGATTGCACACAGATGGACTTTATTTAACTAATTATGTGACTAATAAGGTAATTGGTTGCTCCAGATCTTATTTAGGGGCTTCACAGCAAAGGGGGTGAATACATATGCACGCACCACTTTTCAGTTTAGATTTTTTATTTATTTTTTGAAATAAGTAATTTTTAAAATTTCACTCCACCAATTTGGACAAATGTCCATTACATGAAATAAACATTAAAATCAATTTAAATTACAGGTTGTAATGCAACAAAATAGGAAAACACCTAGGGGGATGAATACTTTTGCAAGGCACTGTAGACCTCGTTTTATCATCAGTTGCCGTAAATCAATATTCCATGTGAACTCACTACAGCAGTTTTGGTGTACAGGATTTATTACTTTATGAATGTATGTATTGTGTTGTTGTGGTTTTGTCGTATATTTTTGTTCATTCAGATTTATTTTTCTCCATATACCTTCCTATATTACGTAAGCGTTGATGTTTATTTTCTGATTCAAGCCTTGTATTGTAGAGTATAGCTCCAAAAGCTTGTATTTATCAATGCCTTGTGGTCCATGGCTCAGTGACTGGTAGATTCATCAGAAGCTCTTTATTTGCACTCATCTTCTACGAAAAAGTATGCCAATAAAAATGTTTTCATTTTGAATGTTTTTTTGTTAGTTTTTACTCATCTTTTATCTTACCCTCTTCTCTTTTATACATTTTGCACTTGTTACTTTGAAAATGTTTTACACACCCTTGCACACCCTTGCACAGTGAAGAGCAACTTCCCCTAAAAATAAACATATCTTTTATAAAACAACCTATATGGCATCGATATGAGCCAGAAACATTTATTCTACTGTCAAAATTGACTACTAAAGTGTAACAAAGTTTTGTGAGACTTGTGATTGTGTCTGCATCACCACTTAAATGAAGTTTGGGTTTATTTCAATCCTGCCTACCAGCCCACAGCTGGCAGTAAACAAGTAATCATAAATTCAGAGTACAGCTGCATGCGGCCCGATTGTAATGCCTGTGGTAAATTTGACACTGAATATCCCTATGTGGTGAGTTGAGGACCATTGGTAAATTACACATTGTACACAATGTTAAAATTCCAATTGCTCCAAATTCCAATGACTTAAAAACCTCAAACCAACTATAAATTGTAGAAATGTATATACAAATATTGAAACCATTTAATTAAAAGGTGTGCAACATGAAAATATTTTCTCATTGTGTAATTTATTGCGGTCCCTAACTAGCCCCAAGGATAGGCTATCCAAAGTCAAACCAACTTTGCCACAGTCGCACATCAGCTGGCTGAAACTAATTGATGTAAGAATTTGGCTAACTCTTCTCACCTGCAAACATACAAGTGAGACACCAATATCAAACCACACACACCCCGAAACCAACTCCCGCTTGAATTCATTCGTGACCGCTAACATTTTTTAATAAACCATCGGCTACGATGCCAAATCAGGAAGTTCAGCCATCCTTTAAAACTAAACTGCTAACCTCAAATGAAATAGACTTGTACATAAAAAGGAATATAAGATCCATAAAAAGAACAACTGAAGCAGGAAAACACAAATCTGGATTAAAGGTACTGTATCAATCAGGAAAGTTTGAGTTGCATCAAATGTACTGGTGAACAATGTCATCAATCTCAACCAAGAACCCTTCAAGAGTCCTTCCCAGTATTTAAACAGTAACACAATTCAAAACGATTAGCCTATCATCTGGTCTTTCACAGACATAACACCTAAGCTACACTGAGTGTACAAAACATTAGGAACACCTTCCTATTTTACCTTTATTTAACTAGGCAAGTCAGTTAAGAACAAATTCTTATTTTCAATGACGGCCTAGGAACAGTGGGTTAACTGCCTGTTCAGGGGCAGAAGGACAGATTTGTACCTTGTCAGCTTGGGGATATGAACATGCAACCTTTCAGTTACTAGTCCAACGCTCTAACCACTAGGCTACCCTGCCACCCCTATTATTGAAATGCTGCCCCGTTTGCCTTCACAACAGCATTAATTTGTCAGGGCAGGGACTCTACAAGGTGTCAAAAACATTCCACAGGGATGCTGGCCCATGTTGACTCCAATGCTTCCAACAGTTGTATCAGGTTGGCCGGATGTCCTTTGCGTGGTGGACCATTCTGGATACACACAGGAAACCCAGCAGTGTTGCAGTCCGTGACACACTCAAACCAGTGCTCCTGGCACCTACTACCCTACCCTGTTCAAAGTCACTTAAATATGTTGTCTTGCCGATTCACCCTCTGAATGGCACACATACCCAATCTATGTCTCAAATCCTTCTTGAACCTGTCTCACCTTCATCTACACTGATTGAAGTGGATATAACAGTTGATAGCAATAAGGGATCATATCTTTCACCTGGATTCACTTGGCCAATCTGTCAAATAAAGAGCAGGTATTCTTAATGTTTTGTACACTCTGTGCATATATGTGTAAAGGAGATGAGTTGGAGATAATTTATTCCCCAGACATGTATATTTTGTATTAAGCAAATTGGCAGCAACAGTGCGTTTGCATGGATCTCTTTAGGTCTGTAGGGACATGGAGGGTTGACTATATGCCAGGATCCTCCTTCACGTATCCCAGCATTCACACTGAATTGATCATTCTACTAATTGACACTTGCCGCCATATTTTTGATGTATTTTTTGGCCACAGATTCCTGCATGCCCAGAGGGAGTGTTGGCACGCTGATGACGCTGTCTGTGTGTGTCTGTGCGAGCCTCGCTTGCTGCCTCTGCTTTACGCCTGTGTGTGTGTGTGTGTGTGTGTGTGTGTGTGTGGGGGGCTGAGGAGGGAGAGAAGTGGGAGAGAGGGAGGATGGAAAGAGGGAAGGGAGAGGTGGATTGATGGATGGATGGGAGCACTGGGTTCTCCAGACATTTTCTCCTGTCTTCAATCTCTCCCCCCTGTCTTCAATCTCTCCCTCCTGTCTTCAATCTCTCCCCCCTGTCTTCAATCTCTCCCTCCTGTCTTCTATCTCTTCCTCCTGTCTTCAATCTCTCCCCCTGTCTTCAATCTCTCCCTCCTGTCTTCAATCTATCCCCCCTGTCTTCAATCTCTCCCTCCTGTCTTCAATCTCTCCCTCCTGTCTTCTATCTCTTCCTCCTGTCTTCTATCTCTTCCTCCTGTCTTCAATCTCTCCCCCTGTCTTCAATCTCTCCCTCCTGTCTTCAATCTCTCCCCCCTGTCTTCAATCTCTCCCTCCTGTCTTCAATCTCTCCCCCCTGTCTTCAATCTCTTCCTCCTGTCTTCAATCTCTCCCTCCTGTCTTCAATCTCTCCCCCTGTCTTCTATCTCTCCCCCTGTCTTCTATCTCTCCCCCTGTCTTCTATCTCTCCCCCTGTCTTCTATCTCTCCCTCCTGTCTTCAATCTCTACCTCCTGTCTTCAATCTCTCCCCCCTGTCTTCAATCTCTCCCCCTGTCTTCTATCTCTCCCTCCTGTCTTCAATCTCTCCCCCTGTCTTCTATCTCTCCCCGTCTTCAATCTCTCCCCCTGTCTTCTATCTCTCCCTCCTGTCTTCAATCTCTCCCCCCTGTCTTCTATCTCTCCCCCCTGTCTTCTATCTCTCCCTCCTGTCTTCAATCTCTCCCTCCTGTCTTCAATCTCTCCCTCCTGTCTTCTATCTCTCCCCCCTGTCTTCTATCTCTCCCTCCTGTCTTCAATCTCTCCCTCCTGTCTTCAATCTCTCCCTCCTGTCTTCAATCTCTCCCCCCTGTCTTCAATCTCTCCCCCCTGTCTTCTATCTCTCCCCCCTGTCTTCTATCTCTCCCTCCTGTCTTCTATCTCTCCCTCCTGTCTTCAATCTATCCCTCCTGTCTTCAATCTCTCCCTCCTGTCTTCAATCTCTCCCCCTGTCTTCTATCTCTCTCCCCTGTCTTCAATCTCTCCCCCCTGTTTTCTATCTCTCCCTCCTGTCTTCAATCTCTCCCTCCTGTCTTCAATCTCCCCCTCCTGTTTTCCATTTCTACCTCCACTTCTTCTGACTGCCCCCACTCAAGTGTAAAATTCACACCCTTGTCAATGTCTGAAGATATCTGTCTCAATGATGGAGTAGTTGAGGACTGAGGCAAAAAATAGTTGTCTAGTCTTACTTACTCTAAAGCAGGGCTCTCCAACCTTGTTCCTGCAGAGCTACCCTCCTGTAGTTTTTCACTCCAACCCTGTTCCTGCAGAGCTACCCTCCTGTAGGTTTTCACTCCAACCCTGTTCCTGCAGAGCTACCCTCCTGTAGGTTTTCACTCCAACCCTGTTCCTGCAGAGCTACCCTCCTGTAGGTTTTCGCTCCAACCCCAGGTGTAATTAACCTGATTCAGCTTATTAACTAGCAAGTGATTAGAATCAGGTGCACTAGATTAGGGTTGGAGTGAAAACCTACAGGACAGTAACTCTCCAGGAACAGGGTTGGAGTTCAAACCTACAGGACAGTAACTCTCCAGGAACAGGGTTGGAGTTCAAACCTACAGGACAGTAACTCTCCAGGAACAGGGTTGGAGTTCAAACCTACAGGACAGTAACTCTCCAGGAACAGGGTTGGAGTTCAAACCTACAGGACAGTAACTCTCCAGGAACAGGGTTGGAGTTCAAACCTACAGGACAGTAACTCTCCAGGAACAGGGTTGGAGTTCAAACCTACAGGACAGTAACTCTCCAGGAACAGGGTTGGAGTTAAAACCTACAGGACAGTAACTCTCCAGGAACAGGGTTGGAGTTAAAACCTACAGGACAGTAACTCTCCAGGAACAGGGTTGGAGTTCAAACCTACAGGACAGTAACTCTCCAGGAACAGGGTTAGGAGTTCAAACCTACAGGACAGTAACTCTCCAGGAACAGGGTTGGAGTTAAAACCTACAGGACAGTAACTCTCCAGGAACAGGGTTGGAGTTTAAACCTACAGGACAGAAACCCTCCAGGAACAGGATTGGAGTTCAAACCTACAGGACATTAACTCTCCAGGAACAGGGTTGGAGTTAAAACCTACAGGACAGTAACTCTCCAGGAACAGGGTTGGAGTTTAAACCTACAGGACAGTAACTCTCCAGGAACAGGGTTGGAGTTTAAACCTACAGGACAGAAAACCTCCAGGAACAGGATTGGAGTTCAAACCTACAGGACATTAACTCTCCAGGAACAGGGTTGGAGTTCAAACCTACAGGACAGTAACTCTCCAGGAACAGGGTTGGAGTTAAAACCTACAGGACAGTAACTCTCCAGGAACAGGGTTGGAGTTTAAACCTACAGGACAGTAACTCTCCAGGAACAGGGTTGGAGTTGTGTGTGGAGAGGTGGAGAGAGGGGGATGGAGAGGAGGAGGGTTGGTTGGAGGGATAGAGAGATGGGAGAGGGGGTTGGAGAGGAGGAGGAGAGGTAGAAAGGTGGAGGGGTGGTGGGAAGGTAGAGCGAGGGGGTTGAAGAGGAGGAGGAGAGGTGGAGAGGTAGAGAGAGGGGGATGGAGAGGAGGAGTGGAGGTGGAGAGGTAGAGAGGGGGGTGGAGAGGCTCAGAATGGATGGAGAGAGGGGGTTGATTAGGGAATACCAGAAACACCTTGAATTGGAATACTAATGAATCATTTCATATTTTGATCCTTACATAATTAGCCCCAATTAGCTTGTTGAAGATTTTCCTATTCTGCAAATGAATGTACATTATTTCCTGGAAAATCCCCTCTAAACGAGGAAGATCTGGTGAAGAAATATATCCCATAGATTCTAAAATGCAGTCATTAGTGATTATATCATATCCTAGTGATCAACATTCCATTTGCAGGTTCTAATTGGGAATGTAATTGTTCTGTGAGAACAGATTTTTTGGGAAAATACAATAAACATATGCACTATAACCAATGACTGATGACTAAAACCTAAATACAATAATGATGTGCACTATAAACAATGACTGACGACTAAAACCTAAACCCCCACTTTAATGAAATGTATGTTTCCTTCCTGTTGTTCTTCCTGATGTTTTCACATGTTGTTTTGCTAGAACCTTTGATCTTTCAGGATCTTCTTCTCTCTCTTCCCGACACCATGTATATTTTGTTTTATTCATTTTGAAATTGGCATACTGAAAAAGCTGAACACAGAGCAACTCAGGCAGCAGGTAAAGATACCTTATTTTGAATCCTGTCCTTGTTGTACCAAGGGCACCAGTAGAGGTTAGTGGTACAGTATGTGAGAATCAAACTTTTTCTCCAATTCTTGCATCTCACAATGAGAGAGCAGGTCAGTGGAGATTCTAACTTTAAGAATTGGAGAAGGACAACGAAACAGATACTGTAACCTTTAGAATGGAGAAGGACAACGAAACAGATACTGTAACCTTTAGAATGGAGAAAGACAATGAAACAGATACTGTAACCTTTAGAATGGAGAAAGACAATGAAACAGATACTGTAACCTTCAGAATGCAGAAAGACAATGAAACAGATACTGTAACCTTTAGAATGGAGAAAGGCAATGAGGCAGATACTGTAACCTTTAGAATGGAGAAAGACAATGAAACAGATACTGTAACCTTTAGAATGGAGAACGACAATGACGCAGATACTGTAACCTTTGGAATGGAGAAAGACAATGACGCAGATACTGTAACCTTTAGAATGGAGAAAGACAATGAAACAGATACTGTAACCTTTAGAATGGAGAAAGACAATGAAACAGATACTGTAACCTTTAGAATGGAGAAAGACAATGAAACAGATACTGTAACCTTTAGAATGCAGAAAGACAGTGAAACAGATACTGTAACCTTTAGAATGGAAAAAGACAATGATGCAGATACTGTAACCTTTGAATTGGAGTAAGGCAATGAAACAGATACTGTAACCTTTAGAATGGAGAAAGACAACGAAACAGATACTGTAACCTTTAGAATGTAGAAAGACAATGAAACAGATACTGTAACCTTTAGAATGGAGAAAGACAATAAACAGATACTGTAACCTTTAGAATGGAGAAAGACAATGAAACAGATACTGTAACCTTTAGAATGGAGAAAAACAATGAAACAGATACTGTAACCTTTAGAATGGAGAAAGACAGTGAAACAGATACTGTAACCTTTAGAATGGAGAAAGACAATGAAACAGACACTGTAACCTTTAGAATGGAGAAAGACAATGAAACAGATACTGTAACCTTTAGAATGGAGAAATACAATGAAACAGATACTGTAACCTTTAGAATGCAGAAAGACAATGACACAGATACTGTAACCTTTAGAATGGAGAAAGGCAATGACGCAGATACTGTAACCTTTAGAATGGAGAAAGACAATGAAACAGATACTGTAACCTTTAGAATGGAGAAAGACAATGAAACAGATACTGTAACCTTTAGAATGGAGAAAGACAATGAAACAGATACTGTAACCTTTAGAATGCAGAAAGACAGTGAAACAGATACTGTAACCTTTAGAATGGAGAAAGACAATGATGCAGATACTGTAACCTTTAGATTGGAGTAAGGCAATGAAACAGATACTGTAACCTTTAGAATGGAGAAACACAACGAAACAGATACTGTAACCTTTAGAATGTAGAAAGACAATGAAACAGATACTGTAACCTTTAGAATGGAGAAAGACAACGAAACAGATACTGTAACCTTTAGAATGGAGAAAGACAATGAAACAGATACTGTAACCTTTAGAATGGAGAAAGACAATGAAACAGATACTGTAACCTTTAGAATGGAGAAAGACAATGAAACAGATACTGTAACCTTTAGAATGGAGAAAGACAGTGAAACAGATACTGTAACCTTTAGAATGGAGAAATACAATGAAACAGATACTGTAACCTTTAGAATGGAGAAAGACAATGAAACAGATACTGTAACCTTTAGAATGGAGAAAGACAATGAAACAGATACTGTAACCTTTAGAATGGAAAAAGACAATGACGCAGATACTGTAACCTTTAGAATGGAGAAAGACAACGAAACAGATACTGTAACCTTTAGAATGGAGAAAGACAATGAAACAGATACTGTAACCTTTAGATTGGAGAAAGACAATGAAACAGATACTGTAACCTTTAGAATGGAGAAAGACAATGACGCAGATACTGTAACCTTTAGAATGGAGAAAGACAATGAAACAGATACTGTAACCTTTAGAATGGAGAAAGACAATGAAACAGATACTGTAACCTTTAGATTGGAGAAAGACAATGAAACAGATACTGTAACCTTTAGAATGGAGAAAGACAATGACGCAGATACTGTAACCTTTAGAATGGAGAAAGACAATGAAACAGATACTGTAACCTTTAGAATGGAGAAAGGCAATGACGCAGATACTGTAACTTTTAGAATGGAGAAAGACAATGAAACAGATACTGTAACCTTTAGAATGCAGAAAGACAATGAAACAGATACTGTAACCTTTAGAATGGAGAAAGACAATGAAACAGATACTGTAACCTTTAGACTGGAGAAAGACAATGAAACAGATACTGTAACCTTTAGAATGGAGAAAGACAATGAAACAGATACTGTAACTTTTAGAATGGAGAAAGACAATGAAACAGATACTGTAACTTTTAGAACGGAGAAAGACAATGAAACATATATTGTAACTTTTAGAATGGAGAAAGACAATGAAACAGATACTGTAACCTTTAGAATGGAGAAAGACAATGAAACAGATACTGTAACCTTTAGAATGGAGAAAGACAGTGAAACAGATACTGTAACCTTTAGAATGGAGAAAGACAATGAAACAGATACTGTAACCTTTAGAATGGAGAAAGACAATGACGCAGATACTGTAACCTTTAGAATGGAGAAAGACAACGAAACAGATACTGTAACCTTTAGAATGGAGAAAGACAATGAAACAGATACTGTAACCTTTAGAATGGAGAAAGACAGTGAAACAGATACTGTAACCTTTAGAATGGAGAAAGACAATGAAACAGATACTGTAACCTTTAGAATGGAGAAAGACAATGAAACAGATACTGTAACCTTTAGAATGGAGAAAGACAATGAAACAGATACTGTAACCTTTAGAATGGAGAAAGACAATGACGCAGATACTGTAACCTTTAGGATGGAGAAAGACAACGAAACAGATACTGTAACCTTTAGAATGGAGAAAGACAACGAAACAGATACTGTAACCTTTAGAATGGAGAAAGACAGTGAAACAGATACTGTAACCTTTAGAATGGAGAAAGACAATGAAACAGATACTGTAACCTTTAGAATGGAGAAAGACAATAAAGCAGCACCCTTTTAAGATTGATTGGAGCAACTGCAAGGTAATGATACAAAGCTTCATTAAGATGGTATCAGGACCATGAAACACATACAGCACAGTAGCTTTAGAAACTGCCAATTTGGTGCAACATGAGCTGTCAGAGTTAGCACTAGCTCCACAGCTTCCAGAGTGTGTGGGCTTTTCTTTATTCCTCCAAACACACGGCGTACTTCACGGAAGACGGTCTGATAGAGACAAAGGGCTGGGGAGAGGACAGCGAGAAAGAGAGGGGGGAGGAGATATAGAGATAGGGAGAGAGAAAGAGAGAGGACACAGAGAGAAAGAGAGGGGGGGAGGAGATATAGAGATAGGGAGAGAGAAAGAGAGAGGACACAGAGAGAAAGAGAGGGGGGAGGAGATATAGAGATAGGGAGAGAGAAAGAGAGAGGACACAGAGAGAAAGAGAGGGGGGGAGGAGATATAGAGATAGGGAGAGAGAAAGAGAGAGGACACAGAGAGAAAGAGAAATACGGAGATGTATACCCTGAAAACTCAAACGAATTTCCAGAAAATTCTTCATTTAGCTGGCAGTGTTTTGGACCAGGGCTTGCATTAACTCATGCATTAAGGTGTAAGATTTCCCTCTGGCTATCACACGTGTTCCTCAACAGCTAGGAAACACCAGTCCCCATGTCTGTCCATCTGCCAGCTAAAAGAATACAGTTCTGCTACAGTCCCCATGTCTGTCCATCTGCCAGCTAAAATAATACAGTTCTGCTACAGTCCCCATGTCTGTCCATCTGCCAGCTAAAAGAATACAGTTCTGCTACAGTCCCCATGTCTGTCCATCTGCCAGCTAAAAGAATACAGTTCTGCTACAGTCCCCATGGCTGTCCATCTGCCAGCTAAAAGAATACAGTTCTGTTACAGTCCCCATGTCTGTCCATCTGCCAGCTAAAAGAATACAGTTCTGCTACAGTCCCCATGGCTGTCCATCTGCCAGCTAAAAGAATACAGTTCTGTTACAGTCCCCATGTCTGTCCATCTGCCAGCTAAAAGAATACAGTTCTGCTACAGTCCCCATGGCTGTCCATCTGCCAGCTAAAAGAATACAGTTCTGCTATTGTCCCAGTGAGCCACTCAGAATAGCCAAGGCCTATTGTTCAGTAGGTCTCCTATAGATGTCAAACAGTGTCATGCTGTTGTTAGTCTGATCTCAGCTTGTATCGGGGAGATGGAGGTGCACATTAAACAGTGTCATGCTGTTGTTAGTCTGATCTCAGCTTGTATCCATCACTTCCTCTTGTCCCCAGCTCCCTCCACTTCTGCTCCATCACTTCCTCTTGTCCCCAGCTCCCTCCACTTCTGCTCCATCACTTCCTCTTGTCCCCAGCTCCCTCCACTTCTGCTCCATCACTTCCTCTTGTCCCCAGCTCCCTCCACTTCTGCTCCATCACTTCCTCTTGTCCCCAGCTTCCTCCACTTCTGCTCCATCACTTCCTCTTGTCTCCAGCTCCCTCCACTTCTGCTCCATCACTTCCTCTTGTCCCCAGCTTCCTCCACTTCTGCTCCATCACTTCCTCTTGTCTCCAGCTCCCTCCACTTCTGCTCCATCACTTCCTCTTGTCCCCAGCTCCCTCCACTTCTGCTCCATCACTTCCTCTTGTCCCCAGCTCCCTCCACTTCTGCTCCATCACTTCCTCTTATCCCCAGCCTCCTCCACTTCTGCTCCATCACTTCCTCTTGTCTCCAGCTTCCTCCACTTCTGCTCCATCACTTCCTCTTATCCCCAGCTCCCTCCACTTCTGCTCCATCACTTCCTCTTGTCCCCAGCTCCCTCCACTTCTGCTCCATCACTTCCTCTTGTCCCCAGCTTCCTCCACTTCTGCTCCATCACTTCCTCTTGTTCCCA
Source organism: Oncorhynchus keta (assembly GCF_023373465.1). NCBI lineage: Eukaryota > Metazoa > Chordata > Actinopteri > Salmoniformes > Salmonidae > Oncorhynchus > Oncorhynchus keta. Next base: position 36,758,242 of record NC_068445.1, on the reverse strand, counting down.
GCTCCCTCCACTTCTGCTCCATCACTTCCTCTTGTCCCCAGCTCCCTCCACTTCTTCTCCATCACTTCCTCTTGTCCCCAGCTCCCTCCACTTCTTCTCCATCACTTCCTCTTGTCCCCAGCTCCCTCCACATCTGCTCTATCACTTCCTCTTGTCCCCAGCTCCCTCCACTTCTGCTCCATCACTTCCTCTTGTCCCCAGCTCCCTCCACTTCTGCTCCATCACTTCCTCTTGTTCCCAGCTTCCTCCACTTCTGCTCCATCACTTCCTCTTGTCCCCAGCTCCCTCCACTTCTGCTCTATCACTTCCTCTTGTCCCCAGCTCCCTCCACTTCTTCTCCATCACTTCCTCTTGTCCCCAGCTCCCTCCACTTCTGCTCCATCACTTCCTCTTGTCCCCAGCTCCCTCCACTTCTGCTCCATCACTTCCTCTTGTCCCCAGATCCATCTCTCACACCCTTCAGCTTCCCCACCCCAACGCCTACAGTGCCTTCGGAATGTATTCAAACCCCTTGACCTTTCCACATTGTCACGTTACAGACTTATTCTAAAATGGATTCAATAGTTTCCCCCCCTCATCAATCTACACATAATACCCCATAATGAAAAAGCAAAAACAATTTATTTTGTATTTTTGATCATTTCAAAAAAAGTAAAACTGAAATATCACATTTACATAAGTATTCAGACCCTTTACTCAGTACTTTGTTGAAGCACCTTTGGCAGTGACTACAGCATCTTCTTGGGTATGACGCTACAAGCTTGGCACACCTGTATTTGGGGAGTTTCTCCCATTCTTCTCTGCAGATCCTCTCAAGCTCTGTCATGTTGGATGGGGAGCGTCGCTGCACAGCTATTTTCAGGTCTCTCCAGAGATGTTTGATCGGTCCAGGCTTTGGCTGGGCCACTCAAGGATATTCAGAGACTTGTCCCGAAGCCACTCCTGCGTACGTCTTGGCTGTGTGCTTAAGGTTATTGTCCTGTAGAAAGGTAAACCTTCGCCCCAGTCGGAGGTCCTGACCGCCTTGGAGCAGGTTTTCATTAAGGATCTCTCTGTACATTGCTCAGTTAATCTTTGCCTCGATCCTAACTAGTCTCCCAGTCCCTGCCCCTGAAAAACATCCCCACAGCATGATGCTGCCACCACCATGGTTCACTGTAGGGATGGTGCCAGGTTTCCTCTAGACGTGACGATTGACATTCAGGAAAAAAAGTCTAACCTTGGTTTCAGCAGAACAGAGAATCTTGTTTCTCATGGACTGAGAGTCCTTTAGGTGCCTTTTGTCAAACTCCAAGTGGGCTGTCATGTGCCTTTTACTGAGGAGTGGCTTCCGTCTGGCCACTCAACCATAAAGGCCTGATTGGTGGAGTGCTGCAGAGATGGTTGTCCTTCTGGAAGGTTCTCCCATCTCCACAGAGGAACTCTAGAGCTCTGTCATAGTGACCATTGGGGTCTTGGTCACCTAGCTTTCCAAGGCCCTTCTCCCACGATTGCTCAGTTTGGCCGGGCTACCAGCTCTATGAAGAGTCTTGGTGGTTCCAAACTTCTTACATTTAAGAAAGATGGAGCCCACTGTTTTCTTGGGGAACTTCAAAGCTGTGGACGTTTTTTGGTACCCTTCCTCAGATCTGTGCCTCGACACAATCCTGCCTCGGAGCTCTACGGCCAATTATTTCGACCTCATGGCTTGGTTTATGCTCTGACATGCACTGTCAAATGTGGGACCTTATATAGAAAGGTGTGTGCCTTTCCAAATCATATCCAATCAATTGAATATACCACAAGTGGACTCCAATAAAGTTGGAGTCCACTTGAAACATATCAAGGATGATCAGTGGAATCAGGATGCACCTGAGCTCAATTTCGAGTCTCATAGCAAGGTGTCTGAATACTTATGTAAATAAGGTATTTCTGTTTATGTACATATTTACATATTTTTATACATTTGCAAACATTAAAAAAACAAATGTTTTCCCTTTGTATTTATGGGGTATTGTAGGTAGGTAAATAGATGGGCTGTTTTACAGATGGGCTATGAACAGGGGCAGTGATCTGTAAGCTGCTCTGACAGCTGGTGCTTAAAGCTAGTGAGGGAGATGTGAGTCTCCAGCTTCAGAGATTTTTGCAATTCGTTCCAGTCATGGGCAGCAGAGAACTGGAAGGAAAGACGACCAAAGGAGGAATTGGCTTTGGGGATGACCAGTGAGATATACCTGCTGGAGCACGTGCTGCGAGTGGGTGCTGCTATGGTGACCAGTGAGCTGAGATAAGGTGGGGCTTTACCTAGCAGAGACATGTAAATCACCTGTAGCCAGTGGGTTTGGCGCCGAGTATGAAGCGAGGGCCAACCAACGAGAGCGTACAGGTCGCAATGGTGGGTAGTATATGGGGCTTTGGTGACAAAACGAATGGCACTGTGATAGACTGCATCCAGTTTGTTGAGTAGATTGTTGGAGGCTATTTTATAGGCTATTGTAGCAGTTGGAGGCCACGGAAGGAGAGTTGTATGGCATTGAAGCTCGTCTGGTGGTTAGTTAACACAGTTTCCAAGGAGGGGCCAGAAGTATACAGAATGGGGTCGTCTGCATAGAGGTGGATCAGGGAATCACCAGCAGCAAGAGCGATAAGTGATGCTCTACAGATGGTCATACTATCAACAAACTGTCTGTTTGAGATTTTCCACATGAGTTATTCCTGTCATGTTTGGAGAGATGATTAGAGAATGCAAAGTGGGGAGATACTGCTAATTGGGATTAATTATGTGTTGGATATTTTCTACTTCTGGTGTATGTTGTTAGTGGTCGCCTGGGGCGTCATGCACCCCCAAAATCTGAGGGGGCACAAAGTACGTGATTATGGCTGGAGGATGGTCCGGAAAGGGGCTAGGCCCCCCATCTAGAAGTTTGAGAATGTTGCATTTTCCAAACACCCAAAACACCTTACTCCTGCAATAGAGCCATAATCATTATGCTTAATTCTATGTCAAAATTAGGTTTCTTTTTCTGCATGTGTAAGCATAACTCTTTATCTTCCTGACTGATGGTTATTTTGTTAAAGGAACTAAATATGCTTTTCTGCATCTTTGCTCAAATCTGGGTAAAAGATTGAAAGGAATGTGAGTCTTATTCAGTACATAGTTATTGCCTGTTTTTCTAAATATCATCCTTGCCAGCAGGCACGCCGCTAAGATAATTAGACAAGCTAGCTCCTCTAACTTGAATGATATTCTGAAATGGAACGGTAGATAGTTATGAAGTTGGTAGATTGGGAACCGATATGGGCTAAAGCCAACTACATACAATTGCAATTGCTAGGTAGCTTGCAATAGTACAGAGAAACAAACAGAACAAAACAAAAACAGATTTTTTTTAACAGGACAAATAAGAGGGGGCACCTGCCCCTGCACCCCCTATGGCCATGACACATGTGGTGCGCGCATAATTTCTCCCAGGTATACTTTTTTTTTTTGATCCCTTACCAAATAAAAGCTTTTTTCCTCATCTGCCTTACCAAATAAAACTTTTTTTCCCTCGATGGGTTATGGATACAAAGACACCAAGATCGCGTCCCAAATGGCACACTACTCCCTATATAGTGCAAACAAACCCTACTTACCAGTGCAATATAAAGGGAATAGTGTACCTAAGGAATAGGGTTCCATTTGGGACACAGTCCAAAAATCCATGTGGAGCATTAGGATGCACTCCAGAAAGCTTTGCGTACGTACGGGGCTGAGCATCTTTGAAATGCTGTGGTTCGGACTTATGAGTCTATTACAGTTCATGTGGTTCACTGATAATTTCCATTAGAGCAGATTTGACTAAATAACGTAGCAGGTGTTGAAGGGAGAGGATCTGATCACAAGCACCATTTCTGATCCACTAGTTGAGTTGGAAATGACATTTTCAACCTCCCTCTTCTCTAATTTACTGCACTTAAAAAAGCATTGACAACATGCTCCTCTCCTACTCCTCTTCCTCCTACTCCTCCTTCTCTTCCTTCTCCTCTCCTCCTTATCCTCTTCCTCCTCCTTCTCTCCTCCTACTCTTCTTCCTCCTTCTCCTTCTCCTCCTCCTCTTCCTCCTTCTCTTCCTCCTACTCCTCTCCTACTTCTCCTCTTCCACCTCCTCCTCCTCTCCTCCTTCTCCTCTTCCTCCTCCTTCTCTCCTCCTACTCTTCTTCCTCCTTCTCCTTCTCCTCTTCCTCCTTCTCTTCTTCCTCCTCTTCCTTCTCCTCCTTCTCCTTCTCCTCTTCCTCCTCCTCCTCTCCTCCTACTCCTCTTCCAACTTCTTCTTCTCCTCCTCCTCCTTCTCCTCTCCTCCTACTGCTCTTCCTCCTTCTCCTTCCCTTCATCCTCCTCTTCCTCCTCCTCCTCTTCCTACTCAGATTGCATTTAATTCTATGGGGGAGAAAACAAAACAAATTAATGATCTTTATTTATCCCTGTCTGCTCTGCCGTTTGCACACACTCCCATGCCATGCCCTTTGCCCTTTGCCCTTTGCCAAACACAACATAAACATTGTAATGTTAATGCTTCAAGTAGAGAGTAAAACATTAAATAATCTTTTCAGTTTGTATCATACGTGCAGACTGGGAATATTGAAAAACACATAACTTGGCCTTCAATGACTCCATAACATTTTCCAATTTACTTTACAACACTTTCTCCTTTATAAAGCAACATAACATATTTATAGAATTATATATTGAAGCACATCAGCATTATGGCTTGATTTTTTTCATCACTATCAACCCCTTCAACTTTCTGCCTGTATATGACTGGATTTTCCGTCACATAAAATGTACAGAGGTTGTGTTCTGAGGTTCCATGACAGTGTTCTGAGAGGCAAGCATGGTCAGTGGACACACACAATGCCTTTCTGTCCTGTTACGCTTGAATTTTCCCATGAGCTTCCCAAATGCAATACTGTAACCAAAGCCTGGTAAGAGAAACAGGACAGCTCATGATCGAGAGGAGAGGAGAGGAGAGGAGAGGAGAGGAGAGGAGAGGAGAGGAGAGGAGGGAGAGGAGAGGAGGAAAGGAGAGGAGAGGAGAGGAGAGGAGGAGGAGAGGAGAAGAGAGGAGAGGAGAGGAGAGGAGAGGAGAGGAGAGGAGAGGAGAGGAGAGAAAGAGAAAGAGAGACCTCTACAGGGTTCTATGTCCACCAGGACACTTCATTCCCTCACGCAAGTCCGTAAAGCCTGACAACCTCTCCACAAACACGAGTCCCACCACCTCGCCACGTCATCGTGGAAAGCGGCTTTTAGTAGAGACATACCAATTAAATTGACCCAATCTGCCACAGAGAGATACATTTATGATGCTAAGAATGGGATGATGACACCCCCCCAAATCCCAATAGAAAGATGAAGAGGTCTTATTTTTGTATGTTTGTATAGAGGCCTCAAAATAACACATAATTGGTTCATGCATAGGCTACATGCTGACTGAGGCCTGCTTTGATCTACTTCCACACCAACATAATCCCATGATTTAATCATCCAGGCCTGTAAAAAAAATCAACAATAACCTGATTATAATGCCAGAGCAGTGGGATCTCAATAAATGTTTCGTATAGGGTCTCTTCAGCAGTCCTTGTAAGTGTGTCAGAAATCATTTTGGCATTTTCACAGCGGGAATTATGGGCACAGTGGCTGACAGTGGGGTGAAAGGGCTGGCTTTTGATGAATAGATAAGTTGTAGGTGTGTCAAGGCTTGGCCCTTCACTGGCCAATCAGAATATGCTCCATGGCTAAATCTGTGATTGCATCAAGTTGTGTATTTGCAGTCTTTAATTATCAACTCCAATTCTAATGTTAGTCCATTATAAATAGCCTACAGAATCAAAATAACAAAATCTTGGCCCATCCCATATTTGCTAATATGTTGAACATGTTTGCGGTCCATATTGTTCTAAGAAGTCTAATTGCATAGCTTCAACAATAAAATACAGTGCCTTCAGAAACTAATCATACCCCTCAACATATTTCTTGACTTATTCCAAACTTACAGTACAAAAAAAGAAGCTATTTCTAAATAGGATCGGGTCAGAATCATGATATCCCTTATTGCCTAAGGCCAAGGGCTCTTTAGGCTGGCAGTAGTGTTATAGGTTCCGGGGTGTGTTAGAAATATTTTAGCTGTTTTCACAGCGGGAATTATGGGAGCAGTAGCTGGCAGTGGAGTGAAAGGGCTGGGTTTTGATGAATGAACAAGTTGTGTGTGTGTGTGTGGAGGCTTACACTGGCCAATCAGAACGTGCTCCACAGCTAAATACTTGGTTGCTTCAAGTCTTTTATGTATTGCGTTGTCATCAACTCCAATTAGAATATTAGTCGGTTATAGTCTAGTTCATTAATTAGCCCACCCAATATTTGCTAAATATGTTGAACATATTTGAAGTCAACATGATTCTAATTGCATTGCTTCAATATGGAAATGCATGGTTAAACATAGGCTATAGCATTAGCACTGATATAGGGGCTAGGCCTACTGTAAATTGCATTCTGGACATGGAAATGCCAAACATACACTGTAATGGAAAAACTGTAAATTATACAGTAATTTGGGGGTATTGTCAACAGTAAAACACTCTGAAATATTTTACTGCAGCATATTGTAAATTATAGTGCATTGTGGGAAAATGTTGTTGGCAGGGCAAATAATTGCTGTATTTCGAGTGGTACTGTAATTCCACCCCACAGAAAACAGTACCATACCATATCTTTGGAGAGTCAAAAACTCTTTGACCTCTACTGGGTGCATGGTATTGTTGATTCTGGTTCTTTAACATATTTTGCAACATGCCTTGTAAGAGGCTATATTTGTTGTACCCATGGGTAAGAATGCTGTACCAATTTGACTCGTATTTATAGTGCCCCATTAACTTTTAAAGGGGACAGATCGGAGTGGCAACCAGTCAACCTTAAACGGTTGAGCATTTAGCCATGTCCTTCTGGTCTGTTTGCCCTGTAGTCAAAGGCAGTTTGGAAGCCTTTAAGTCCTCTAGTAGTGCAAGGGATATAAAACACCAAAAATGCATGAATATACCTGTATAATGTATAAACATTTACCTAGCAACCAACCTGCTTGCAACAATCCCTTGTAATTACGGTAAAATACTGTGAAATACAAAACGCTCCCATCAATGAATTTCACTCATTCACTCCAACTATGGTAGCGCGTTTAATTTTTATATTTTTTTACAGTATAATATAGTCCCTTTTAGGTATTGTACTGTGTCATTACACATTACTTGCTTTTTATATTACAGTATGTCACACCCTGACCTTAATTATCTTTGTTTTCTTTATTATTTTGGTTAGGTCAGGGTGTGATGAGGGTGGTATGTGTGTTTAGACTTGTCTAGTTTTTTTTTTGTATATCTATGGGTTTTTTGTATTGTCTTGGTAATGTGGGTCTATGGTGGCCTGAATTGGTTCCCAATCAGAGACAGCTGCTTATCGTTGTCTCTAATTGGGGATCATATTTAGGTTGCCATTTCCATTTTGGTTTTGTGGGTTATTGTCTATGTGTAGCGTCATGTCAGCACTCGGTTTAGTATAGCGTCATGTCAGCACTCGGTTTAGTATAGCGTCACGTTCGTGTTGTTAGTTTGGTTAAGTGGTCTTCGTTAATTAAAGAATCATGTATTTTTATCACGCTGCGCCTTGGTCTCATCATTAAGACGAACGTGACACAGTAGGTGTACTGTAATATAAAATAATGTTACCTGCCACTGAGCTGCCTGTAAAATACTGTCAAATTCACTGTAAACCCCTTTACAATGTACGGTAAACCTACAATTGGCTACATTTTTGTTGTCACTATGCCTATCTAGTTTTTTTGATTGGCTTCAACAGAAATATGTGTCTACACACATTGCATTAACATTGAAAAAATGCACTGCATGTTCGAGACATGGACAATGCCCAAACACAATAATAAGATCAGCCTACAACCGCCATTGATATGGCCTGTTAATGACTTTACTACATGAAAGGTAAAACGAACATGCAAATAGCCTAAGCTGCAAGTGGATTCAGCACGAAGGACAGCGATCGGAATTCCCGCAATTTGACAATTAGGTCCAACAGCGGAAAGTGGAGTATGCGTTTTTTTGACAAAAGGAAAAACAATATGCAGTCTTTAAAAAATATATATATAATCCCTAAACAGGCTTCCTACTGTTACTGATACCTTTCATAAAATGGTCATCGCACATAATGAGTCCAGACTTTACAGAAGCTGGACAAAAATAATGTCCTATATTAAAAGGGGATTTCGTTGACTGTTTTGCTGTCTGTCTGTTTTGCTGCTCATGATATTTTAATAAAACATTGGTGATGAATCAATGAGGCTACAAAACCAAAACCATAACCAACCACGTTACGCTATGACCAGTTTTTACCCGTATTAAATGTCTCTCTCTAGTTGAGCACGAAAAATTGGCATATTGGCGCACGTTTTTCAGGACACACCTAAAATATTTCCACACCTCAGCACAAGCGAGCTGATGTTAGACAGGTAAATTATCAACCCTGGAGTTTTTACAACGAGGAAATTGCAAACGAACATGTTTGATACTTGAGCCTCCTTAGGGGACAGTAGAAAATCGAGCCCAGAGTGTATATTGAACTTTATACAATGGGTTGGTCTGATCCTGTATGCTGATTGGTTAAAAGCGCATTCCAACCGGTGTCTATTCCACAAGTTACCACCGGCTAAACCTATGACATTAAAATGCCTGCTCCATCTGACTGCGCAATCCACTGTCTCATCAGCCCAGGCAAGGAAGTTATAAACTTGATCTCCACAATAAAAAAACATCTGGACATGATCCCACATTTCTTTTACACTAACATTTAGTTTTCAACAGATTTGCATTTGTATAAACTTTGCTGTCTGATTCTCCAACATTTTAAACCATGTTTCAATATTCAAATTCGATCTCTAGCTGTCAAATCAAATTGTATTGGTCACATACACATACACATGGTTAGCCGATGTTATTGTGAGTGTATCCAAATAACAATATCCAAATAACTGTCACTAGAAAACAGCTTAAACAAAGGCAGCTACTGTTGTTATTCTGTGTGCACTGTTTGATGTGACTGTAGGTTAACCATGGTTGGTCAGCTAGCAAGCAAGGGATTAGAACGTTGCCAGCCAGTATGACAATGGAACGTTTAGAATGAACGACTGGGTCGCGTCCGTAGATACAGAACAAAAAGACTGAATAACTGGGTTGTGTACATAGATACCCGAACCAACAGAACGAACGACCAGCCGGCTTGGGAAACAACCCTGGATTTGTTTGGGAACTATCTTATGGAATGATGAAATAGTATTGTAGCGACCCGCACAGACAGCTGTGTGTTATGTGTTAGGCTAGGAGGTGGTTGTGTTGTACTGACCAGTACCCGGTGTTCGCGGGGTCCGACCTGTCAATCAACCTGCTATCTGCCAATCACGGGAATGCCTGGAATGTTCTGATGCCGGGCATCCTGGTGGTTGGCGGAGTGGCGTGGAGGGGGGTTGGGCAGGGGGGTGGAGCATTGGAAGTTAAGACCAGGTTCAGCCTTTGTTCTCTCTCTCTTACGTCTGGGTTTCACAAGAGAAGGTCACGATTGGCTTGTGGGTTATCTGTCATCTATTTGGCGTTTGGCCCAAACAGTAGCCTGTGTAAAGTTGGTGTAATAAACAATCAATTCGTAAACTCAAGCCTCTGTCTGGACAATTGTTCATTTATGATCTAGTCAGGTCATTACAGTATGAATAGATAACGTTTTTAGGGCCTCTCGTGTGGTGCAGTGGTCTAGGCCACTGTGCCACCAGAGTCTCTGTCGGCAGCCGGCCGCGACCGGGAGGTCCGTGGGGCGACGCACAATTGGCCTAGCGTCGTCCGGGTTAGGGAGGGTTTGGCCGGTAGGGATATCCTTGTCTCATCACGCACCATCGACTCCTGTGGCGGGCCGGGCACAAACAAAGGTAGTCATGTGTACGGTGTTTCCTCCGACACGTAGGTGCAGCTGACTTCCGGGCTGGAGGCGCGCTGTGTTAAGAAGCAGTGCGGCTTGGTTGGGTTGTGTTTGGGAGGATGCAAGGCTTTCGACCTTTGTCTCTTCTGAGCCCGTACGGGAGTTGTAGCGATGAGACAAGATAGTATTTACTGACAATTGGATACCATGAAAAGGGGATAAAATAACAAATAAATTAAAATATGTCAATCAGTATTTCAACATGTTGGTAACCTGTTGTATAAAAGTGATAATTCCCTCAAAGCCATTGCTTGGAGGATATATTGGCATGGTTTGCTGGGCCTCGACTTCCGCTCGTGCCTAACAACACCCGTGCCAATATATTCGTCTGACTGTTAAAGTACAAAGAAGTACAATTTGAGGACAATGATTCAGAAGATGATTGTCTGTTCATTTTTATTGACGTTTAAGAAAAATAGACACTTCGAATTCCATCTTGACAAAAATGTGATTTTGCTTATTCTTATTTAAATCTCAGTCCCTTTTCTTTTCTTGTTAGTTTCTTTTATAAATTTGAATGTCTGAAAATCTTCTCCACCATGTCTACTGATATTCTGTGAAAGTCATTTTGAATGTTCTGTCCAAAACAGATGCCTCTGTAAACTATTAAATCAAATGCATGTTTATTGTTTGATATGCCGCATTTCTGCAGCACAAAAATCCTCCTCCTCCTCATCATCACCATTATCATCACCACCATGATGATCACCAACACCATCATTATCATCATCACCACCATTATCATCACCACCATGATGATCACCATTATCATCACTGCCATGATCATCACCACCACCATCATTATCATCTTCATCACCATCATCATCATCATCATCATCATCATCATCATCATCATCATCACCACCACCATTATCATAACCGCCATGATGATCACCGCCATGATGATCACCACCACCATCATTATCATCATCATCACCACCACCATTATAATCACCCTGATGATGATTGCCATTATCATCCTCATCACCATTATCATCGCCGCCATGATGATCACCACCACCATCATTATCATCATCATCACCACCACCACCACCACCACCACCATCATCATTATCATCATCACCACCACCATTATCATCACCACCATGATGATCACCATTATCATCATCATCACCATTATCATCACCGCCATGATGATCACCACCACCATCATCATCATCATCATCATCATCATCATCATCATCATCATCATCATCATCATCATCATCATCATCATCATCACCACCACCATCATTATCATCATCATCACCACCACCACCACCACCATCATTTTGATGCTATCCTTGCTCTTTCTGATGTTAATGTATTTGAGGGAGCAACTCTTTCTTGTTCAAAGACAGATGATGAATCTCCATTTGTACAGTGATGTTTATAAAGTTTTTTACCCTTCCAGAAATGTATAGTTTCTGCTATTCAACTGAAGGTCAATGAATTACCGAAATCTGCAGCCTCGTTATTATTACGTTTGTGTTTTGTTCTACTGTCCAGCCAATAAAAACTTAAAAACATATTACTCTACATGGTGAAATTACTTTTCTTAATGAATTGTTTGCACTGATATTTGTGGTAGTCACTGTAAGAATAAAATACATACAAAAACTGTTTTTTTGGTGGCTTGGTCTTGCATCCTTCTAGAAGTATCTTTTTGCATCTTGCATCTTCTTGTCTTACAAACCATGTCCATTGTCTTAGCTTTGACTCCTTTTTGAGAATTCTAAGGTGCAGTAAAGTATTATTTTAATGATAGACAAATACATATTGGGATGTTCTGGCATTGTAACGATGGATCTCACTCCCTCCAGCCCACTTTACAGTATTTATGCAGTAACCATTTTCTTACGGTTGAATAAACCCACATAATGGTTCTGGGAGCTGTACCAGGTAGAATCTCCTCACAGGTTAATGCTTCCAATTTTGAGAAGGTGTCGTGCTCGTGGTGTGCAGGCAGCAGTTTAAATTGATTCTGGAACACAAGACTGATGTAGTGTTCCCTTGACTCTCTGTCCCCAGAGGTTAGGTTATGGTTGCAAAGTCTCTGAGTGTCAGAGGAAGTGGATGGAGTGTTACACAAGTGTATAATGGATACTCAGAGTCTGTCAGATACGGTACTATATAATGGATACTTTGAGTCTGTCAGACAGGGTACTCTATAATGGATACTCTGAATCTGTCAGACAGGGTACTCTATAATGGATACTCTGAGTCTGTCAGACAGGGTACTCTATAATGGATACTCTGAATCTGTCAAAGAGGGTACTCTATAATGGATACTCTGAGTCTGTCAGACAGGGTACTCTATAATGGATACTCTGAGTCTGTCAGACAGGGTACTCTATAATGGATACTCTGAATCTGTCAAAGAGGGTACTCTATAATGGATACTCTGAGTCTGTCAGACAGGGTACTCTATAATGGATACTCTGAGTCTGTCAGACAGGGTACTCTATAATGGATACTTTGAGTCTGTCAGACTGGTTATTTGGCATTGGTGGATTCTAATCAGGAACAATTTTTGTTTTGTTTTACCATGTGGCCTGTCCAGGAAAGACACTTGATAAAAAACAACTGTAATCACATTAGTTGTATTTTATTTTTATTTATTATTTCACCTTTATTTAACCAGGTAGGCAAGTTGAGAACAAGTTCTCATTTACAATTGCGACCTGGCCAAGATAAAGCAAAGCAGTTCAACACATACAACGACACAGAGTTACACATGGAGTAAAACAAACATACAGTCAATAATACAGTAATATACGATGTGAGCAAATGAGGTGAGATAAGGGAGGTAAAGGCAAAAAAGGCCATGCTGGCAAAGTAAATACAATATAGCAAGTAAAACACTGGAATGGTCAATTTGCAGTGGAAGAATGTGCAAAGTAGAAAAAAATAATGGGGTGCAAAGGAGCAAAATAAATAAATAAAATAAAATAAATACAGTAGGGAAAGAGGTAGTTGTTTGGGCTAAATTATCAGTGGGCTATGTACAGGTGCAGTAATCTGTGAGCTGCTCTGACAGTTGGTGCTTAAAGCTGGTGAGGGAGATAAGTGTTTCCAGTTTCAGAGATTTTTGTAGTTCGTTCCAGTCATTGGCAGCAGAGAACTGGAAGGAGAGGCAGCCAAAGAAAGAATTGGTTTTGGGGGTGACCAGAGAGAAATACCTGCTGGAGCGCGTGCTACAGGTGGGTGATGCTATGGTGACCAGTGACCTGAGATAAGGGGGGACTTTACCTAGCAGGGTCTTGTAGATGACATGGAGCCAGTGGGTTTGGCGACGAGTATGAAGCGAGGGCCAGCCAACGAGAGCGTACAGGTCGCAATGCTGGGTAGCATATGGGGCTTTGGTGACAAAAGCTGTTGAGTAGGGTACTGGAGGCTATTTTGTAAATCACATTGCCGAAGTCGAGGATTGGTAGGATGGTCAGTTTTACAAGGGTATGTTTGGCAGCATGAGTGAAGGATGTTTTTTTTGCGAAATAGGAAGCCAATTCTAGATTTAACTTTGGATTGGAGATGTTTGATATGGGTCTGGAAGGAGAGTTTACAGTCTAACCAGACACCTAAGTATTTGTAGTTGTCCACGTTTTCTAAGTCAGAGCCGTCCAGAGTAGTGATGTTGGACAGGCGGGTAGGTGCAGGTAGCGATCGGTTGAAGAGCATGCATTTAGTTTTACTTGTATTTAAGAGCAATTGGAGGCCACGGAAGGAGAGTTGTATGGCATTGAAGCTTGCCTGGAGGGTTGTTGACACAGTGTCCAAAGAAGGGCCGGAAGTATACAGAATGGTGTCGTCTGCGTAGAGGTGGATCAGGGACTCACCAGCAGCAAGAGTGACCTCATTGATGTATACAGAGCAGAGAGTCGGTCCAAGAATTGAACCCTGTGGCACCCCCATAGAGACTGCCAGAGGTCCGGACAGCAGACCCTCCGATTTGACACACTGAACTCTATCAGAGAAGTAGTTGGTGAACCAGGCGAGGCAATCATTTGAGAAACCAAGGCTGTCGAGTCTGCCGATGAGGATGTGGTGGTTGACAGAGTCAAAAGCCTTGGCCAGATCAATGAATACGGCTGCACAGTAATGTTTCTTATCGATGGTGGTTAATATATCGTTTAGGACCTTGAGCGTGGCTGAGGTGCACCCATGACCAGCTCTGAAACCAGATTGCATAGCAGAGAAGGTATGGTGAGATTCGAAATGGTCGGTAATCTGTTTGTTAACTTGGCTTTCGAAGACCTTAGAAAGGGATGATAGGATAGATATAGGTCGGTAGCAGTTTGGGTCAAGAGTGTCCCCCCCTTTGAAGAGGGGGATGACCGCAGCTGCTTTCCAATCTTTGGGAATCTCAGACGACACGAAAGAGAGGTTGAACAGGCTAGTAATAGGGGTGGCAACAATTTCGGCAGATAATTTTAGAAAGAAAGGGTCCAGATTGTCTAGCCCGGCTGATTTGTAGGGGTCCAGATTTTTCAGCTCTTTCAGAACATCAGCTGAATGGATTTGGGAGAAGGAGAAATGGGGAAGGCTTGGGCGAGTTGCTGTTGGGGGTGCAGTGCTGTTGATCGGGGTAGGAGTAGCCAGGTGGAAAGCATGGCCAGCCGTAGAAAAATGCTTATTGAAATTCTCAATTATGGTGGATTTATCAGTGGTGACAGTGTTTCCTATCTTCAGTGCAGTGGGCAGCTGTGAGGAGGTGTTCTTATTCTCCATGGACTTTACAGTGTCCCAGAACTTTTTTGAGTTAGTGTTGCAGGAAGCAAATTTCTGCTTGAAAAAGCTAGCCTTGGCTTTTCTAACTGCCTGTGTATAACGGTTTCTAGCTTCCCTGAACAGCTGCATATCACAGGGGCCTGTTCGATGCTAATGCAGAACGCCATAGGATGCACAAGGTGCGATTTCAAAATTGGATAGTGGATAATCAGTTTTCAGTCATTGCATACCTTAGAGTGCTATTTATAACTTGTCAGAAATGTCCAGCTCAACTAGCCCATGTCAGCTAACAATTTTTGAGCTAGGTTTTATAGCCCATAGATTTTGGTGTAATTTTTGAGTCTCTCAAATATCACATGAATACACATTAGACATGGCAAAATGTTTAGAATAAAACTGCAACATTTTCTCTGCCCCCCCCCCATGCCAAAATTGAAGGAAATAAGCTTTAAACCTGCTAAATGTTCTGAAAAAATGTGTGAACCCATGCAATTTCACAGACAGTACATGTCAAATACATCAATGTAGGACATCAGTTTTGCTAACAAGAGAGACAGACAAGCAACAATATATTTAACTCCAGACTTAAATAAATAATTGAATTATTTCTTACTGAGAGTATTTTCGAAGGCTTGAACCCAATACCCTGACCCTGAATGACGTTGTCTGACGCAAGGACCAGGATTTCTGTGAGACACTCCTCCCATAACGTCCTCCCTTTGTAAATCAGGTCTGCACCTTCCTACTAAGATGGATGTCACACTGACACATGGTGTACAGCTCTCACTTTATTCTCAAGTGCTTCGTATTATTTTCAGCACTGGAGACAATCGTAAGAGATGTTAATGGAATTTCATTTAGTTTTACTTGCCTGGCATAGCAAGTTCATTGCAAGACTATTATAGTCAAGATAGTTCCGTGAAGATTTATGGCATTAATATTATGAAAATGTAACTCATTCCCCTGAAATGTAACTCGGTCCCCTGAAATGTAACTCATTCCCCTGAAATGTAACTCGGTCCCCTGAAATGTAACCCGGTTTCCTGAAATGTAACTCTGCACTAATATCTGAGGATATACAGTGGTTCACAGTCACACATACACTATATCACTCTGACCATTGCTCATTCCGTGATGATCATAACCTCTGTAATGATCTCAAATCAAATCAAATCAATCAAATCGAATCTAATTTTATTTGTCACATACACATGGTTAGCAGATGTTAATGCGAGTGTAGCGAAATGCTTGTGCTTCTAGTTCCGACAATGCAGTAATAACCAACAAGTAATCTAGCTAACAATTCCAAAACTACTACCTTATAGACACAAGTTTAAGGGGATAAAGAATATGTACATAAAGATATATGAATGAGTGATGGTACAGAGCGGCATAGGCAAGATACAGTAGATGATATTGAGTGCAGTATATACATATGAGATGAGTATGTAAACAAAGTGGCATAGTTAAAGTGGCTAGTGATACATGTATTACATAAGGATGCAGTAGATGATATAGAGTACAGTACATACATATGAGATGAATAATGTAGGGTATGTAAACATTATATTAGGTAGCATTGTTTAAAGTGGCTAGTGATATATTTTACATAATTTCCCACCAATTCCCATTATTAAAGTGGCTGGAGTTGAGTCAGTGTGTTGGCAGCAGCCACTCAATGTTAGTGGTGGCTGTTTAACAGTCTGATGGCCTTGAGATAGAAGCTGTTTTTCAGTCTCTCGGTCCCAGCTTTGATGCACCTTTTCTGACCTCGCCTTCTGGATGATAGCGGGGTGAACAGGCAGTGGCTCGGGTGGTTGTTGTCCATGATGATCTTTATGGCCTTCCTGTGACATCGTTTGGTGTAGGTGTCCTGGAGGGCAGGTAGTTTGCCCCCGGTGATGCATTGTGCAGACCTCACTACCCTCTGGAGAGCCTTACGGTTGTGGGCGGAGCAGTTGCCGTACCAGGCGGTGATACAGCCCGACAGGATGCTCTCGATTGTGCATCTGTAGAAGTTTGTGAGTGCTTTTGGTGACAAGCCAAATTTCTTCAGCCTCCTGAGGTTGAAGAGGCGCTGCTGCGCCTTCTTCACGATGCTGTCTGTGTGGGTGGACCAATTCAGTTTGTCTGTGATGTGTACGCCGAGGAACTTAAAACTTACTACCCTCTCCACTACTGTTCCATCGATGTGGATAGGGGAGTGTTCCCTCTGCTGTTTCCTGAAGTCCACAATCATCTCCTTAGTTTTGTTGACGTTGAGTGTGAGGTTATTTTCCTGACACCACACTCCGAGGGCCCTCACCTCCTCCCTGTAGGCCGTCTCATCGTTGTTGGTAATCAAGCCTACCACTGTTGTGTCGTCCGCAAACTTGATGATTGAGTTGGAGGCGTGTGTGGCCACGCAGTCGTGGGTGAACAGGGAGTACAGGAGAGGGCTCAGAACGCACCCTTGTGGGGCCCCAGTGTTGAGGATCAGCGGGGTGGAGATGTTGTTACCTACCCTCACCACCTGGGGGCGGCCCGTCAGGAAGTCCAGTACCCAGTTGCACAGGGCGGGGTCGAGACCCAGGGTCTCGAGCTTGATGACGAGCTTGGAGGGCACTATGGTGTTAAATGCCGAGCTGTAGTCGATGAACAACATTCTCACATATGTATTCCTCTTGTCCAGATAGATGGGTTAGGGCAGTGTGCAGTGTGGTTGAGATTGCATCGTCTGTGGACCTATTTGGGCGGTAAGCAAATTGGAGTGGGTCTAGGGTGTCAGGTAGGGTGGAGGTGATATGGTCCTTGACTAGTCACTCAAATCACTTCATGATGACGGAAGTGAGTGCTACGGGGCGGTAGTCGTTTAGCTCAGTTACCTTAGCTTTCTTGGGAACAGGAACAATGGTGGCCCTCTTGAAGCATGTGGGAACAACAGACTGCGGGCCGTGTCAGTGGCACTGTATTGTCCTCAAAGCGGGCAAAAAAGTTATTTAGTCTGCCTGGGAGCAAGACATCCTGGTCCGTGACGGGGCTGGTTTTCTTTTTGTAATCCGTGATTGACTGTAGAACCTGCCACATACCTCTTGTGTCTGAGCCGTTGAATTGAGATTCTACTGACGCTTAGCTTGTTTGATTGCCTTGCGGAGGGAATAGTTACACTGTTTCCAGTCACCTTGCCCTGATTAAAAGCAGTGGTTCGCGCTTTCAGTTTCACGCGAATGCTGCCATCAATCCACGGTTTCTGGTTTGGGAATGTTTTAATCGTTGCTATGGGAACGACATCTTCAACGCACGTTCTAATGAACTCGCTCACCGAATCAGCGTATTCGTCAATGTTGTAGTCTGACGCAATACGGAACATATCCCAGTCCACGTGATGGAAGCAGTCTTGGAGTGTGGAATCAGATTGGTCAGACCAGCATTGAACAGACCTCAGCGCGGGAGCTTCTTGTTTTAGTTTCTTTCTGTAGGCAGGGATCAACAAAATGGAGTCGTGGTCAGCTTTTCCGAAAGGAGAGCGGGGCAGGGCCTTATATGCGTCGCGGAAGTTGGAATAGCAATGATCAAAGGTTTTTCCAGCCCTGGTTGCGCAATCGATATGCTGATAAAATTTAGGGAGTCTTGTTTTCAGATTAGCTTTGTTAAAATCCCCAGCTACAATGAATGCAGCCTCCGGATATATGGATTCCAGTTTACAAAGAATCTCTGTTGCTTACGATAAAAGCTGCTTAATAATATTCAAGAGCTGGTGAGGCTTGGGAGTAAATTTGTTTTAAAGTGATTGCCATTACATTATGAGTCATACTCTGACACTTGCACACACACAGCCCCCAGCTAGCCTCATGAATTAGTCATAAACAATGAGGTTACAGTGCATTCGGAAAGAATTCAGACCTGTTGAATTTTTCCACATTTTGATACGTTACAACCCTATTCTAAAATGAATTAAATTGCTTTTTAATTTGACATTTGTCTTAATTTTGCAATTTTAATGGAAATATAACATTTACATAAGTATTCAGACCCTTGACTCAGTACTTTGTTGAAGCACCGTTGGCAGTGATTACAGCCTCAAGTCTTCTTGGGTTTGAAGCTACAAGCTTGGCACACCTGTATTTGGGGAGTTTCTCCCATTCTTCTCAGCAGATCCTCTCAAGCTCTGTCATGTTGGATGGGGACACTGCACAGCTATTTTTCAGGTCTCTCCAGAGATGTTAGATTGGGTTCAAGTCCGGGCTCTGGCTGGGCCACTCAAAGACATTCAGAGACTTTCCCGAAGCCACTCCTGTGTTGTCTTGACTGTATGCTTTGGATTGTTGTCCTGTTGGAAGGTGAACTTTAACCACAGTCTGAGGTCCTGAGTGCTCTGGAGCAGGTTTTCGTTAAGGATCTCTCTATACTTTGCTCCATTCATCTTTTCCTCAATCTTGATTAGTCTCCCAGTCCCTGTTGCTGAAAAACATCCCTGCAGCATGATGCTGCCACCACCATGAACATACAGGAACGCACACTATACAGAGTATTTGCACTTTTGTTTTCCTTCAGGAATGTACATAGAACGGACATGTGTACCCAAACCAAAAATATCAAGAGAGATAATCAAACATTGCTTACACAACTCTGTGTTGCTGGGTCATTAGAAGTTTGGCTGAACTAATTTCAAGTTCCAGAAATCAATCATGTTTTTTGCCTGACTCTAATATATTAGGAATCATTTGACTACACTAAAATCTGTTATTTCGTTTCATTAGTATGTGTAGAATGCTTCGTATTTAAACACTGTGCCAGTTTAATCATACATTCTAACAGACCTTATAGGTCTTATGGGGGCATTGGAAAATAATGCATTAGCCTATTACTTGTACTATATCCTTAGTTTCCCAGTTTCCTTTGTCAAGATCTCACACTCATTGATCCTCCACAGCTTCCAATCTACACATTAAACCCTGCTCCTCTTCACTGCAATTCATCTCCAAGCTATTGTTGTACACAAGAATGAATGCTCAATCAACTATCTGTACCTGAAAAATAAATGATAAAAGCTAAATAAATGATGAGAGAACAATTTATTCAGATCCTCAGTATTCAGTCAATGTTACAATGACAAGTTTGGCTTTAGGCACCATTCTGATTGAGCTTATGGAAGCCGAACCAGCTGGGCTGAGGCTAAGGGTTATAGTTTTAAAATAAATTATGCCAGGGTAGGGGGTGGGTTAAAGACTTCACATCTCTGTAAACACCAGGAGTTCTTGTTCCCCGGCCTCCCACCAGCTCCCCGGGGCAACGGGAGGAGAACACAAGACAGAGGGAGGCACATTATGCTATCATCCCCTAACAGCCTGTTAAGAGGCCCTCTCCATACTGCCCTTTCCACACACACACACACACACACACACACACACACACACACACACACACACACACACACACACACACACACACACACACACACACACACACACACACACACACACACACACACACACACACACACACACACACACACACACACACACACGCACACGCGCGCGCACACGCAGGCACGCATGCACGGACACACCCTTACAGTATCAAGTCCTTGTACCCACCATGCCATTACCCTTCAGCCTTCAGAGTGCTAAACTACTCTCTCTCTTTGCCTGTCTCTGCAGTCTCCAGGCCCCCATTTGATTTTACACTCTTTTCAGCGAGAACAATCCATTTGATTCAGGAAACCTCAAGGCCATGCAGAAGAGAAGGGTGGGAGGAACTCTATCTTGACAGTGTGAGATATACTTTACATTGTTTGTGAGGCGCTGTGGTGTCCTCTGGTGCTTTGGTCCTCCACAGTCCCATAGTTTATCACCCACGGGCTAAAAAGATGGTATGCAACCCTCATGTTTTGTATCATTTCAAATCAAATTATTGTCTACACAACCAGTGGGAAGATACTGGTATCCACTTGCATACATAAAAACCCCTCATGTGTTATCACCACTCTGCCTGCCCTTTGGAACTGTAGTGCATTTCATGAAACTTTTGAGGCCCTTACCTCTACTGAAGAAGTGATGGTGTGCTTTTCATTGCTTTTTCTCTAGCGCATGTATGTTGACTGTAGTAGAGCTTTGTCACATATGACAGGAATGTATCATAGAATGACCTGTGTGAAATCAACAAAAACATGTCTACAAGCAATTGTTACAGCAACAGGAGAAAAGCTTCAAGAGCTTTGTCCAAATACTGGTGGACTCAGCTAACAAAATAATTTACGATTTAACCAAAGAGGTCCAGGACCCTGGAGAAAGACAAGACTTGAGAGGAACCTACATCTTCCCCAATGAGGACTTGTCTGTAGCTGTGCGCCAGAGGCGGAAAGAACTTATCCCAGCTGTGAAAGCTGCCAGAGAGCGTGGGAACATTGCTTACATCCTCTACGGCAGGCTCATTGTTCACCCTCCCTCCCAAAAGCCTGGGAGGAGTGAGAGAGCCAATCTTCCGGGTCAGTAGCTTCAACCCATTATCACATACACACACACATGCACACTCACTCACACACAGCATATATTCAGAGCCATATTTCTGTTAACTTGGAGAGGATCTCATGTCAAATGTTGTGTTGTGGTCGCATGTTCCCCTGCTTCATCTAAGGCCTCTTCTTTGCTCGATAATGTGTGTGATGTTAACCAAGAGGACTATTTTCTGGGTGACCTGAATATAGGCTGGTTTCATCAAGCTGCCTGCTCATGGGGTAGCTTCAGACTGTAAGCAGTGCCTGTAATCTGGCTCAGGTTATCAATCAAACACTACATCATTCACTTGTATTGATCATATCTTTACTTATGCTTCACAAATCTGCTCTTAAGCTGCATTTTTTAATATATATTTTTTTATTTAACCTTTATTTAACTAGGCAAGTCAGTGAAGAACAAATTATTATTTTTAATGACGGCCTAGGAACAGTGGGTTAACTGCCTGTTCAGGGGCAGTACCTTGTCAGCTCGGGGGTTTGAACTTGCAACCTTCCGATTACTAGTCCAACGCTCTAACCACTAGGCTACCCTGCCGCCCCATCCATCCCCCCCATCCATCCCCATTGGGCGTTGTGACCATATCTAGAAAACTAAAGTTCCAAAGTCTGAGCGTAAAACTGTGTATAAGAGACCATACAAGTGGCTTTGAAGATGTAAAGATTTGTTAGTCTGATGTGTGTAATGAGGAGCATCTAGATGCTGCACTTGACGCATTTATGACATGTGTTTGATAAGCACCTATTAAGACACTGACTGTTAGAACTCAGACATTTTGTATTATTCTGTACGTAAATCCGAGACACATTTTTTTAGTATGATATGTTACGTTTTGTATGGTATGTATTCATTTGTGGATGTCCATCACCTATTCCGTATGATATGTTATGAATTAAAATGTATATTGTACAGTACTAGTCAGAAGTTTGGACACACCTACTCATTCAATGGTTTTGATTTATTTTTACTATTTTCTACATTGTAGAATAATAGTGAAGACATCGAAACTATGAAATAACACATATAGAATCGTGTAGTAACCAAAAAAAGTGTTAAACAAATGAAAATATATTTTATATCTGAAATCTTTCAAAGTAGCCATTTGCCTTGATGACAGCTTTGCACAGTCTTGGCATTTTCTCAACCAGCTTCCCCTGGAATGCTTTCCAATAGTCTTGAAGAACTTCCCACATATGCTGAGCACTTGTTGGCTGCTTTTCCTTCACTCTGCGCTCCAACTCATCCCAAACAATCTCAATTGGGTTGAGGTCAGGTGATTGTGGAGGCCAGGTCATCTGATGCAGCACTGCATCACTCTCTTTGGTCAAATAGCCCTTACACAGGTGTTCTGGGTCATTGTCCTGTTGAAAAACAAATTATGGTCCCACTAAGTGCAAACCAGACGGGATGGCATATCACTACTATAAGGGCAGATGCAGACACGGGGGGCAGATGGTTTGACCACAATTCAGAGACCACCATGATGACACACCAAATGTGTTTGATGGATTGCAGGAAAAGAGCAGGAATAGGCTTTTGTAGGCTACGGTCCAAGCTATGTCTTCCAATGGTGCGACTGCTGTTGGCATCCAAAGATGATCAAACTTTAATAAACACTTGGAGGTAAGGATGGCAGCAGTGGTGTAGTCTACGACGATATGGATATCACTTATTATTGATATCTACACAGCACATTGATGTGAATCACACTGCTGCTCTCTCATTAGGCTATTTGCACTTTAAGGATTGTGGTTGTTGTGGATGGCTGTTCACATTTTTAAATGTATATTTGAACCCGATAATGGTTGAATTCCAGAGGTTTAAGATGCCTATCAATCATTGTTTTTGAAACCAGAAGACAGCCAGTGAAAAATGCACTCTTGCAACAGCTGCATAGTGCGGATCCAAACCTATGGAATAAAAGTGGGGCTTTTATTGCTCAATCCAATTCATGCTGATAAAAAAAAGACATCCATAGACCTAATGGACACATGCTCACACTCATTGTCACGACTTCAACCGAAGGTGGTTCCTCTCCCTGTTTGGGCGGCGCTCGGCGGTCGTCATCACCGGTCTACTAGCTGCCACCGATTCCTTTTTCTTATCTGTTGGTTTTGTCTTGATTGGTTT
The DNA here is from genome assembly GCF_023373465.1 of Oncorhynchus keta. NCBI lineage: Eukaryota > Metazoa > Chordata > Actinopteri > Salmoniformes > Salmonidae > Oncorhynchus > Oncorhynchus keta. The sequence continues at coordinate 36,734,845 of NC_068445.1, read as the reverse complement.
CACCTGTACCTTATTTGTTGTTAATTCGGGGCTATTTAAACTTCCAGGGCCCGCCTGCTTATGTGCGGGCTTATTCCTCTCTGTCAGTGGTAGATTTTTGTTTTGCTTATACGTATTTTTGCTGTTTGTTATTTTCCCTGGTTTTGGGGGACATTACTGTTTACTGGTCATTGTGCCTGTATGTTGGCGAGACCCAGCAGAATAAATAGGTCTACAGAGGAAGCTTTGCTCTCTGCGCCTGACTCCACTCCCACCACTCCTAGCTTTCCTGACACTCAGAAAACATTTCATAGACTTAAAGGGGCAATTTGTAGTTGCCACATCCATTTTGGGACTTAAATTATATATATTAAATGTAAGATGTAATTTAACCGTATTATTAACAGTCTTTTTAGAATCCCCCTGGCACTAATTTTGGAACCTTGTGGTCATTTTTCAAAACTCTAGACACAAAACTCAAAACGGTCATCACTTGTAACTGTCACGATCGTTGTATTGAGGAGACCAAAGCGCAGCGTGGTGTGAATGCATGATTTAATGATTGACGAAAAAAACATGAAGTACACTAAAACAAACAAACAAACTAACCAAACAAAACATAGAAACAAACAACGCAAATAATGGTCAGAGTGTGACAGTAACACAGACTGTCCAACGTTCAAAACATTGCATTGTGCATTCATATTTTAAAGAAACCTTGCACTTGCAGAATCATTGTTCCAAATAACTTATTTATCATGAAATACCATAGGAACATTAATTTAGATCACCCACACACAAGATACCGACAGTTTCACTGTGTAGTTGTTCATTCAATCATTAAATATTGTAGTACAAAATATGTGATACATGCTTCATTATGGTACTACATGTACTACATGTACTACATCACTGTAAAAGGACTAGTAGAGAGAATACTACAGACACAGTGGAATCATTGAACAAAATATGACATTTATTGATGAAATACAATAAAATCACAACATAGGTTTCTTTGAATCAAAGCAAAAATAATTAGCTACAAAAAAAGAAAAAACTACAGTAAAACATCACCTGCAGTGTTCCTCACCTGGCTTACTGTAAAACATCAACTGCAGTGTTCCTCACCTGGCTTACTGTAAAACATCACCTGCAGTGTTCCCCACCTGGCTTACTGTAAAACATCAACTGCAGTGTTCCTCACCTGGCTTACTGTAAAACATCACCTGCAGTGTTCCTCACCTGGCTTACTGTAAAACATCAACTGCAGTGTTCCTCACCTGGCTTACTGTAAAACATCAACTGCAGTGTTCCTCACCTGGCTTACTGTAAAACATCACCTGCAGTGTTCCTTACCTGGCTTACTGTAAAACATCAACTGCAGTGTTCCTCACCTGGCTTACTGTAAAACATCAACTGCAGTGTTCCTCACCTGGCTTACTGTAAAACATCAACTGCAGTGTTCCTCACCTGGCTTACTGTAAAACATCAACTGCAGTGTTCCTCACCTGGCTTACTGTAAAACATCAACTGCAGTGTTCCTCACCTGGCTTACTGTAAAACATTACTGCAGTGTTCCTCACCTGGCTTACTGTAAAACATCAACTGCAGTGTTCCTCACCTGGCTTACTGTAAAACATCAACTGCAGTGTTCCTCACCTGGCTTACTGTAAAAAGCTAAACAAAAGGTTGATGACTGTACTTCTATATTTCCATCAACCCTGTCTTGTGGATTTGGCCACAGGTTCTCATCCACATCACAATGGGTGTTTTCATTAGCCAAACATCTTGGGAAGAATCTTCAGGCATGGTGAATCCAGGCCTGATCATTGGTTTTGAGTTTTGTGTCGAGAGAAAAATGACATCAAGGTTCTGAAATGAGTGCCAAAGTGATTGTAAAACACTGTAAGCAGTGGCTTTGCAGCGTGGCTTTATTAAGGGCAGGTTGTACCGCTCAAGCAGGAAGTAATTGAAATAATGACACGGAAGCAGGCCAAGTGTGTCAGGCTGTGTGTTTGAGTGTCAGTGTGTATGTTTGTGTGTGTGTGTGTGTGTGTGGCCCTCTTCATGGGCACCTGCATGAGCCCCCCACACCTGGCTATCTTCACCAGGTGAGTCCCCCAACCTGCCTGTGTGTGTGTGATGTTTATCACCGCATCACAGCGATGTATTAGACTTGACTTTATAGAAGGGAAAATAAAATAACTACTCCTGTGCTAATCACATCCCCATAGTCTTCCAGGATTTTGCTGTGTTTGGTTTTATGACTTTTAACAGCCAGGAAGCATGAAGCAAGTTGGGTCAAAAGGCCAACGCTGATTGGCTCTGAAGTACGAAGTAATGCATACAACATCCTTTGCACCATATTCAGTGCCCTTTGAACTCTGTGACTGGTGATGTCTGTATCATTATCTCAACATGTATGGAGAAAACTAACCTCAAGTCCTTGGACATGCACCTCCACGTCCCCTTTTCAAATCCAGGATTGCCCCTTTAATTGATCGGCCATAATCTCTTCTTTAATCACCTGGGCAGATAACATTGGATAAGGCAAAACCACTGGAGATCTGATTGTTTCAAAGACAGCTTTTTTCCATCTACGTAACATTGCAAAAATCAGAAACTTTCTGTCCAAAAAGGATGCAGAAAAATGAATCCATGCTTTTGTTACTTCTAGGTTAGACTACTTCAATGCTCTACTTTCCGGCTACCCGGATAAAGCACTAAAGAAATTTCAGTTAGTGCTAAATACGGCTGCTAGAATCCTGACAATAGCCCAAAAATGTGATCATATTACTCCAGTGCTAGCCTCCCTACACTGGCTTCCTGTTAAGGCAAGGGCTGATTGCAAGGTTTTACTGCTAACCTACAAAGCATTACATGGGCTTGCTCCTACCTATCTCTCTGATTTGGTCCTGCCATACATACCTACACGTACGCTATGGTCACAGGATGCAGGCCTCCTAATTGTCCCTAGAATTTCTAAGCAAACAGCTGGAGGCAGGGCTTTCTCCTATAGAGCTCAATTTTTATGGAATGGTCTGCCTACCCATGTAAGAGACGCAGACTCGGTCTCAACCTTTAAGTCTTTACTGAAGACTCATCTCTTCAGTGGATCATATGATTGAGTGTAGTCTGGCCCAGGAGTGTGAAGGTGAACGGAAAGGCTCTGGAGCAACCAACCGCCCTTGCTGTCTCTGCCTGGCCGGTTCCCCTCTTTCCACTGGGATTCTCTGCCTCTAACCCTATTACAGGGGCTGAGTCACTGGCTTACTGGTGCTCTTTCATGCCGTCCCTAGGAGGGGTGCGTCACTTGAGTGGGTTGAGTCACTGATGTGTTCTTCCTGTCTGGGTTGGCGCCCCCCCTTGGGTTGTGCCGTGGCGGAGATATTTGTGGGCTATACTCGGCTTTGTCTCAGGATGGTAAGTTGGTGTTTGAAGATATCCCTCTAGTGGTGTGGGGGCTGTGATTTGGCAAAGTGGGTGGGGTTATATCCTTCCTGTTTGGCCCTGTCCGGGTGTATCATCAGATGGGGCCACAGTGTCTCCTGACCCCTCCTGTCTCAGCCTCCAGTATTTATGCTGCAGTAGTTTATGTGTCGGGGGGCTAGGGTCAGTTTGTTATATCTGGAGTACTTCTCCTGTCTTATCCGGTGTCCTGTGTGAATTTAAGTATGCTCTCTGTAATTCTTTCTTTCTCTCTTTCTTTCTCTCTCTCGGAGGACCTGAGCCCTAGGACCATGCCTCAGGACTACCTGGCATGAAGACTCCTTGCAGTCCACCTGGCCGTGCTGCTGCTCCAATTTCAACTGTTCAGCACCTAAGGTGCTGACTTGCTGCACCCTCAACAACTACTGTGATTATTATTATTTGACCATGCTGGTCATTTATGAACATTTGAACATCTTGGCCATGTTCTGTTATAATCTCCACCCGGCACAGCCAGAAGAGGACTGGCCACTCCTCATAGCCTGGTTCCTCTCTAGGTTTCTTCCTAGGTTTTGGCCTTTCTAGGGAGTTCTTCCTAGCCACCGTGCTTCTACACCTGCATTGCTTGCTGTTTGGGGTTTTAGGCTGGGTTTCTGTACAGCACTTTGAGATATTAACTGATGTACGAAGGGCTATATAAATACATTTGATTTAGATTTTTTGTTTGTTTTTATGTTAATTGTGCAACCAGAGGGGTACAAAAATTCTAGACCGCCTTTACTCCAGAAACAGAGACATGTACAAAGCTTTCCCTCACCCTCAATTTGGCAAATCTGACCATAACTCTCCTTATATCTGCTTGCAAGCAAAAATGTAAGCGGGAAGCACCAGTGACTTGGTCTATGAGAAAGTGATCAGATGAAGCAGATGCTAAGCTACAGGACTGTTTTGCTAGCACAGACTGGAATATGCTCCGGGATTCTTCCGATTGCATTGAAGAGTACCCCACATCACATATTTACATTTAAGTCATTTAGCAGACGCTCTTATCCAGAGCGACTTACAAATTGGTGCATTCACCTTATGACATCCAGTGGAACAGCCACTTTACAATAGTGCATCTAAATCTTTTAGGGGGGGGGGGGTGAGAAGGATTACTTATCCTATCCTAGGTATTCCTTAAAGAGGTGGGGTTTCAGGTGTCTCCGGAAGGTGGTGATTGACTCCGCTGTCCTGGCGTCGTGAGGGAGTTTGTTCCACCATTGGGGGCCAGAGCAGCGAACAGTTTTGACTGGGCTGAGCGGGAACTGTACTTCCTCAGTGGTAGGGAGGCGAGCAGGCCAGAGGTGGATGAACGCAGTGCCCTTGTTTGGGTGTAGGGCCTGATCAGAGCCTGGAGGTACTGAGGTGCCGTTCCCTCACAGCTCCGTAGGCAAGCACCATGGTCTTGTAGCGGATGCGAGCTTCAACTGGAAGCCAGTGGAGAGAGCGGAGGAGCGGGGTGACGTGAGAGAACTTGGGAAGGTTGAACACCAGACGGGCTGCGGCGTTCTGGATGAGTTGTAGGGGTTTAATGGCACAGGCAGGGAGCCCAGCCAACAGCGAGTTGCAGTAATCCAGACGGGAGATGACAAGTGACTGGATTAGGACCTGCGCCGCTTCCTGTGTGAGGCAGGGTCGTACTCTGCGGATGTTGTAGAGCATGAACCTACAGGAACGGGCCACCGCCTTGATGTTAGTTGAGAACGACAGGGTGTTGTCCAGGATCACGCCAAGGTTCTTAGCGCTCATCATCAGCCACTGGCTTTATCAATAAGTGCATTGAGGAAGTTGTCCCCACAGTGACTGTACGTACATACCCCAACCAGAAGCCATGGATTACAGGCAACATTCGCACTGAGCTAAAGGGTAGAGCTGCCGCTTTTAAGGAGCTGGACTCTGACCCGGAAGCTTATAAGAAATCCCGCTATGTCCGCCAACGAACCATCAAACAGGCAAAGCGTCAATACAGGACTAAGATTGAATCGTACTACACAGGCTCTGGCACTCGTTGGATCTGGCAGGGCCTGCAAACTATTTCAGAATACAAAGGGAAGCACAGACGAGAGCTGCCCAGTGGCACAAGCCTACCAAACGAGCTAAATAACTTCTATGCTCGCTTCGAGCGTCTGCTAAATGACTTAAATGTAAATGTAAGTGTAACACTGAAATGCGCATGAGAGCATCAGCTGTTCGAGATGACTGTGTGATCACGCTCTCCACAGTCGATGTAAGTAAGACCTTTAACTTCTTATGGCTGCAGGGACAGTATTGAGGAGCTTAGATGAAAGGTGCCCAGAGGTGTCCAGAATAAATGGCCTGCTCCTCAGGCCCAGTTGCTAATATATGCATATTATTATTAGTATTGGATAGAAAACACTCAGAAGTTTATAAAACGGTTTGAATGATGTCTGTGAGTATAACATAACTCATATGGCAGGCAAAAACCTGAGAAGAAATCCAAACAGGAAGTGAGAAATCTGAGGTTGGTCGATTTTCAACCCAGCCCCTATTGAATTCACAGTGGGATATGGATGAAGTTCCCCTTCCTAGAGCTTCCACTAGATATCAACCGTCTTTAGAAACTTGAATGAGGCTTCTACTGTGTTGTGGGGCTGAATGGGAGCTGAATGAGCCAGGTGTCTGGCAGAGAGCCAAGGGCTGATCACGCGCAATTCACATGATAGCGACCTGCGTTCCATGGCTTCTCTACACACAAAGGAATTCTCGGGTTGGAACTTTATTGAAGATTTATGATAACAACACCCTAAAGATTGATTATCTAATTATTTTGACAAGTTTCTTCGACCTGTAATATAACTTTTTAAAGTTTTCGTCTGACGTTCGGATGGACCTGCACGAGCGTTTGGATTTGTGTACTAAACGTGCTAAGAAAAGTAGCTACTTGGACATAAATAATGGACATTATCGAACAAATCAAGCATTTATTGTTGAACTAGGTTTCCTGGGAGTGCATTCTGATGAAGAGCATCAAAGGTAAAGGAATATTTATAATGTGATTTCTGATTTGTGTTGCCTCCAACATGGCGGATAATTGAATTTATTTTCTGAGCGCCGTCTCAGATTATTGCATGGTTTGCTTTCTCCTTAAAGTTTTTTTGAAATCTGACACAGCGGTTGCATTAAGGTGAGGTATATCTATAATTCCATGTGTATAACTTGTATTATCATCTACATTTATGATGAGTATTTCTGTTGAATTGATGTGGCTATGCAAAATCATTGGATGTTTTCGGAACTAGTGAACGTAACGCGCCAATGTAAACTCAGATTTCTTTATATAAATATGAACTTTATCAAGCAAAACATACATGTATTGTGTAACATGAAGTCCTATGAGTGTCATCTGATGAAGACCATCAAAGGTTAGAGATTCATTTTATCTCTATTTGTGCTTTTTGTGACTCCTCTCTTTGGCTGGAAAAATGCTGGGTTTTTCTGTGAGTTGGTGGTTACCTAACATAATCATTTGTGGTGCTTTCGCTGTAAAGCTTATTTGAAATCGGACACTGTGGTGGAATTAATAACAAGATTACCTTTAAAACGTTATAAGATACATGTACGTTTGAGGAATTTTAATTCTGTGATTTCTGTTGCTTTGAATTTGGCGCCCTGCACTTTCACTGGCTGTTGTCGTATCATCCCGTTAACGGGATTGCAGCCCTAAGAAGTTTTAAACAGGTCAACATTCACAAGGCCACAGAGCCAGATGGATTACCAGAACGTGTACTCCGAGCATGCGCTGACCAACTGGCAAGTGCCTTCACTGACATTTTCAACCTCTCCCTGTCGGAGTCTGTAATAGCTACATGTTTCAAGCAGACCACCATAGCCCCTGTGCCCAAAAACACTAAGGTAACCTGCCTAAATGACTACTGACCCGTAGCACTCGCGTCTGTAGCCATGAAATGCTTTGAAAGACTGGTCATGGCTCAATACCATTATCCCAGAAACCCTAGACCCACTCCAATTTGCATACCACACCAACAGATCCACAGATGATGCCATCTCTATTGCAAACCACACTGCCCTTTCCCACCTGGACAAAAGGAACATCTATGTTAGAATGCTATTCATTGACTACAGCTCAACGTTCAACACCATAGTGCCCTCATCACTAAGCTAAGGACCCTGGGACTAAACACCTCCCTCTGCAACTGGATCCTGGACTTCTTGACGTTCTGCCCCCATGTGGTAAGGGTAGGTAACAACACATCCGTCACGCTGATCCTCAACACGGGAGCCCCTCAGGAGTGTCTGCTCATTCCCCTCCTGTACTCCCTGTTCACTCATGACTACACATCCAGGCACGACTCCAACACAATCATTACATTTGCTGATGACACAACAGTGGTAGGTCTGATCATAGAGAACGACGAGACCTGACCGTGTGGTGCAAGGACAACAACCTCTCCTTCAACGTGATCAAGACAAAGGAGATGATTGTGCACTACAAGAAAAGGACGACCGAGCGCCCCCCCATTCTCATTGACGGGGCTGTAGTGGAGCAGGTTGAGAGCTTCAAGTTCCTTGGCGTCCACATCACCAACAAACTAACATGGTCCAAGCACACCAAGACACTTGTGAAGAGGGCACGACAAAACCTATTCCCCCCCAGGAGACTCAGGAGATTTGGTATGGCTCCTCAGTACCTCAAAAGGTTTTACAGCTGCACCATTGAGAGCATCCTGGATGGGTTGCATCACTGCCTGGTATGGCAACTGCTCTGCCTCCTACCACAAGGCACTACAGAGGGTAGTGCGTACGGCCCAGTACATCACCGGGGCCGTAAGCTTCCTGCCATCCAGGACATATATACAAGGCAGTGTCAGAGGAAGGCCCTAAAAATGGTCAAAGACTCCAGCCACCTTCTAAACAGCTTCTACCCCCAAGCCATAAGACTACTGAACATCTAATAAAATGGCTACTCAGACTATTTGCATTGCCCCCCTTCTACTCTGTTGCTATTCTCTGTTATTATCTATGCATAGTCACTTTAGTAACTCTACCTACATGTACATATTCCCTCAATAACTCTGACACCAGTACCCCGGCACATTGACTCTGTACTTGTATGCCCTGTAAATAACCAGGGTATTATTATTTACTGCTGTTCTTTTATTATTTGTTTTTCTCATCTCTTACTTTTTTAAAGGTTTTTTCGTAAAAATTCATTGTTGAGAGGTTGCAAGGTCGAATCCCCGAGTTGACAAGGTGAAAATATGTCGCTTTGCCCTTGAACAAGGCAGTTAACCCACTGTTCCTAAACCGGGACAGTAATAAGAATTTGTTCTTAACTGACTTTCCTAGATAAATAACATTTCTCTGTGAGGTTCACCGTTGTTTTCGGTGCATGTGAGGAATACGATTTGATTTAATATGCAATCACAATTTCACAAATTGATTTCAAGGGCCATTGTCAGAATTGTGTACTTTGGTTACACTTAGCCAATCTACACTGCTTGACCAAAGGTATGTGGACACCTGCTCGTTGAAAATCTCATTCCAAAATCATGGGCATTAATATGGTGTTGGTCCCCCTTTGCTGCTATAACAGCCTCCACTCTTCTGTGAAGGCTTTCCACTAGATGCATTCACATGGAGAATGTATCTCCTTCTACACATGTTTTAAAATAAAGTAAACAGCAATGGGCAAATACAAATATTGTCAGTTACCAAGCATGACTCAGACACATGTATATTTTTTTATTTAGTTAACGACGGCTCCAGCCAGATCCACAGTCAACGCTTGCTCCTCCCGTCCACATCCATGGCCACGTAACGGGGTGGGCCTTCAGGAGTATTCAGGAGGGACTAGTCTTGGTGATGACAGAATAAAAATTCAGCAGACTGCCCGACACCATTACTTTATAAATGCCCGCGCACGACCCGATCGGAGCTCGTCACAGTGTCCCTCGTGGTCCATATTTATACGGCACCCAGGCGCGCAGAGACACACAGGCATGCTTCAAGCTTTAATTTGACAGCGCGCACAGCTCGAGCGAAGCCAACAACCTGTGTGTACAGCTTTCGAGAAGGAAAACGAATAAGCACGAGAGGAGTTAATCTGACACTTTTATTTGCAACAGTTTGTTGAAGCAGTGAGCTTGTTGTTCTCAGAGGTGAGTCACTTGGATCATTCAGACCTAAAAGCACAGATTTCTCTTTTGGTGCCATACAGAAAATTACGCATTTCATGGATGCTTAGCGCTGCTGATTATGCGTCGCTATCGTTGATGTTTGACACATTATACACTTGATTATGGGATCGAATGTAATAACAACTGCTTAATCCTACCGTTAATTTTATTGTCAGAAAAAGGATTTGAAAAAACATTGTAGACAGGTGGAATCACTTTCACAATATTTCTAAATGAAACCTATTAACGGATTAGGAAGACCCACTTGTTGCATAGAACAAACGAACATTAGGCTACAGGCCCTCTGGTACTCATCATTTACACCATATAGGTATGTCTGTGCCCTGCAATTGGAACATCTCCCATTAGGGTTAAAACCCTATCGGCCTAAACTCTGAGACATTCTTAAACAGACAAGCCAGGGTAGTAGTGTTATGTGGCACTCATAGCTGAACAATGGCAAGACAAACACACGCGCAAACACATGATGCTCTTGTTCATTTCATGTGATTTTAGTTTTGCTCTTCTGTAAACTATAGCCTTAGTGTTTTTACATTTCCCACAGATCAACATTATACCTATTTAATTCGTTTTCTTTGCGAGTGAGCACACAAGCAGCATTTGACTGGGGTTATTTTGATATGCGTGTGGGTGAGATAAAGATAGCATTTTTGAACGCGATAGAGGACAAGAAGTAGGAAGACAGGGAATTAAATCGGGGAAGTTGAGCCTGCTCGGTGGTTGCCCCATTGAGCAGGTAGAAGAAAATAACAATAAGAAAACTACAAAGGATTCCAATAGCCTAAAACTTACATTTTTGGTTCCTTCAAATTGTTTATGTGGTTATGTCTGACAGACATTTCTGCGTGTACTCAGATATTTAATAGTTTGGGGGCAAGTGATTTAAATCTTCAAGAGACGTTCAACACTTAAACCGTTTTAAAAGTTATCCCCAATTCCTCTTTCAATTGTATTTAATAACGATGCAATTGGTGCATGTAAAATATTGTTTGCTCAAATACCTGGATTGTGTTTGTGATTGCAATAGCATATCGGATTAAACAGTAAAGATAATCGAATAACATTTACCTCAAGCTAGTGATAGCCATGTACGAAATTGTAAAACATTTCTGTAATGAGCGCTGTCTATGGTGCTACATAGAGCTGTCCTTGGTACTGGACAAGATAAAAGGTATTGCACATGTTTGGTTCATACTTTCCCACCCACATGGACATGGCATCTCACAGCAATCATGTGAATCACTTGTAGTTAGGAATTCTGCTGTATAACTAACATTGAATTGAAAATAAGAACACGATAAAAATAGTCAAAGGCTTATCTGGTTTATCAAGTTAGACTAACGCATATAATTTAAAAATAATTTGAAAAGATTTGCAACGTGTGTTTGACGTTGTATTTCGTTTTTAAAGTTTTTTTTCACCGAGACAGTCAATGCGCCGTGCGACACTGGTTTTCCTATTGCGACTTTAGGGCATGGGCATGCATGTAGTTAGCACGCTTTGCCCTTTTCCTCCAAACTTCCATTGGGTTCTGTTAGGATTATGCAAGCGCTGTCACACGCGACCATATGCGACTTGGTTTCCAACTTTAACGGAGACACACAGAGGAGGTCATACTGGAGGGTGTCTACTACTCTTTTTCTATGGTGATTCTTCCTGGTGATCCTGCTGTGTATGCTGTCTATGACTCCAGCTCAGGGTTACAAAGTCACGTATAGATATTATATTGTCAATATAAACGAGATGAGTCTTCTTGAGTTGAGGTCTTTATCTTACTCACTATTTCAATAATATATATATATATATTATGATGTTATTATATCATACCTTTATAAAAAAATACATCACAATTAATATAGCGTAACTGAGCTAATTTTGATGATGACTTAAAGCACTTACCACCCTAAAGAGAGAGAGTGTAATTTTCAGTGTAATATCATGTCCTTTTAAAAGCATTCAATCCAGTTCTATGTCGACTCACTTGTCTTAGAACGTCACATCTATAAACACGCTGTCAAACAGATCACAAAATCAAGTCAATGTTCTCTTTTACTAACACATCTGAGCTTCTCTCTTCTTCTTGTCTTTCCTTCTGCTCTGTAGGCATCAAATCCCAGAGGACACACCACACACCACACACACCACCCCCACCACCCCGCCAGACATCATGCTGGAGTCTGAGCCTACTGTGTTCCAGCTGCAGCCTAACATCATCTCTGTGCGTCTCTTCAAGAGGAAGTTAGGCGGGCTGGGCTTCCTGGTCAAGCAGCGCGTCTCCAAGCCACCGGTCATCGTGTCCGACCTGATCCGGGGCGGGGCGGCTGAGGAGTGCGGCCTGGTCCAGGTGGGGGACATTGTCCTGGCCGTCAACAACAAGCCTCTGGTGGACCTCAGCTACGAGCGGGCCCTGGAGACCCTGAAGAATGTGTCCCCAGAAAACCACGCTGTCCTCATCCTCAGGGGCCCCGAGGGCTTCACAACCCACCTGGAGACCACCCTGTCTGGAGACGGACGACAGAGGACCGTCAGGGTCACCCGGCCAGCCTTTCCCGCCTCCAAGTCCTACGAGCGCTGCTGTCCGTTAAGCCCCCTCAATCCAGGGAAGGGAAGTAAGGACCCACCGCAGCTGAGGGCCATCGAGAACCTGTCACCCCCCTCGGTGACTCCATCCTACAGAGAGGCCCTGCTCCAGAGGGGAGGGGTGCAGGCTCTCATCGCTGCCCAGGACCCCCTACTCCTGAACGGGGTGGAGGAGAACAACGACCTGCTGAAGGAGATTGAGCCGGTGCTGAGGCTGATCAAAAGGGAGATCAACGGAGAGGGACAGAGGACCATAGAGAGCAGGGACGCTGAGGTGCAGGTGGACAGGTGAGGTGACCCATTGATACCGAACATGTGACCTGTTGACCCCGACCATGCATAGTATACACAACTGCACATACAGATTTACTCTCTTAATTTGATCACTCTGTTGTCGCAAATAATTGTACTGTGAAGGGGGAAATGCAAATTGTAGTGTGTTCAAGTTGTAAAAAGGTTTCCAACTGTTTGTAATGTCCACTTAAATATGTCTAACTTGATTTGCCCTCACAAAAAATGTAACCCCTGCAAAAATGTCCTTTGTTATCCACCAAATAATATCATTGCTACAGGATTATTGTCCTGCTGTGAGATACTAGTCAAACCCACAACAACCTGATCACTAGATGGTTAGACGCTAAGTGAGAATACTCCGACGGGTTCATTATTATACATCTTTACATTGCTAGTGTTTATGGGCATGATGGATAGTGTTTTTTCACATCAGGGAGCAGTTGGTTCAAATGGATTCAATCTGACTCAAACATCTTATGCTTATTCTCTTTGTTGTAGTGACTGTATGGTTTAGACCCACTCAGTGGTGACTGTCCTGTAGATACCGGTGACAATCTATACCTCCTGTGTACATGTATCCAATCAAAATGGGATAGAGAGAGCATGGTACACTACCTTAAAATCCATAGCGCTCATTGACTACATCAAGCCCCTGTTTACTCTGCTGACTCCCTCTAATCCTGTCATCTTCAAATGAATCACAGCTTTCTAGGAAAAGTAGAAAACACGATGTAACATGCTCTTTAAGTCTACCTCAAAGCACTATCAATCTGCTACTGCAGTTGATAATCATGTTGATAAGTGACCTATAGTACCATAAATTAGCTTTTAAATGCATCCTGTATTTTAGAATGTCAGGCTGACTTTTCAGAGACAGGAAGGAGTCAGTTAGCTAACCAGATTTCCTTGTTAGGGCTACGATGCCGTTCAGATATGGCGAAGCTCGCTCGCTAAAGAGGCTTTCCAAAGCACAGTCAATAGAGGTGAAAGATTGTAGAAAATTAAATGGCGGTATTAGGTATTGACTCAGGGCAGGCCTAAACTGTTATCTCTGGCTGTATTTGTGCACTGTCATCTTGCTAATAAGTTGATATATAGCGGTTGGTGAAATAGAACAACACATGAACTAGAAGAGCTACGTATTTAGATCAAAAGTAGATCAAGTTAGTTTTCAGACAGAAAGACGGTTGTGCTACAGTAGGTGTATGTAGTGGGGGGGCAGTTTGTATGTGTGAGTGTCAGTGTGTGTGAGTATGAGTGTGTGTGTGTGTGTGTTAGGGAGAGAGAGAGACGATCGGGCAGGCGCCAGATTCCCCATTAGCTTGGACAAGCATCCATGAGAGAGAGGAGATATGTGTGTGGGTGTTTAAAGAGGAAAGGAACGCAACAACTGAAATCTGAGGCTGTATTTTGTCACATCTCATAGGGATTCAGCCTCACACATCGTCTGACTGTATCTCTGTGTAGACATAGATGTTAGTTACATGTAGTTCTGCTTGGCCATAGATGTTAGTTACATGTAGTTCTGCTTGGCCATAGATGTTAGTTACATGTAGTTCTGCTTGGCCATAGATGTTAGTTACATGTAGTTCTGCTTGGCCATAGATGTTAGTTACATGTAGTTCTGCTTGGCCATAGATGTTAGTTACATGTAGTTCTGCTTGGCCATAGATGACACACATGCTCTTTAACCCGGGGCTGGGTTTCTACAAAGCTAACATATGGTCATACAAAGGATAATTTTAGCCATATGAATTTTTACATTTTAGGACCCCTTTAGGTATAAAAAAAGATATGACAGAATTATTTGATGAAACATCGAATTTGGCCTTACTGTTATTAGGGTTAGAAAATAGAAAACTGATTCATACATGGAAAAACAGATAGTCAAAAAAAATCTATCAAAAGGAAATATGTTTTGAAGTGTCTGTCTTGAGAGATATAATATTGTTGTTGTTTTTTAACAGTGGAACGACCCATATACCTTGGACATGATAATTCCCTTATCACTTCCATTCGTGTTTTGGCCAGTTATTGTTTTACCTTTCAACATGTCCCGTGAAACTTGTGGGGGTCGTTGAGCAAAACGGAGAACACCATCGTGTTCATGAGAGAGTCTCATTGTTCCATTGCGGGGGTCATGAGAAGATACATTTTTGGGATGTCTCCTGGTCTGACAAAAAGCACTGCAGCTATATTTGGGATTGGAAGTGATGGAGACAATTCAATTGATGGAAGCTACAAACTATCTGAAATATTAAAGCTGATCTAACCCCTGAACAGATAAATAATACAGAAACACTTTCCACCACAGATGTGGAACGCTGACGTCGGTGGATGTGGTGGATTGAGCCTCAGCCCGTGTAAAAAATAATAATAATACATACCTCTAGGTTAAACAGATGGATTCGGATGTGGATTATTTTATGATGTTAATTAGATTGACGCGTTGCTGGGGGATAAGGAGAACTAACTATGTGTGCCTGCCGTTCAGGGACCTTGGTAAGGGAAACGGCATTTCACCCCAGCTGGCGTCTGATAAGGACAGAGTGAGTGAAGACCTGTGGAGGAAGGACAACAACATGCAGACGGTGCTCCACAACCCTTACTCTGAGACAGACAAGGTAAACATTCCAATAAATGTGTGTGTGTGTGTGTGTGTGTGTGTGTGTGTGTGTGTGTGTGTGTGTGTGTGTGTGTGTGTGTGTGTGTGTGTGTGTGTGTGTGTGTGTGTGTGTGTGTGTGTGTGTGTGTGTGTGTGTGTGTGTGGTTGCAGGTGTTTATGAGTGTGTACTTGTCTTGCATGCCTTTCGAGTAAATCCACTTGTGTAAGCTTATCCTTCCATATGTGAGCGAGTGTGTTAGTAATGTATGCTTGGCCATAGTTATCTCCTAGAGTCACACATGACATATGCTTCTAGAATCCTCCAATCTACACATTCATTTGCATGTTCCTTGTTCCGTTCTTGTTCTTGGAACTCTTAGAGATTCCTGTGACTGTGATGCGCATCCATGTGCATCTTGAGAACAAGAACAAGGCTCCCCGCGAACTCATCACCTGGGAATTAGATCCCTTCAACTTTTGGGTTAGGATGGGCTGGGATAGGATGGCCTGGGTTTAGGATGGGCTGGGTTAGAATGGGCTGGACTGGGTTAGGATGGGCTGGGATAGGATGGGCTGGGGTAGGATGGGCTTGGATAGGATGGGCTGGGCAGGGCTGAGTTAGGATGGGCTGGGCTGGGTTAGGATGGGCTGGGCTGGGTTAGCCTGGACTGGGTTAGGATGGGCTGGGCTGGGTTAGGATGGGCTGGGTTGAGTTAAGATGGGCAGGGCTGAGTTAGGATGGGCTGGGTTAGGATGGACTGGGATAAAGATGAGTTGGACTGGGTTAGGATAAGCTGGGCTGGGTTAGGCTGGGCTGAGTTAGGATGGGCTGGGATAGGATGGGTTGGGCTGAGTGAATTCTTTCTTAGTGAATGAGGCAGGATGGAGAGAAACCATCCAAGAGATCCTAATGAATGAGGGCAGCTGTGGTCGCAGAGGGAGATGATAAATGTTTCTCCTCTAATGTCGCCCTTTCCAAATCTTTAAGGCCTTTGAGTTCTGCTGGGATGTGTGTGTGTGCAGTGGGGATGGGGGTCATGTGTATAACGTGGGCATAGTGTGTGTATGTGTGTAGGGCCATACTGACGCCATGTTTCCGGGAAGGCCGAGAGGTGGGTGTATGTGTTTGCCCTGACTCCAGAGTCTGACTCATAGGAGAGGCCAGAGGTGGGTATATGAGGTTGCCCTGACTCCAGAGTCTGACTCATAGGCGAGCCCAGAGGTGGGTGTATGAGGTTGCCCTGACTCCAGAGTCTGACTCATAGTCGAGCCTAGAGGTGGGTGTATGTGTAAAAAGTCTATGAGACAAATGTTTTATTATTCTAACAAATTGCTTTTGATTCCTCCAGCCATTTATTCATATTTCCTTGATAATTGAATGCGGAAGCACAGCGTTTCCACCTGTTGGGGACTTCTGCAATACGTCATTCTCCATTCCAAGTGGGATGAGGAGAGACAGAACTGCCAAATAAGAAGTTGGTAGAGTTTAAATTCTTATTTCATTAAGACAGAGAGGTGTTGATGACAATAGAGGAGATGTTAATGTTATTGAATAGATCCAAACCAGCTACTGTATAATCTCGAGTGGCGCAGCAGTCTAAGACAATGCATCTCAGTGCAAGAGGGGTCACGGCAGTACCTGGTTTGAATCCAGGCTGCATCACATCTGGCCGTGATTGGGAGTCCCCAAGTGTGGCACACAATTGGCCCAGTGTTGGCCATTATTGTAAAAAATAATTTGTTCTTAACTGACTTGACCAGTTAAATAAAGGATCAATAAAAAATAGTCAGTAGGTGTGGTACAGTTTGCTGTAAATGGTCAACATTTTTTATTGTTATTCTCTGGGTTTTAAATGTTCTGTCACAAAACTGCCAACAGGTTCAGGAGGTTCAGGAGGGCTCTCCCTCGAGGCAGGTTCAGGAGGTATGGCTCTCCTTTGAGGCAGGTTCAGGAGGGAGGGCTCTCCTTCGAGGCAGGTTCAGGAGGTAGAGCTCGTTCAGGAGGCATGGCTCTCCTTCGAGGTAGGTTCAGGAGTTAGGGCTCTTCTTCGAGGCAGGTTCAGGAGGAAGGACTCTCCCCTTGAGACAGGTTCAGGAGGTATGGCTCTCCTTTGAGGCAGGTTCAGGAGGTATGGCTCTCCTTTGAGGAAGGTTCAGGAGTTAGGGCTCTCTTCCGAGGCAGGTTCAGGAGGTAGGGTTCTCCTTCGAGGCAGGATCAGGAGGTAGGGATGTCCTTCGAGGCAGGTTCAGTAGATTGGGATCTCCTTTGAGGCAGGTTCAGGAGATAGGGCTTTCCTTCAAAGCAGATTCAGGAGGTATGGCTCTCCTTCGCGGGAGGTTCAGGAGGTAGGGCTCTCCTTCGGGACAGGATCAGGAAGTAGGGGTCTCCTTCGAGGCAAGTTCAGGAGGTAGGGCTCTCCTTCGAGGCAGGTTCAGGAGATAGTACTTTCCTTCAAAGCAGGTTCAGGAGGTATGGCTCTCCTTCGCGGGAGGTTCAGGAGGTAGGGCTCTCCTTCGAGACAGGATCAGGAAGTAGGGATCTCCTTCAAGGCAGGTACAGGAGGTAGGGCTCTCCTCTGAGGCAGGTTCAGTGTATTGGGCTCTCCTTCGAGGCAGGTTCAGGAGGTAGGGCTCTCCTTCGAGGCAGGGCTAGGGGATAGGGATCTCCTTCAAGGCAGGTTCAGGAGGTAGGGCTCTCCTTCGAGGCAGATTCAGGAGGAAGGGCTCTCCTTCGAGGTAGGTTCAGGAGATAAGGCTCTCCTTCGCGCGAGATTCAGGGGGTATGGCTGTCCTTCAAAGCAGGTACAGGAGGTAGGGCTCTCCTTCGAGGCAGGTTCAGGAGGTAGGGCTCTCCTTCAAAGCAGGTTCAGGAGGTAGGGCTCTCCTTCGAGGCAGGTTCAGGAGGTAGGGCTTTCCTTCAAAGCAGGTTCAGGAGGTATGGCTCTCCTTCGCGGGAGGTTCAGGAGGTATGGCTCACCTTCAAAGCAGGTTCAGGAGGTAGGGCTCTCCTTCGAGACAGGATCAGGAAGTAGGGGTCTCCTTCGAGGCAAGTTCAGGAGGTAGGGCTCTCCTTCGAGGCAGGGTTAGGAGATAGGGATCTCCTTCAAGGCAGGTACAGGAGGTAGGGCTCTCCTCTGAGACAGGTTCAGTGTATTGGGCTCTCCTTCGAGGCAGGTTCAGGAGGTAGGGCTCTCCTTCGAGGCAGGGCTAGGGGATAGGGCTCTCCTTCGAGGTAGGTTCAGGAGATAAGGCTCTCCTTCGCGCGAGATTCAGGGGGTATGGCTCTCCTTCAAAGCAGGTACAGGAGGTAGGGCTCTCCTTCGAGGCAGGTTCAGGAGGTAGGGCTCTCCTTCAAAGCAGGTTCAGGAGGTAGGGCTCTCCTTCGAGGCAGGTTCAGGAGGTAGGGCTTTCCTTCAAAGCAGGTTCAGGAGGTATGGCTCTCCTTCGCGGGAGGTTCAGGAGGTATGGCTCACCTTCAAAGCAGGTTCAGGAGGTAGGGCTCTCCTTCGAGACAGGATCAGGAAGTAGGGGTCTCCTTCGAGGCAAGTTCAGGAGGTAGGGCTCTCCTTCGAGGCAGGGTTAGGAGATAGGGATCTCCTTCAAGGCAAGTTCAGGAGGTAGGGCTCTCCTTCGAGGCAGGGCTAGGGGATAGGGATCTCCTTCAAGGCAGGTTCAGGAGGTAGGGCTCTCGTTCGAGGCAGATTCAGCGGGTATGGCTCTCCTTCAAAGCAGGTTCAGGAGGTAGGGCTCTCCTTCGAGGCAGGTTCAGGAGGTAGGGCTCTCCTTTGAGGCAGATTCAGGAGGTATGGTTCTCCTTCGAGGCAGGTTGAGGAGGTAGGGATCTCTTTCGAGACAGGTTCAGGAGGTAGGACACTCCTTTGAGGCAGGTTCAGGAGTTAGGGCTCTCTTCCGAGGCAGGTTCAGGAGGTAGGGTTCTCCTTCGAGGCAGGTTCAGGAGTTAGGGCTCTCTTCGGAGGCAGGTTCAGGAGGTAGGGATGTCCTTCGAGGCAAGTTCAGGAGGTAGGAATCTCCTGCGAGGCAGTTTCAGGAGGTATGGCTCTCCTTCAAGGCAGGTTCAGGAGGTAGGGCTCTCCTTCGAGGCAGGGTTAGGAGATAGGGATCTCCTTCGATGCAGGTTCAGGAGGTAGGGGTCTCCTCCGATGCAGGTTCAGGAGATAGGGCTCTCCTTCGCGGGAGGTTCAGGAGGTATGGCTCTCCTTCAAGGCAGGTTCAGGAGGTAGGGCTCTCCTTCGAGGCAGGTTCAGGAGGTAGGGCTCTTCTTCAAGGCAGGGTTAGGAGATAGGGCTTTCCTTTCGAAGCACGTTTAGGAGGTAGGGCTCTCCTTCGAGGCAGGTTCAGGATGTAGGGCTCTCCTTCGAGGCAGGTTCAGGAGGTAGGGCTCTCCTTCGAGGCAGGATCAGGAAGTAGTGGTCTCCTTCGAGGCAGGTTCAGGAGGTAGGACTCTCCTTCGAGGCAGGTTCAGGAGGTATGGCTCTCCTTTGAGGCAAGTTCAGGAGTTAGGGCTCTCCTTTGAGGAAGGTTCAGGAGTTAGGGCTCTCTTCCGAGGCAGGTTCAGGAGGTAGGGTTCTCCTTCGAGGCAGGATCAGGAGGTAGGAATGTCCTTCGAGGCAGGTCCAGTAGATTGGGCTCTCCTTCGAGGCAGGTTCAGGAGATTGGGCTCTCCTTCGCGGGAGGTTCAGGAGGTATGGCTCTCCTTCAAAGCAGGTTCAGGAGATAGGGCTCTCCTCCGCGGGAGGTTCAGGAGGTATGGCTCTCCTTCAAAGCAGGTTCAGGAGGTAGGGCTCTCCTTCGAGGCAGGATCAGGAAGTAGGGGTCTCCTTCGAGGCAAGTTCAGGAGGTAGGGCTCTCCTTCGAGGCAGGGTTAGGAGATAGGGATCTCCTTCAAGGCAGGTACAGGAGGTAGGGCTCTCCTCTGAGGCAGGTTCAGTGTATTGGGCTCTCTTTCGAGGCAGGTTCAGGAGGTAGGGTTCTCCTTCGAGGCAGGGCTAGGGGATAGGGATCTCCTTCAAGGCAGGTTCAGGCGGTAGGGCTCTCCTTCGAGGCAGATTCAGGAGGTAGGGCTCTCCTTCGAGGTAGGTTCAGGAGATAAGGCTCTCCTTCGCGCGAGATTCAGGGGGTATGGCTCTCCTTCAAAGCAGGTTCAGGAGGTAGGGCTCTCCTTCGAGGCAGGTCCAGGAGGTAGGGCTCTCCTTTGAGGCAGATTCAGGAGGTATGGTTCTCCTTCGAGGCAGGTTCAGGAGGTCGCACTCTCCTTCGAGGCAGGTTGAGGAGGTAGGGATCTCTTTCGAGGCAGGTTCAGGAGTTAGGGCTCCCTTCCGAGGCAGGTTCAGGAGGTAGGGTTCTCCTTCGAGGCAGGTTCAGGAGTTAGGGCTCTCTTCCGAGGCAGGTTCAGGAGGTAGGGATGTCCTTCGAGGCAAGTTCAGGAGGTAGGAATCTCCTGCGAGGCAGTTTCAGGAGGTATGGCTCTCCTTCAAGGCAGGTTCAGGTGGTAGGGCTCTCCTTCGAGGCAGGGTTAGGAGATAGGGATCTCCTTCGACGCAGGTTCAGGAGGTAGGGGTCTCCTCCGATGCAGGTTCAGGAGATAGGGCTCTCCTTCGCGGGAGGTTCAGGAGGTATGGCTCTCCTTCAAGGCAGGTTCAGGAGGTAGTGCTCTCCTTCGATGCAGGTTCAGGAGGTAGGGCTCTCCTTCGAGGCAGGATCAGGAGGTAGGGCTCTTCTTTGAGGCAGGTTCAGGAGGTAGGGCTCTCCTTCGAGGCAGGGTTAGGAGATAGGGATCTCCTTCGAGGCAGTTTTAGGAGATAGGGCTCTTCTTCGAGGCAGGGTTAGGAGATAGGGATCTCCTTCGAGGCAGTTTTAGGAGATAGGGCTCTTCTTCGCGGGAGGTTCAGTAGGTATGGCTCTCCTTCAAAGCAGATTCAGGAGGTAGCTCTCTCTTTCGAGGCAGGATCAGGAAGTAGGGGTCTCCTTCGAGGCAGGATCAGGAGATTTGGCTCTCCTTCGCTGGAGGTTCAGGAGGTATGGCTCTCCTTCAAGGCAGGTTCAGGAGTTAGGGCTCTTCTTTGAGGCAGGTTCAGGAGGTAGGGCTCTCCTTCGAGACAGGTTCAGGAGATGTGGCTCTCCTTCGCTGGAGGTTCAGGAGGTATGGCTCTCCTTCAAGGCAGGTTCAGGAGGTAGGGCTCTTCTTTGAGGCAGGTTCAGGAGGTAGGGCTCTCCTTCGAGGCAGGTTCAGGAGATAGGGATCTGCTTCGAGGCAGGTTCAGGAGGTAGGCCTCTCCTTCAAAGCAGGTTCAGGAGGTAGGGCTCTCCTTCGAGGCAGGGTTAGGAGATAGGGCTTTCCTTCGAAGCACGTTTAGGAGGTAGGGCTCTCCTTCGAGGCAGGTTCAGGACGTAGGGCTCTCCTTCGAGGCAGGTTCAGGAGGTAGGGCTCTCCTTCGAGGCAGGATCAGGAAGTAGTGGTCTCCTTCGAGGCAGGTTCAGGAGGTAGGACTCTCCTTCGAGGCAGGTTCAGGAGGTATGGCTCTCCTTTGAGGCAAGTTCAGGAGTTAGGGCTCTCCTTCGAGGTAAGTTCAGGAGATAAGGCTCTCCTTCGCGCGAGATTCAGGGGGTATGGCTCTCCTTCAAAGCAGGTTCAGGAGGTAGGGCTCTCCTTCGAGGCAGGTTCAGGAGGTAGGGCTCTCCTTTGAGGCAGATTCAGGAGGTATGGTTCTCCTTCGAGGCAGGTTCAGGAGGTCGCACTCTCCTTCGAGGCAGGTTGAGGAGTTAGGGCTCTCTTCCGAGGCAGGTTCAGGAGGTAGGGTTCTCCTTCGAGGCAGGTTCAGGAGTTAGGGCTCTCTTCCGAGGCAGGTTCAGGAGGTAGGGTTCCCCTTCGAAGGCAGGTTCAGGAGTTAGGCTCTCTTCCGAGGCAGGTTCAGGAGGTAGGGATGTCCTTCGTGGCAGGGTTAGGAGATAGGGCTTTCCTTCGAAGCACGTTTAGGAGGTAGGGCTTTCCTTCGAGGCAGGTTCAGGAGGTAGTGCTCTCCTTCGAGGCAGGTTCAGGAGGTAGGGCTCTCCTTCGAGGCAGGATCAGGAAGTAGTGGTCTCCTTCGAGGCAGGTTCAGGAGGTATGGCTCTCCTTTGAGGCAGGTTTAGGAGGTAGGGCTCTCCTTCGAGGCAGGTTCAGGAGGTAGGGCTCTCCTTCGAGGCAGGTTCAGGAGGTAGGACTCTCCTTCGAGGCAGGTTCAGGAGGTATGGCTCTCCTTTGAGGCAAGTTCAGGAGTTAGGGCTCTCCTTCGAGGCAGGTTCAGGAGGTATGGCTCTCCTTTGAGGAAGGTTCAGGAGTTAGGGCTCTCTTCCGAGGCAGGTTCAGGAGGTAGGGTTCTCCTTCGAGGCAGGATCAGGAGGTAGGAATGTCCTTCGAGGCAGGTCCAGTAGATTGGGCTCTCCTTCGAGGCAGGTTCAGGAGATAGGGCTCTCCTTCGCGGGAGGTTCAGGAGGTATGGCTCTCCTTCAAAGCAGGTTCAGGAGATAGGGCTCTCCTTCGCGGGAGGTTCAGGAGGTATGGCTCTCCTTCAAAGCAGGTTCAGGAGGTAGGGCTCTCCTTCGAGGCAGGATCAGGAAGTAGGGGTCTCCTTCGAGGCAAGTTCAGGAGGTAGGGCTCTCCTTCGAGGCAGGGTTAGGAGATAGGGATCTCCTTCAAGGCAGGTACAGGAGGTAGGGCTCTCCTCTGAGGCAGGTTCAGTGTATTGGGCTCTCTTTCGAGGCAGGTTCAGGAGGTAGGGCTCTCCTTCGAGGCAGGGCTAGGGGATAGGGATCTCCTTCAAGGCAGGTTCAGGAGGTAGGGCTCTCCTTCGAGACAGATTCAGGAGGTAGGGCTCTCCTTCGAGGTAGGTTCAGGAGATAAGGCTCTCCTTCGCGCGAGATTCAGGGGGTATGGCTCTCCTTCAAAGCAGGTTCAGGAGGTAGGGCTCTCCTTCGAGGCAGGTCCAGGAGGTAGGGCTCTCCTTTGAGGCAGATTCAGGAGGTATGGTTCTCCTTCGAGGCAGGTTCAGGAGGTCGCACTCTCCTTCGAGGCAGGTTGAGGAGGTAGGGATCTCTTTCGAGACAGGTTCAGGAGGTAGGACACTCCTTTGAGGCAGGTTCAGGAGTTAGGGCTCCCTTCCGAGGCAGGTTCAGGAGGTAGGGTTCTCCTTCGAGGCAGGTTCAGGAGTTAGGGCTCTCTTCCGAGGCAGGTTCAGGAGGTAGGGATGTCCTTCGAGGTAAGTTCAGGAGGTAGGAATCTCCTGCGAGGCAGTTTCAGGAGGTATGGCTCTCCTTCAAGGCAGGTTCAGGAGGTAGGGCTCTCCTTCGAGGCAGGGTTAGGAGATAGGGATCTCCTTCGACGCAGATTCAGGAGGTAGGGGTCTCCTCCGATGCAGGTTCAGGAGATAGGGCTCTCCTTCGCGGGAGGTTCAGGAGGTATGGCTCTCCTTCAAGGCAGGTTCAGGAGGTAGGGCTCTCCTTCGAGGCAGGATCAGGAGGTAGGGCTCTTCTTTGAGGCAGGTTCAGGAGGTAGGGCTCTCCTTCGAGGCAGGGTTAGGAGATAGGGATCTCCTTCAAGGCAGGTTCAGGAGGTAGGGCTCTCCTTCGAGGCAGGGCTAGGGGATAGGGATCTCCTTCAAGGCAGGTTCAGGAGGTAGGGCTCTCCTTCGAGACAGATTCAGGAGGTAGGGCTCTCCTTCGAGGTAGGTTCAGGAGATAAGGCTCTCCTTCGCGCGAGATTCAGGGGGTATGGCTCTCCTTCAAAGCAGGTTCAGGAGGTAGGGCTCTCCTTCGAGGCAGGTCCAGGAGGTAGGGCTCTCCTTTGAGGCAGGTTCAGGAGGTCACACTCTCCTTCGAGGCAGGTTGAGGAGGTAGGGATCTCTTTCGAGACAGGTTCAGGAGGTAGGACACTCCTTTGAGGCAGGTTCAGGAGTTAGGGCTCCCTTCCGAGGCAGGTTCAGGAGGTAGGGTTCTCCTTCGAGGCAGGTTCAGGAGTTAGGGCTCTCTTCCGAGGCAGGTTCAGGAGGTAGGGATGTCCTTCGAGGCAAGTTCAGGAGGTAGGAATCTCCTGCGAGGCAGTTTCAGGAGGTATGGCTCTCCTTCAAGGCAGGTTCAGGAGGTAGGGCTCTCCTTCGAGGCAGGGTTAGGAGATAGGGATCTCCTTCGACGCAGATTCAGGAGGTAGGGGTCTCCTCCGATGCAGGTTCAGGAGATAGGGCTCTCCTTCGCGGGAGGTTCAGGAGGTATGGCTCTCCTTCAAGGCAGGTTCAGGAGGTAGTGCTCTCCTTCGATGCAGGTTCAGGAGGTAGGGCTCTCCTTCGAGGCAGGATCAGGAGGTAGGGCTCTTCTTTGAGGCAGGTTCAGGAGGTAGGGCTCTCCTTCGAGGCAGGGTTAGGAGATAGGGATCTCCTTCGAGGCAGTTTTAGGAGATAGGGCTCTTCTTCGAGGCAGGGTTAGGAGATAGGGATCTCCTCCGATGCAGGTTCAGGAGATAGGGCTCTCCTTCGCGGGAGGTTCAGGAGGTATGGCTCTCCTTCAAGGCAGGTTCAGGAGGTAGTGCTCTCCTTCGATGCAGGTTCAGGAGGTAGGGCTCTCCTTCGAGGCAGGATCAGGAGGTAGGGCTCTTCTTTGAGGCAAGTTCAGGAGGTAGGGCTCTCCTTCGAGGCAGGGTTAGGAGATAGGGATCTCCTTCAAGGCAGGTTCAGGAGGTAGGGCTCTCCTTCGAGGCAGGGCTAGGGGATAGGGATCTCCTTCAAGGCAGGTTCAGGAGGTAGGGCTCTCCTTCGAGACAGATTCAGGAGGTAGGGCTCTCCTTCGAGGTAGGTTCAGGAGATAAGGCTCTCCTTCGCGCGAGATTCAGGGGGTATGGCTCTCCTTCAAAGCAGGTTCAGGAGGTAGGGCTCTCCTTCGAGGCAGGTCCAGGAGGTAGGGCTCTCCTTTGAGGCAGGTTCAGGAGGTCACACTCTCCTTCGAGGCAGGTTGAGGAGGTAGGGATCTCTTTCGAGACAGGTTCAGGAGGTAGGACACTCCTTTGAGGCAGGTTCAGGAGTTAGGCTCCCTTCCGAGGCAGGTTCAGGAGGTAGGGTTCTCCTTCGAGGCAGGTTCAGGAGTTAGGCTCTCTTCCGAGGCAGGTTCAGGAGGTAGGGATGTCCTTCGAGGCAAGTTCAGGAGGTAGGAATCTCCTGCGAGGCAGTTTCAGGAGGTATGGCTCTCCTTCAAGGCAGGTTCAGGAGGTAGGGCTCTCCTTCGAGGCAGGGTTAGGAGATAGGATCTCCTTCGACGCAGATTCAGGAGGTAGGGTCTCCTCCGATGCAGGTTCAGGAGATAGGGCTCTCCTTCGCGGGAGGTTCAGGAGGTATGGCTCTCCTTCAAGGCAGGTTCAGGAGGTAGTGCTCTCCTTCGATGCAGGTTCAGGAGGTAGGGCTCTCCTTCGAGGCAGGATCAGGAGGTAGGGCTCTTCTTTGAGGCAGGTTCAGGAGGTAGGGCTCTCCTTCGAGGCAGGGTTAGGAGATAGGGATCTCATTCGAGGCAGTTTTAGGAGATAGGGCTCTTCTTCGAGGCAGGGTTAGGAGATAGGGATCTCCTTCGAGGCAGTTTTAGGAGATAGGGCTCTTCTTCGCGGGAGGTTCAGTAGGTATGGCTCTCCTTCAAAGCAGATTCAGGAGGTAGCTCTCTCTTTCGAGGCAGGATCAGGAAGTAGGGGTCTCCTTCGAGGCAGGATCAGGAGATTTGGCTCTCCTTCGCTGGAGGTTCAGGAGGTATGGCTCTCCTTCAAGGCAGGTTCAGGAGTTAGGGCTCTTCTTTGAGGCAGGTTCAGGAGGTAGGGCTCTCCTTCGAGACAGGTTCAGGAGATGTGGCTCTCCTTCGCTGGAGGTTCAGGAGGTATGGCTCTCCTTCAAGGCAGGTTCAGGAGGTAGGGCTCTTCTTTGAGGCAGGTTCAGGAGGTAGGGCTCTCCTTCGAGGCAGGTTCAGGAGATAGGGATCTGCTTCGAGGCAGGTTCAGGAGGTAGGCCTCTCCTTCAAAGCAGGTTCAGGAGGTAGGGCTCTCCTTCGAGGCAGGGTTAGGAGATAGGGCTTTCCTTCGAAGCACGTTTAGGAGGTAGGGCTCTCCTTCGAGGCAGGCTCAGGACGTAGGGCTCTCCTTCGAGGCAGGTTCAGGAGGTAGGGCTCTCCTTCGAGGCAGGATCAGGAAGTAGTGGTCTCCTTCGAGGCAGGTTCAGGAGGTAGGACTCTCCTTCGAGGCAGGTTCAGGAGGTATGGCTCTCCTTTGAGGCAAGTTCAGGAGTTAGGGCTCTCCTTCGAGGCAGGTTCAGGAGGTATGGCTCTCCTTTGAGGAAGGTTCAGGAGTTAGGGCTCTCTTCCGAGGCAGGTTCAGGAGGTAGGGTTCTCCTTCGAGGCAGGATCAGGAGGTAGGAATGTCCTTCGAGGCAGGTCCAGTAGATTGGGCTCTCCTTCGAGGCAGGTTCAGGAGATAGGGCTCTCCTTCGCGGGAGGTTCAGGAGGTATGGCTCTCCTTCAAAGCAGGTTCAGGAGATAGGGCTCTCCTTCACGGGAGGTTCAGGAGGTATGGCTCTCCTTCAAAGCAGGTTCAGGAGGTAGGGCTCTCCTTCGAGGCAGGATCAGGAAGTAGGGGTCTCCTTCGAGGCAAGTTCAGGAGGTATGGCTCTCCTTCGAGGCAGGGTTAGGAGATAGGGATCTCCTTCAAGGTAGGTACAGGAGGTAGGGCTCTCCTCTGAGGCAGGTTCAGTGTATTGGGCTCTCTTTCGAGGCAGGTTCAGGAGGTAGGGCTCTCCTTCGAGGCAGGGCTAGGGGATAGGGATCTCCTTCAAGGCAGGTTCAGGAGGTAGGGCTCTCCTTCGAGGCAGATTCAGGAGGTAGGGCTCTCCTTCGAGGTAGGTTCAGGAGATAAGGCTCTCCTTCGCGCGAGATTCAGGGGGTATGGCTCTCCTTCAAAGCAGGTTCAGGAGGTAGGGCTCTCCTTCGAGGCAGGTTCAGGAGGTAGGGCTCTCCTTTGAGGCAGATTCAGGAGGTATGGTTCTCCTTCGAGGCAGGTTCAGGAGGTAGGGATGTCCTTTGAGGCAAGTTCAGGAGGTAGGAATCTCCTGCGAGGCAGTTTCAGGAGGTATGGCTCTCCTTCAAGGCAGGTTCAGGAGGTAGGGCTCTCCTTCGAGGCAGGGTTAGGAGATAGGGATCTCCTTCGACGCAGGTTCAGGAGGTAGGGGTCTCCTCCGATGCAGGTTCAGGAGATAGGGCTCTCCTTCGCGGGAGGTTCAGGAGGTATGGCTCTCCTTCAAGGCAGGTTCAGGAGGTAGTGCTCTCCTTCGATGCAGGTTCAGGAGGTAGGGCTCTCCTTCGAGGCAGGATCAGGAGGTAGGGCTCTTCTTTGAGGCAGGTTCAGGAGGTAGGGCTCTCCTTCGAGGCAGGGTTAGGAGATAGGGATCTCCTTCGAGGCAGTTTTAGGAGATAGGGCTCTTCTTCGAGGCAGGGTTAGGAGATAGGGATCTCCTTCGAGGCAGTTTTAGGAGATAGGGCTCTTCTTTGCGGGAGGTTCAGTAGGTATGGCTCTCCTTCAAAGCAGATTCAGGAGGTAGCTCTCTCTTTCGAGGCAGGATCAGGAAGTAGGGGTCTCCTTCGAGGCAGGATCAGCAGATTTGGCTCTCCTTTGCTGGAGGTTCAGGAGGTATGGCTCTCCTTCAAGGCAGGTTCAGGAGTTAGGGCTCTTCTTTGAGGCAGGTTCAGGAGGTAGGGCTCTCCTTCGAGACAGGTTCAGGAGATGTGGCTCTCCTTCGCTGGAGGTTCAGGAGGTATGGCTCTCCTTCAAGGCAGGTTCAGGAGGTAGGGCTCTTCTTTGAGGCAGGTTCAGGAGGTAGGGCTCTCCTTTGAGGCAGGTTCAGGAGATAGGGATCTGCTTCGAGGCAGGTTCAGGAGGTAGGCCTCTCCTTCAAAGCAGGTTCAGGAGGTAGGGCTCTCCTTCGAGGCAGGGTTAGGAGATAGGGCTTTCCTTCGAAGCACGTTTAGGAGGTAGGGCTCTCCTTCGAGGCAGGTTCAGGACGTAGGGCTCTCCTTCGAGGCAGGTTCAGGAGGTAGGGCTGTCCTTCGAGGCAGGATCAGGAAGTAGTGGTCTCCTTCGAGGCAGGTTCAGGAGGTAGGACTCTCCTTCGAGGCAGGTTCAGGAGGTATGGCTCTCCTTTGAGGCAAGTTCAGGAGTTAGGGCTCTCCTTCGAGGCAGGTTCAGGAGGTATGGCTCTCCTTTGAGGAAGGTTCAGGAGTTAGGGCTCTCTTCCGAGGCAGGTTCAGGAGGTAGGGTTCTCCTTCGAGGCAGGATCAGGAGGTAGGAATGTCCTTCGAGGCAGGTCCAGTAGATTGGGCTCTCCTTCGAGGCAGGTTCAGGAGATAGGGCTCTCCTTCGCGGGAGGTTCAGGAGGTATGGCTCTCCTTCAAAGCAGGTTCAGGAGATAGGGCTCTCCTTCGCGGGAGGTTCAGGAGGTATGGCTCTCCTTCAAAGCAGGTTCAGGAGGTAGGGCTCTCCTTCGAGGCAGGATCAGGAAGTAGGGGTCTCCTTCGAGGCAAGTTCAGGAGGTATGGCTCTCCTTCGAGGCAGGGTTAGGAGATAGGGATCTCCTTCAAGGCAGGTACAGGAGGTAGGGCTCTCCTCTTAGGCAGGTTCAGTGCATTGGGCTCTCTTTCGAGGCAGGTTCAGGAGGTAGGGCTCTCCTTCGAGGCAGGGCTAGGGGATAGGGATCTCCTTCAAGGCAGGTTCAGGAGGTAGGGCTCTCCTTCGAGGCAGATTCAGGAGGTAGGGCTCTCCTTCGAGGTAGGTTCAGGAGATAAGGCTCTCCTTCGCGCGAGATTCAGGGGTATGGCTCTCCTTCAAAGCAGGTTCAGGAGGTAGGGCTCTCCTTCGAGGCAGGTTCAGGAGGTAGGGCTCTCCTTTGAGGCAGATTCAGGAGGTATGGTTCTCCTTCGAGGCAGGTTCAGGAGGTCGCACTCTCCTTCGAGGCAGGTTGAGGAGTTAGGGCTCTCTTCCGAGGCAGGTTCAGGAGGTAGGGTTCTCCTTCGAGGCAGGTTCAGGAGTTAGGCTCTCTTCCGAGGCAGGTTCAGGAGGTAGGGTTCCCCTTCGAAGGCAGGTTCAGGAGTTAGGGCTCTCTTCCGAGGCAGGTTCAGGAGGTAGGGATGTCCTTCGTGGCAGGGTTAGGAGGTAGGGCTCTCCTTCGAGGCAGGATCAGGAAGTAGTGGTCTCCTTCGAGGCAGGTTCAGGAGGTATGGCTCTCCTTTGAGGCAGGTTTAGGAGGTAGGGCTCTCCTTCGAGGCAGGTTCAGGAGGTAGGGCTCTCCTTCGAGGCAGGTTCAGGAGGTAGGGCTCTCCTTCGAGGCAGGATCAGGAAGTAGTGGTCTCCTTCGAGGCAGGTTCAGGAGGTATGGCTCTCCTTTGAGGCAGGTTTAGGAGGTAGGGCTCTCCTTCGAGGCAGGTTCAGGAGGTAGGGCTCTCCTTCGAGGCAGGTTCAGGAGGTAGGGCTCTCCTTCGAGACAGGTTCAGGAGAGATGGCTCTCCTTCAAGGCAGGTTCAGGAGGTAGGGCTCTTCTTCGAGGCAGGTTCAGGAGGAGTGGCTCTCCTTCGAGGCAGGTTCAATAGGGATCTCCTTCGAGTCAGGTTCAGTAGATTGGGCTCTCCTTCGAGGCAGGTTCAGGAGGTAGTGCTCTCTTTTGCGGGAGGTTCAGGAGGTATGACTCTCCTTCAAGGCAGGTTCAAGAGGTAGTGCTCTCCTTGAGGCAGTGTTAGGAGATAGGGATCTCCTTCGAGGCAGGTTCAGGAAGTAGGGCTCTCCTTCGAGGCAGGTTCAGGAGGTAGGGCTCTCCTTCGAGGCAGGTTCAGGAGAGATGGCTCTCCTTAAAGGCAGGTTCAGGAGGTAGGGCTCTCCTTCCAGGCAGGTTCAATAGGGATCTCCTTCGAGTCAGGTTCAGTAGATTGGGCTCTCCTTCAAGGCAGGTTCAGGAGGTAGGGCTCTCTTCCGAGGCAGGTTCAGGAGGTAGGGTTCCCCTTCGAAGGCAGGTTCAGGAGTTAGGGCTCTCTTCCGAGGCAGGTTCAGGAGGTAGGGATGTCCTTCGTGGCAGGGTTAGGAGGTAGGGCTCTCCTTCGAGGCAGGATCAGGAAGTAGTGGTCTCCTTCGAGGCAGGTTCAGGAGGTATGGCTCTCCTTTGAGGCAGGTTTAGGAGGTAGGGCTCTCCTTCGAGGCAGGTTCAGGAGGTAGGGCTCTCCTTCGAGGCAGGTTCAGGAGGTAGGGCTCTCCTTCGAGGCAGGATCAGGAAGTAGTGGTCTCCTTCGAGGCAGGTTCAGGAGGTATGGCTCTCCTTTGAGGCAGGTTTAGGAGGTAGGGCTCTCCTTCGAGGCAGGTTCAGGAGGTAGGGCTCTCCTTCAAAGCAGGTTCAGGAGGTAGGGCTCTCCTTCGAGGCAGGATCAGGAAGTAGGGGTCTCCTTCGAGGCAAGTTCAGGAGGTATGGCTCTCCTTCGAGGCAGGGTTAGGAGATAGGGATCTCCTTCAAGGCAGGTACAGGAGGTAGGGCTCTCCTCTTAGGCAGGTTCAGTGCATTGGGCTCTCTTTCGAGGCAGGTTCAGGAGGTAGGGCTCTCCTTCGAGGCAGGGCTAGGGGATAGGGATCTCCTTCAAGGCAGGTTCAGGAGGTAGGGCTCTCCTTCGAGGCAGATTCAGGAGGTAGGGCTCTCCTTCGAGGTAGGTTCAGGAGATAAGGCTCTCCTTCGCGCGAGATTCAGGGGGTATGGCTCTCCTTCAAAGCAGGTTCAGGAGGTAGGGCTCTCCTTCGAGGCAGGTTCAGGAGGTAGGGCTCTCCTTTGAGGCAGATTCAGGAGGTATGGTTCTCCTTCGAGGCAGGTTCAGGAGGTCGCACTCTCCTTCGAGGCAGGTTGAGGAGTTAGGGCTCTCTTCCGAGGCAGGTTCAGGAGGTAGGGTTCTCCTTCGAGGCAGGTTCAGGAGTTAGGGCTCTCTTCCGAGGCAGGTTCAGGAGGTAGGGTTCCCCTTCGAAGGCAGGTTCAGGAGTTAGGGCTCTCTTCCGAGGCAGGTTCAGGAGGTAGGGATGTCCTTCGTGGCAGGGTTAGGAGGTAGGGCTCTCCTTCGAGGCAGGATCAGGAAGTAGTGGTCTCCTTCGAGGCAGGTTCAGGAGGTATGGCTCTCCTTTGAGGCAGGTTTAGGAGGTAGGGCTCTCCTTCGAGGCAGGTTCAGGAGGTAGGGCTCTCCTTCGAGGCAGGTTCAGGAGGTAGGGCTCTCCTTCGAGGCAGGATCAGGAAGTAGTGGTCTCCTTCGAGGCAGGTTCAGGAGGTATGGCTCTCCTTTGAGGCAGGTTTAGGAGGTAGGGCTCTCCTTCGAGGCAGGTTCAGGAGGTAGGGCTCTCCTTCGAGGCAGGTTCAGGAGGTAGGGCTCTCCTTCGAGACAGGTTCAGGAGAGATGGCTCTCCTTCAAGGCAGGTTCAGGAGGTAGGGCTCTTCTTCGAGGCAGGTTCAGGAGGAGTGGCTCTCCTTCGAGGCAGGTTCAATAGGGATCTCCTTCGAGTCAGGTTCAGTAGATTGGGCTCTCCTTCGAGGCAGGTTCAGGAGGTAGTGCTCTCTTTTGCGGGAGGTTCAGGAGGTATGACTCTCCTTCAAGGCAGGTTCAAGAGGTAGTGCTCTCCTTGAGGCAGTGTTAGGAGATAGGGATCTCCTTCGAGGCAGGTTCAGGAAGTAGGGCTCTCCTTCGAGGCAGGTTCAGGAGGTAGGGCTCTCCTTCGAGGCAGGTTCAGGAGAGATGGCTCTCCTTAAAGGCAGGTTCAGGAGGTAGGGCTCTCCTTCCAGGCAGGTTCAATAGGGATCTCCTTCGAGTCAGGTTCAGTAGATTGGGCTCTCCTTCAAGGCAGGTTCAGGAGGTAGGGCTCTTCTTCGAGGCAGGTTCAGGAGGAGTGGCTCTCCTTCGAGGCAGGTTCAATAGGGATCTCCTTCAAGGCAGGTTCAGGAGGTAGGGCTCTCCTTCGAGGCAGATTCAGGAGGTAGGGCTCTCCTTCGAGGTAGGTTCAGGAGATAAGGCTCTCCTTCGCGCGAGATTCAGGGGGTATGGCTCTCCTTCAAAGCAGGTTCAGGAGGTAGGGCTCTCCTTCAAGGCAGGTTCAGGAGGTAGGGCTCTCCTTTGAGGCAGATTCAGGAGGTATGGTTCTCCTTCGAGGCAGGTTCAGGAGGAGTGGCTCTCCTTCCAGGCAGGTTCAATAGGGATCTCCTTCGAGTCAGGTTCAGTAGATTGGGCTCTCCTTCAAGGCAGGTTCAGGAGGTAGGGCTCTTCTTCGAGGCAGGTTCAGGAGGAGTGGCTCTCCTTCGAGGCAGGTTCAATAGGGATCTCCTTCAAGGCAGGTTCAGGAGGTAGGGCTCTCCTTCGAGGCAGATTCAGGAGGTAGGGCTCTCCTTCGAGGTAGGTTCAGGAGATAAGGCTCTCCTTCGCGCGAGATTCAGGGGGTATGGCTCTCCTTCAAAGCAGGTTCAGGAGGTAGGGCTCTCCTTCGAGGCAGGTTCAGGAGGTAGGGCTCTCCTTTGAGGCAGATTCAGGAGGTATGGTTCTCCTTCGAGGCAGGTTCAGGAGGTCGCACTCTCCTTCGAGGCAGGTTGAGGAGTTAGGGCTCTCTTCCGAGGCAGGTTCAGGAGGTAGGGTTCTCCTTCGAGGCAGGTTCAGGAGTTAGGGCTCTCTTCCGAGGCAGGTTCAGGAGGTAGGGTTCCCCTTCGAAGGCAGGTTCAGGAGTTAGGGCTCTCTTCCGAGGCAGGTTCAGGAGGTAGGGATGTCCTTCGTGGCAGGGTTAGGAGATAGGGCTTTCCTTCGAAGCACGTTTAGGAGGTAGGGCTTTCCTTCGAGGCAGGTTCAGGAGGTAGTGCTCTCCTTCGAGGCAGGTTCAGGAGGTAGGGCTCTCCTTCGAGGCAGGATCAGGAAGTAGTGGTCTCCTTCGAGGCAGGTTCAGGAGGTATGGCTCTCCTTTGAGGCAGGTTTAGGAGGTAGGGCTCTCCTTCGAGGCAGGTTCAGGAGGTAGGGCTCTCCTTCGAGGCAGGTTCAGGAGGTAGGGCTCTCCTTCGAGACAGGTTCAGGAGAGATGGCTCTCCTTCAAGGCAGGTTCAGGAGGTAGGGCTCTTCTTCGAGGCAGGTTCAGGAGGAGTGGCTCTCCTTCGAGGCAGGTTCAATAGGGATCTCCTTCGAGTCAGGTTCAGTAGATTGGGCTCTCCTTTGAGGCAGGTTCAGGAGGTAGTGCTCTCTTTTGCGGGAGATTCAGGAGGTATGACTCTCCTTCAAGGCAGGTTCAAGAGGTAGGGCTCTCCTTGAGGCAGTGTTAGGAGATAGGGATCTCCTTCGAGGCAGGTTCAGGAAGTAGGGCTCTCCTTCGAGGCAGGTTCAGGAGGTAGGGCTCTCCTTCGAGGCAAGATCAGGAGGTAGGGATCTCCTTCGAGGCAGGATCAATAGGGATCTCCTTCGAGTCAGGTTCAGTAGATTGGGCTCTCCTTCGAGGCAGGTTCAGGAAGTAGGGGTCTCCTTCGAGGCAAGTTCAGGAGGTATGGCTCTCCTTCGAGGCAGGGTTAGGAGATAGGGATCTCCTTCAAGGCAGGTACAGGAGGTAGGGCTCTCCTCTGAGGCAGGTTCAGTGTATTGGGCTCTCTTTCGAGGCAGGTTCAGGAGGTAGGGCTCTCCTTCGAGGCAGGGCTAGGGGATAGGGATCTCCTTCAAGGCAGGTTCAGGAGGTAGGGCTCTCCTTCGAGGCAGATTCAGGAGGTAGGGCTCTCCTTCGAGGTAGGTTCAGGAGATAAGTCTCTCCTTCGCGCGAGATTCAGTGGGTATGGCTCTCCTTCAAAGCAGGTTCAGGAGGTAGGGCTCTCCTTCGAGGCAGGTTCAGGAGGTAGGGCTCTCCTTTGAGGCAGATTCAGGAGGTATGGTTCTCCTTCGAGGCAGGTTCAGGAGGTCGCACTCTCCTTCGAGGCAGGTTGAGGAGTTAGGGCTCTCTTCCGAGGCAGGTTCAGGAGGTGGGGTTCTCCTTCGAGGCAGGTTCAGGAGTTAGGGCTCTCTTCCGAGGCAGGTTCAGGAGGTAGGGTTCCCCTTCGAAGGCAGGTTCAGGAGTTAGGGCTCTCTTCCGAGGCAGGTTCAGGAGGTAGGGATGTCCTTCGTGGCAGGGTTAGGAGATAGGGCTTTCCTTCGAAGCACGTTTAGGAGGTAGGGCTTTCCTTCGAGGCAGGTTCAGGAGGTAGTGCTCTCCTTCGAGGCAGGTTCAGGAGGTAGGGCTCTCCTTCGAGGCAGGATCAGGAAGTAGTGGTCTCCTTCGAGGCAGGTTCAGGAGGTATCGCTCTCCTTTGAGGCAGGTTTAGGAGGTAGGGCTCTCCTTCGAGGCAGGTTCAGGAGGTAGGGCTCTCCTTCGAGGCAGGTTCAGGAGGTAGGGCTCTCCTTCGAGACAGGTTCAGGAGAGATGGCTCTCCTTCAATGCAGGTTCAGGAGGTAGGGCTCTTCTTCGAGGCAGGTTCAGGAGGAGTGGCTCTCCTTCGAGGCAGGTTCAATAGGGATCTCCTTCGAGTCAGGTTCAGTAGATTGGGCTCTCCTTCGAGGCAGGTTCAGGAGGTAGTGCTCTCTTTTGCGGGAGGTTCAGGAGGTATGACTCTCCTTCAAGGCAGGTTCAAGAGGTAGGGCTCTCCTTGAGGCAGTGTTAGGAGATAGGGATCTCCTTCGAGGCAGGTTCAGGAAGTAGGGCTCTCCTTCGAGGCAGGTTCAGGAGGTAGGGCTCTCCTTCGAGGCAGGTTCAGGAGAGATGGCTCTCCTTCAAGGCAGGTTCAGGAGGTAGGGCTCTTCTTCGAGGCAGGTTCAGGAGGAGTGGCTCTCCTTCGAGGCAGGTTCAATAGGGATCTCCTTCGAGTCAGGTTCAGTAGATTGGGCTCTCCTTCAAGGCAGGTTCAGGAGGTAGGGCTCTTCTTCGAGGCAGGTTCAGGAGAAGTGGCTCTCCTTCGAGGCAGGTTCAATAGGGATCTCCTTCAAGGCAGGTTCAGGAGGTAGGGCTCTCCTTCGAGGCAGATTCAGGAGGTAGGGCTCTCCTTCGAGGTAGGTTCAGGAGATAAGGCTCTCCTTCGCGCGAGATTCAGGGGGTATGGCTCTCCTTCAAAGCAGGTTCAGGAGGTAGGGCTCTCCTTCGAGGCAGGTTCAGGAGGTAGGGCTCTCCTTTGAGGCAGATTCAGGAGGTATGGTTCTCCTTCGAGGCAGGATCAGGAGGTCGCACTCTCCTTCGAGGCAGGTTGAGGAGTTAGGGCTCTCTTCCGAGGCAGGTTCAGGAGGTAGGGTTCTCCTTCGAGGCAGGTTCAGGAGTTAGGGCTCTCTTCCGAGGCAGGTTCAGGAGGTAGGGTTCCCCTTCGAAGGCAGGTTCAGGAGTTAGGGCTCTCTTCTGAGGCAGGTTCAGGTGGTAGGGATGTCCTTCGTGGCAGGGTTAGGAGATAGGGCTTTCCTTCGAAGCACGTTTAGGAGGTAGGGCTTTCCTTCGAGGCAGGTTCAGGAGGGAGTGCTCTCCTTCGAGGCAGGTTCAGGAGGTAGGGCTCTCCTTCGAGGCAGGATCAGGAAGTAGTGGTCTCCTTCAAGGCAGGTTCAGGAGGTATGGCTCTCCTTTGAGGCAGGTTTAGGAGGTAGGGCTCTCCTTCGAGGCAGGTTCAGGAGGTAGGAATCTCCTGCGAGGCAGTTTCAGGAGGTATGGCTCTCCTTCAAGGCAGGTTCAGGAGGTAGGGCTCTCCTTCGAGGCAGGGTTAGGAGATAGGGATCTCCTTCGAGGCAGGTTCAGGAGGTAGTGGTCTCCTCCGATGCAGGTTCAGGAGATAGGGCTCTCCTTCGCGGGAGGTTCAGGAGGTATGGCTCTCCTTCAAGGCAGGTTGAGGAGGTAGGGCTCTCCTTCGAGGCAGGTTCAGGAGGTAGGGCTCTCCTTCGAGGCAGGTTCAGGAGGTAGGGCTCTCCTTCGAGACAGGTTCAGGAGAGATGGCTCTCCTTCAAGGCAGGTTCAGGAGGTAGGGCTCTTCTTCGAGGCAGGTTCAGGAGGAGTGGCTCTCCTTCGAGACAGGTTCAATAGGGATCTCCTTCGAGTCAGGTTCAGTAGATTGGGCTCTCCTTCGAGGCAGGTTCAGGAGGTAGGGCTCTCTTTTGCGGGAGGTTCAGGAGGTATGGCTCTCCTTCAAAGCAGGTTCAGGAGGTTGGGCTCTCCTTCGAGGCAGGTTCAGGAGGTATGGCTCTCCTTCGAGACAGGTTCAGGAGATATGGCTCTCCTTCAAGGCAGGTTCAAGAGGTAGGGCTCTCCTTGAGGCAGTGTTAGGAGATAGGGATCTCCTTCGAGGCAGGTTCAGGAAGTAGGGCTCTCCTTCGAGGCAGGATCAGGAGGTAGGGATCTCCTTCGAGGCAGGTTCAATAGGGATCTCCTTCGAGTCAGCTTCAGTAGATTGGGCTCTCCTTCGATGCAGGTTCAGGAGGTAGGGCTCTCTTTTGCGGGAGGTTCAGGAGGTATGGCTCTCCTTCAAAGCAGGTTCAGGAGATAGGGATCTCCTTTGAGGCAAGTTCAGGAGATAGGGCTCTCTTCCGAGGCAGGTTCAGGAGGTAGGGTTCTCCTTCGAGGCAGGTTCAGGAGTTAGGGCTCTCTTCCGAGGCAGGTTCAGGAGGTAGGGATGTCCTTCGAGGCAAGTTCAGGAGGTAGGAATCTAATGCGAGGCAGTTTCAGGAGGTATGGCTCTCCTTCAAGGCAGGTTCAGTAGGTAGGGCTCTCCTTCGAGGCAGGGTTAGGAGATAGGGATCTCCTTCGAGGCAGGTTCAGGAGGTAGTGGTCTCCTCCGATGCAGGTTCAGGAGATAGGGCTCTCCTTCGCGGGAGGTTCAGGAGGTATGGCTCTCCTTCAAGGCAGGTTCAGGAGGTAGGGCTCTCCTTCGAGGCAGGTTCAGGAGGTAGGGCTCTCCTTCGAGGCAGGATCAGGAGATAGAGCTCTTCTTTGAGGCAGGTTCAGGAGGTAGGGCTCTCCTTCGAGGCAGGGTTAGGAGATAGGGATCTCCTTCGAGGCAGTTTTAGGAGATAGGGCTCTCCTTCGCGGGAGGTTCAGGAGGTATGGCTCTCCTTCAAGGCAGGTTCAGGAGGTAGGGCTCTCCTTCGAGGCAGGTTGAGGAGGTAGGGCTCTCCTTCGAGGCAGGATCAGGAGATAGGGCTCTTCTTTGAGGCAGGTTCAGGAGGTAGGGCTCTCCTTCGAGGCAGGGTTAGGAGATAGGGATCTCCTTCGAGGCAGTTTTAGGAGATAGGGCTCTCCTTCGCGGGAGGTTCAGTAGGTATGGCTCTCCTTCAAAGCAGGTTCAGGAGGTAGGGCTCTCCTTCGAGGCAGGATCAGGAAGTAGGGGTCTCCTTCGAGGCAGGTTCAGGAGGTATGGCTCTCCTTTGAGACAGGTTTAGGAGGTAGGGCTCTCTTCCGAGGCAGGTTCAGGAGGTAGGGATGTCCTTCGAGGCAGGTTCAGGAGGTAGGGCTCTCCTGCGAGGCAGTTTCAGGAGGTAGGGCTCTCCTTCGAGACAGGTTCAGGAGATGTGGCTCTCCTTCGCTGGAGGTTCAGGAGGTATGGCTCTCCTTCAAGGCAGGTTCAGGAGGTAGGGCTCTTCTTTGAGGCAGGTTCAGGAGGTAGGGCTCTCCTTCGAGGCAGGTTCAGGAGATAGGGATCTGCTTCGAGGCAGGTTCAGGAGGTAGGCCTCTCCTTCAAAGCAGGTTCAGGAGGTAGGGCCCTCCTTCGAGGCAGGGTTAGGAGATAGGGCTTTCCTTCGAAGCACGTTTAGGAGGTAGGGCTCTCCTTCGAGGCAGGTTCAGGAGGTAGTGCTCTCCTTCGAGGCAGGTTCAGGAGGTAGGGCTCTCCTTCGAGGCAGGATCAGGAAGTAGTGGTCTCCTTCGAGGCAGGTTCAGGGGGTATGGCTCTCCTTTGAGGCAGGTTTAGGAGGTAGGGCTCTCCTTCGAGGCAGGTTCAGGAGGTAGGGCTCTCCTTCGAGGCAGGTTCAGGAGGTAGGGCTCTCCTTCGAGACAGGTTCAGGAGAGATGGCTCTCCTTCAAGGCAGGTTCAGGAGGTAGGGCTCTTCTTCTTGGCAGGTTCAGGAGGAGTGGCTCTCCTTCGAGGCAGGTTCAATAGGGATCTCCTTCGAGTCAGGTGCAGTAGATTGGGCTCTCCTTCGAGGCAGGTTCAGGAGGTAGGGCTCTCTTTTGCGGGAGGTTCAGGAGATATGGCTCTCCTTCAAGGCAGGTTCAAGAGGTAGGGCTCTCCTTGAGGCAGTGTTAGGAGATAGGGATCTCCTTCGAGGCAGGTTCAGGAAGTAGGGCTCTCCTTCGAGGCAGGTTCAGGAGGTAGGGCTCTCCTTCGAGGCAGGATCAGGAGGTAGGGATCTCCTTCAAGGCAGGTTCAGGAGTTAGGGCTCTCTTCCGAGGCAGGTTCAGGAGGTAGGGTTCTCCTTCGAGGCAGGTTCAGGAGTTAGGGCTCTCTTCCGAGGCATGTTCAGGAGGTAGGGATGTCCTTCGTGGCAGGGTTAGGAGATAGGGCTTTCCTTCGAAGCACGTTTAGGAGGTAGGGCTTTCCTTCGAGGCAGGTTCAGGAGGTAGTGCTCTCCTTTGAGACAGGTTCAGGAGGTAGGGCTCTCCTTCGAGGCAGGATCAGGAAGTAGTGGTCTCCTTCGAGGCAGGTTCAGGGGGTATGGCTCTCCTTTGAGGCAGGTTTAGGAGGTAGGGCTCTCCTTCGAGGCAGGTTCAGGAGGTAGGGCTCTCCTTCGAGGCAGGTTCAGGAGGTAGGGCTCTCCTTCGAGACAGGTTCAGGAGAGATGGCTCTCCTTCAAGGCAGGTTCAGGAGGTAGGGCTCTTCTTCGAGGCAGGTTCAGGAGATGTGGCTCTCCTTCGCTGGAGGTTCAGGAGGTATGGCTCTCCTT
Organism: Oncorhynchus keta; assembly: GCF_023373465.1. Lineage (NCBI taxonomy): Eukaryota > Metazoa > Chordata > Actinopteri > Salmoniformes > Salmonidae > Oncorhynchus > Oncorhynchus keta. The sequence goes on along the minus strand of NC_068445.1, from coordinate 36,695,773 downwards.
CAAGGCAGGTTCAGGAGGTAGGGCTTTTCTTCGAGGCAGGTTCAGGAGGTAGGGCTCTCCTTCGAGGCAGGTTCAGGAGATAGGGATCTGCTTCGAGACAGGTTCAGGAGGTAGGCCTCTCCTTCAAAGCAGGTTCAGGAGGTAGGGCTCTCCTTCGAGGCAGGGTTAGGAGATAGGGCTTTCCTTCGAAGCACGTTTAGGAGGTAGGGCTTTCCTTCGAGGCAGGTTCAGGAGGTAGGGCTTTCCTTCGAGGCAGGTTCAGGAGGTAGGGCTCTCCTTCGAGGCAGGATCAGGAAGTAGTGGTCTCCTTCGAGGCAGGTTCAGGAGGTATGGCTCTCCTTTGAGGCAGGTTTAGGAGGTAGGGCTCTCCTTCGAGGCAGGTTCAGGAGGTAGGGCTCTCCTTCGAGACAGGTTCAGGAGATCGGGTTCTCCTTCGCGGGAGGTTCAGGAGGTATGGCTCTCCTTCAAAGCAGGTTCAGGAGGTAGGGCTCTCCTTCGAGGGAGGTTCAGGAGGTAGGGCTCTCCTTCGAGGCAGGATCAGGAGGTATGGTTCTTCTTCGAGGCAGGTTCAGGAGGATGGGCTCTCCTTCGAGGCAGGTTCAGGAGGTAGGGCTCTCCTACAAGACAGGTTCAGGAGAGATGGCTCTCCTTCAAGGCAGGTTCAGGAGGTAGGGCTCTTCTTCGAGGCAGGTTCAGGAGGAGTGGCTCTCCTTCGAGGCAGGTTCAATAGGGATCTCCTTCGAGTCAGGTTCAGTAGATTGGGCTCTCCTTCGAGGCAGGTTCAGGAGGTAGGGCTCTCTTTTGCGGGAAGTTCAGGAGGTATGGCTCTCCTTCAAAGCAGGTTCAGGAGGTTGGGCTCTCCTTCGAGGCCGGTTCAGGAGGTATGGCTCTCCTTCGAGACAGGTTCAGGAGGTAGGGCTCTCCTTCGAGACAGGTTCAGGAGATATGGCTCTCCTTCAAGGCAGGTTCAGGAGGTAGGGCTCTTCTTCGAGGCAGGTTCAGGAGGAGGGGCTCTCCTTCGAGGCAGGTTCAATAGGGATCTCCTTCGAGGCAGGTTCAGTAGATCGGGCTCTCCTTCGAGGCAGGTTCAGGAGGTAGGGCTCTCTTTTGCGGGAGGTTCAGGAGGTATGGCTCTCCTTCAAAGCAGGTTCAGGAGTTTGGGCTCTCCTTCGAGGCAGGTTCAGGAGGTATGGCTCTCTTTGGGGCAGGATCAGGAGGTAGGGATCTCCTTCGAGGCAGGTTCAGGAGGAAGGGCTCTCCTTCGAGGCAGGTTCAGGAGGAAGGGCTCTCCTTTGAGGCAGGTTCATGAAGTAGGGCTCTCCTTCCAGGCAGGTTCAGGAGATAGGGATCTCCTTCGAGGCAGGTTGAGGAGATAGGGATCTCCGTCGAGGCACGTTCAGGAGTTTGGGCTCTCCTTCGAGGCAGGTTCAGCAGGTAGGGCTCTCCTTCGAGACAGGTTCAGGAGATATGGCTCTCCTTTGCGGGAGGTTCAGAAGGTATGGCTCTCCTTCAAGGCTGGTTCAGGAGGTAGGTCTCCTCTTCGAGGCAGAAGCAAGCTCCCAGTGCCAGGAGTTCCCTTAGATCAAATCAAATCAAATCAAATGTATTTATATAGCCCTTCGTAAATCAGCTGATATCTCAAAGTGCTGTACAGAAACCCAGCCTAAAACCCCAAACAGCAAGCAATGCAGGTGTAGAAGCACGGTGGCTTGGAAAAAAAAAACTCCTGAGAAAGGCCAAAACCTAGGAAGAAACCTAGAGAGGAACCAGGCTATGTGGGGTGGCCAGTCCTCTTCTGGCTGTGCCGGGTGGAGATTATAACAGAACGTGGCCAAGATGTTAAAATGTTCATAAATGACCAGCATGGTCGAATAATAATAAGGCAGAACAGTTGAAACTGGAGCAGCAGCACGGCCAGGTGGACTGGGGACAGCAAGGAGTCATCATGTCAGGTAGTCCTGGGGCATGCTCCTAGGGCTCAGGTCAGTTGAAACTTAGATGCTCCATGCTTCTGCATTATGTTATTGAATAGATTCATAGAGTTTGACCAGTAAATTCTCCTTATTCCCCTCATTCATATTGTTGCATTACTCTTCACCTATAGTTATCGTTCCTTTTCTCTTTCTCTTTCTCTTTCTCTCTCTCTCTTTCTCTCTCTCTCTCTCTCTCGCTCTCTCTTTCTCTCTCTCGTTCTCTCTCTCTCCCTCTCTCGCTCTCTCTTTCTCTTTCTCTCTCTCTCCCTCTCTCTTTCTCTCTCTCTCCCTCTCTCTTTCTCTCTCTCTCCCTCTCTCTTTCTCTCTCTTTTTCTCTCCCTCCAACTCACACTTTAACGCGTTAATTTTCCTCATCTTGATTCCTCTGGCTGTTTGACTATAGCTGTAATGGGCTCTCTTTATATTGCCTAGCTGCATAATAGGCTTTCTGTATTGGCCAACTGTTTGTATGCTGGCTGGCTGGGTGGCTGGGTGGCTGGCTGGTTGGGTGGCTGGCTGGCTGAGTGGCTGGCTGGCTGTGTCTGGCTGTGTTGTTGGCTGGTTGTGTGGCTGGCTGGCTGGGTGGCTGGCTGGCTGTGTGGATAGATGGCAGGCTGTGTGGCTGGCTGAGTGGGTGGGTGGTTACCTCGGTGGGTGGCTGGCAGGCTGGCTGGGTGGGGGGTTGGCTGGCTGGCTGTCTGGGTGGGTGGCTGGCGGGCTGGCTGACTGGCTGGGTGGCTGGCGGACTGGGTGAGCATTTCTTATGGACACAGAATTACTCTTCTCGCTGTGAGGAATCAAATCAATTAAAACAGGTCCACCCTCCTGTCTATATCAATAGATTAGATAGATTTACGTTTCACCCTATTTTACTTCCATTCTGTCAGCCAGCGATACAATTCTGCCTGTTGTTTGAGGCACCTTCACTGCGTGGAGAATGCATGGCTGTGTGATTGAGAGATGATAAGAGCTATTACAAGGTGTGGGATTGATGGAGAGGTCTGAGTACTTTAAAAAAATAGAATCAATTCAATGCAACAATCAAACTCCGGTGCTAAATTACATTAATTCAAGCAATTATCAGTCAATAACCGCATCGCAGGCTGCGTTTACACAGGCAGCCTAATTCTTATTTCCACTAATAGGTCTTTTGACCAATCACATCAGATATTTTTCATAGCTGATCTAATTGGTCAAAAGATCAATTAGTGAATCAAAGATCAGAATTGGGCTGTCTAAACTGAGCCATAGTAGACAAACTGAGATAGCTAACAATTAGCAGTCAACAATAATAGTGTTTCAAGATGCTGATTGCCTTTGTACCTGATGGGGGCTGTCTCTAATTGTTATTCAGATGGTACTGCAGGAGGCTGTGCAAATACTAAATAATGCTACTCTGCCTCTATCTCTGTCTCTGTGACTGTCTATATCTCACTCACTGTAACGGCTTTTTCCTGGGAAGGAGAGGCGGACCAAAAACGCAGCGTGGTCAGAGTTCGTGTTATTTTAATAAGGTAACTCAACATGAACAGAATACAAAACAATAAACGTGGCAAAACCGAAACAGTCCTAACTGGTGCAGAAAACACAAAGACAGGAAACAACCATCCACCACACACCAATCCCAACACAAAACAGGCTACCTAAATATGGTTCCCAATCAGAGACAATGACTAAAACCTGCCTCTGATTTAGAACCATATCGGGCTACACATAGAAATAGACAAACTAGACACACAACATAGAATGCCCACCCAGCTCACGTCCTGACCAACACTAAAACAAGGAAAACACAAAAGAACTATGGTCAGAACGTGACAGTACCCCCCCCCCCCCAAGGTGCGGACCGACAACCTAAACCTATAGGGGAGGGTCTAGGTGGGCATCTGTCTGCGGCTCTGGCTCTTCTGGCTCTGGACGTGGACCCCACTCCATCATAGTCTTTACCACCTCCTTAGCGTCCTTTGAGTGGCGACCCTCGCCGCCGACCTTGGCCTAGTAACCCTAACAAAGGGCAGCTCGGGACTGAGGTAGCTCAGGACTGAAGGGTCGCTCAGGACTGAGAGGTAGCTCAGGACTGAGAGGTAGCTCAGGCTGGTTGACGGCTCTGGCAGTTTCTGGCTGAATGGCGGCTCTGGCGGATCCTGGCTGAATGGCGGCTCTGGCGGATCCTGGCTGAATGGCGGCTCTGGCGGATCCTGGCTGAATGGCGGCTCTGGTGGATCCTGGCTGAATGGCGGCTCTGGCGGATCCTGGCTGAATGGCGGCTCTGGCGGATCCTGGCTGAATGGCGGCTCTGGCGGATCCTGGCTGAATGGCGGCTCTGGCGGATCCTGGCTGACTGGCGGCTCTGGCGGATCCTGGCTGACTGGCGGCTCTGGCGGATCCTGGCTGACTGGCGGCTCTGGCGGATCCTGGCTGACTGGCGGCTCTGGCGGATCCTGGCTGACTGGCGGCTCTGGCGGATCCTGGCTGACTGGCGGCTCTGGAAGATCCTGGCGGCTCTGGAAGATCCTGGCTGACTGGCGGCTCTGGAAGATCCTGGCTGACTGGTGGCTCTGGAAGATCCTGGCTGACTGGCGGCTCTGGAAGATCCTGGCTGACTGGCGGCTCTGGAAGATCCTGGCTGACTGGGGGATCCCTGCAGACTGGCGGCTCTGGCGGCTCCCTGCAGACTGGCGGCTCTGGCGGCTCCCTGCAGGCGGGAGACTCTGGCGGCTCCCTGCAGGCGGGAGACTCTGGCGGCTCCCTGCAGGCGGGAGACTCTGGCGGCTCCCTGCAGGCGGGAGACTCTGGCGGCTCCCTGCAGGCGGGAGACTCTGGCGGCTCCCTGCAGGCGGGAGACTCTGGCGGCTCCCTGCAGGCGGGAGACTCTGGCGGCTCCCTGCAGGCGGGGGACTCTGGCGGCTCCGGACAGGCGGGGGACTCTAGCGGCTCCGGACAGGCGGGGGACTCTAGCGGCTCCGGACAGGCGGGGGACTCTAGCGGCTCCGGACAGGCGGGGGACTCTAGCGGCTCCGGACAGGCGGGGGACTCTAGCGGCTCCGGACAGGCGGGGGACTCTAGCGGCTCCGGACAGGCGGGGGACTCTAGCGGCTCCGGACAGGCGGGGGACTCTAGCGGCTCCGGACAGGCGGGGGACTCTAGCGGCTCCGGACAGGCGGGGGACTCTAGCGGCTCCGGACAGGCGGGGGACTCTAGCGGCTCCGGACAGGCGGGGGACTCTAGCGGCTCCGGACAGGCGGGGGACTCTAGCGGCTCCGGACAGGCGGGGGACTCTAGCGGCTCCGGACAGGCGGGGGACTCTAGCGGCTCCGGACAGGCGGGGGACTCTAGCGGCTCCGGACAGGCGGGGACTCTAGCAGCTCCCGGACAGGCGGGGGACTCTAGCAGCTCCGGACAGGCGGGGGACTCTAGCAGCTCCGGACAGGCGGGGGACTCTAGCAGCTCCGGACAGGCGGGGGACTCTAGCCGCTCCGGACAGGCGGGGGACTCTAGCAGCTCCGGACAGGCGGGGGACTCTAGCAGCTCCGGACAGGCGGGGGACTCTAGCAGCTCCGGACAGGCGGGGGACTCTAGCAGCTCCGGACAGGCGGGGGACTCTAGCAGCTCCGGACAGGCGGGGGACTCTAGCAGCTCCGGACAGGCGGGGGACTCTAGCAGCTCCGGACAGGCGGGGACTCTAGCAGCTCCGGACAGGCGGGGGACTCTAGCAGCTCCGGACAGGCGGGAGAATCTAGCAGCTCTGGACAGTCGAGGCGCACTGTAGGCCTGGTACGTGGTGCCGGCTCTGGTGGTACTGGGCCGAGGACACGCACCTCAGTGTTTCAAGATGCTGATTGCCTTTGTACCTGATGGAGGCTGTCTCTAATTGTTATTCAGATGGTACTGCAGGAGGCTGTGCAAATACTAAATAATGCTACTCTGCCTCTATCTCTGTCTCTGTGACTGTCTATATCTCTCTCACTGTAACGGCTTTTTCCTGGGAAGGAGAGGCGGACCAAAAACGCAGCGTGGTCAGAGTTCGTGTTATTTTAATAAGGTAACTCAACATGAACAGAATACAAAACAATAAACGTGGCAAAACCGAAACAGTCCTAACTGGTGCAGAAAACACAAAGACAGGAAACAACCATCCACCACACACCAATCCCAACACAAAACAGGCTACCTAAATATGGTTCCCAATCAGAGACAATGACTAACACCTGCCTCTGATTGAGAACCATATCAGGCCAAACATAGAAATAGACAAACTAGAGACACAACATAGAATGCCCACCCAGCTCACGTCATGACCAACACTAAAACAAGGAAAACACAAAAGAACTATGGTCAGAACGTGACACTCACTGTGACTGTCTCCATCAATTCAATTCAATTCAATGGGCTTTATTGGCATGGGAAACATTTGTTAACATTGCCAAAGCAAGTGAAATAGATAATAAACAAATGTGAATAAAAAATAAAAAATGAACAGTAAACATTACACAACTTTACAAAGTTCCAAAGGAATAGAGACATTTAAAAGGTCATATTATGTATATATACAGTGTTGTAACGATGTGCAAATAGTTAAAGTACATAAGCGAAAATAAATTAACATAAATATTGTTTGTATTTACAATGGTGTTTGTTCTTCACTGGTTGCTCTTTTCTTGTGGCAACAGGTCACAAATCTTGCTGTTGTGATTGTACACTGTGGTATTTCACACAATAGATATGAGAGTTAATCAAAATTGGATTTGTTTTCTATTTTTTTGTGGGTCTATGTAATCTCAGGGAAATATGTGTCTCTAATATGTTCATAGATTTGGCAGAAGGTTAGAAAGTGCAATTCAGTTTCCACCTCACTTTGTGGGCAGTATGCAGTCTGTGCACAGTCTGTCTTCTCTTGAGATCCATGTTTCCAGACGCCAGCATTTCTCAATAGCAAGGCTATGCTCACTGAGTCTGTACATAATCAAAGCTTTCCTTCATTTTGGGTCAATCACAGTGGTCAGGTATTCTGCCACTGTGTACTCTCTGTTTAGGGCCAAATAACATTCTAGTTTGCTCTGTTTATTGTTAATTCTTTCCAATGTGTCAAGTAATTATCTTTTTGTTTTTCTCATGATTTGGTTGGGTCTAATTATGTCGCTGTCCTGGGGCTCTATTTGTGTTTGTGAACAATCCCAGAACCAGCCTGCTTAGGGGACTCTTCTCTAGGTTAATCTCTATGTAGGTGATGGCTTTGTTATGGAAGGTTTGGGAATCGCTTCCTTTTAGGTGGTTGTAGAATTTAACAGCTCTTTTCTGGATTATGATTATTATCGGCCTAATTCTGCTCTACATGCATTATTTGGTGTTTTACGTTGTATCTCTCTCTGTAACTGTCTCAATTTTTCTCACTGTGATTAACTTTATCCCTCTCTTTCTTTGACCCTCTCTCTCTCTCTCTCTCTTTCTGTGACTGCCTCTGTCTCCTTGACTCTCTCGCTCTCTGTGACTGTCTCAATGTTTCTCACTGTGATTAACTTTATCCCTCTCTTCCTTTGACTCTCTCTCTCTGTGTGTCTCTGTTTCTCTCTCTCTCTCTCTCTCTCTCTCTCTTTCTGTGACTGCCTCTATCTCTGTCTCCTTGACTCTCTCGCTCTCTGTGACTGTCTATGTAATTATCTCTGTGTATACAGTGAGGGATTTTTTGTTTGTTGATACCCTGCTGATTTTGTACGTTTCCCCACTGACAAAGAAATGCTCAGTCTATAATTTTAATGGTAGCTTTATTTGAACAGTGAGAGACAGAATAACAACAAAAAAATCCTGATAAACGCACGTCAAAAATTGTATAAATTGATTTGCATTTTAATGAGGGAAAAAGTATTTGACCCCTCTGCAAAACATGACTTAGTACTTGTTGGCAAAACCCTTGTTGGCAATCACGGAGGTCAGACGTTTCTTGTAGTTGACCACCAGGTTTGCACACATCTCAGGAGGGATTTTGTCCCACTCCTCTTTGCAAATCTTCTCCAAGTCATTAATGTTTCAAGGCTGATGTTTGTGAACTCGAACCTTCAGCTCCCTCCACAGATTTTCTATGGGATTAAGGTCTGGAGACTGGCTAGGCCACTCCAGGACCTTAATGTGCTTCTTCTTGAGCCACTCCTTTGTTGCCTTGGCCGTGTGTTTTGGGTCATTGTCATGCTGGAATACCCATCCACGACACATTTTCAATGCCCTGGCTGAGGGAAGGAGGTTCTCACCCAAGATTTGACGGTACATGGCCCCATCCATCGTCCCTTTGATGCGGTGAAGGTGTCCAGTCCCCTTAGCAGAAAAATACCCCGAAAGCATAATGTTTCCACCTCCATGTTTGACGATGGGGATGGTGTTCTTGGGGTCATAGGCAGCATTCCTCCTCCTCCAAACACGGCGAGTTGAGTTGATGCCAAAGAGCTCCATTTTGGTCTCATCTGACCACAACACTTTCACCCAGTTGTCCTCTGAATCATTCAGATGTTCATTGGCAAACTTCAGATGGGCATGTATATGTGCTTTCTTGAGCAGGGGGACCTTGGATTTCAGTCCTTCACGGCGTAATCTGTTACCAATTGTTTTCTTGGTGACTATGGTCCCAGCTGCCTTGAGATCATTGACAAGATCCTCCCGTGTAGTTCTGGGCTGATTCCTCACCGTTCTCATGATCATTGCAACTCCACGAGGGGAGATCTTGCATGGAGCCCCAGGCCGAGGGAGATTGACAGTTCTTTTGTGTTTCTTCCATTTGCGAATAATCACACCAACTGTTGTCACCTTCTCACCAAGCTGCTTGGCGATGGTCTTGTAGCCCATCCCAGCCTTGTGTAGGTCTACAATCTTGTCCCTGACATCCTTGGAGAGCTCTTTGGTCTTGGCCATGGTGGAGAGTTTGGAATCTGATTGATTGATTGCTTCTGTGGACAGGTGTCTTTTATACAGGTAACAAACTGAGATTAGGAGCACTCCCTTTAAGAGTGTGCTCCTAATCTTAGCTCGTTACCTGTATAAAAGACACCTGGGAGCCAGAAATCTTTCTGATTGAGAGGGGGTCAAATACTTATTTCCCTAATTAAAATGTAATTCAATTTATAAAATTTTTGACATGCGTTTTTTCAGGATTTTTTTGTTATTCTGTCTCTCACTGTTCAAATAAACCTACCATTAAAATTATAGACTGGTCATTTCATTGTCAGTGGGCAAACGTACAAAATCAGCAGGGGATCATATACTTTTTCCCTCACTGTATATCTCTCTCTGTGACTGTCCCTATCTCTCTGACTGTCTCTATCTCTGTGTGACTATTGCTATCTCTGTCTCTGTCTCTGTCTCTGTCTCTCTCTCTCTCTCTCTCTCTCTCTCTCTCTCTCTCTCTCTCTCTCTCTCTCTCTCTCTCACTCTCTCTCTCTCTTTCTCTCTCTCTCTCTCTCTCTCTGTGACTGTCACTATCTCTCTTTCTCGGTGTTACTGTCTGTATCTCTGTCTGTCTCTGTGACTGTCTCTTTCTCTCTCTCTCTCTCTCTCTCTCTCTCTCTCTCTCTCTCTCTCTCTCTCTCTCTCTCAATTCAATTCAATTAAATTAAATTCAAGGGGCTTTATTGGCATGGGAAACATGTGTTAACATTGCCAAAGCAATCTCTTTCTGTGAATCTCTCTATGTGACTGTTTCTATCTCCGTCTCTCTGCGACTGTCTATCGCTCTGTGTGACTGTCTCTATCTCTTTCTCAGTGACTGTCTATCTATCTCTCTCTGTGACTGTCTCTATATCTCCCTCTCCTTTTTTCCCCCTCTCTACCTAAAGTTCTTGTATCCAACCGCCACTGTCAGGGGTGCTCGACGGCAATCTTGGTAGAAGCATTATCGGCTAGTCTACTGACTAAAGTGTATGAATTCTCCTAAACATCTGCTTCTTCCCTCTAGCCTTCAGCCCAGGGGAGGATCTCCCCTAACAAGGCTCTCCAGAATGGCAGCCCATCCAAATGCCATCGCTTCATGAAGATCAAGAATGTGGAGACTGGAGTCACGTACAATGACACTCTACACCACAGCTCTAGTAAGGTACGGAACGGACTTTATTTCTCGTCTGCAGACACTGGCTTCTTCTCATCAATCAATCAGTCAATTAGTTAATCATTAACTAATTAGCCAATCAATTAATCAGTCAAGGGACTGTGTGGCTTCTCATCTGTACAACAGTTGCTTCCTCTCATCAATCAATTGATTAGTCAGTTAGCTACTCAATCAAACAATTAATTTAATCAAATTAGTGTGTACTTATATAGCCCTTTTCTTACAAATACAGCAGATAATATTAGCCCATATCAGCAGTCACTCAATTAGCTCATATCAGCAGTCACCCAGTTAGCCCATATCAGCAGTCACTCAGTTAACCCATATCAGCAGTCACTCAGTTAGCCCATATCAGCAGTCACTCAATTAGCCCATATCAGCAGTCACTCAATTAGCCCATATCAGCAGTCACTTAATTAGCTCATATCAGCAGTCACTCAGTTAGCCCATATCAGCATTCACTCAGTTAGCCCATATCAGCATTCACTCAGTTAGCCCATATCAGCAGTCACTCAGTTAGCCCATATCAGCATTCACTCAGTTAGCCCATATCAGCATTCACTCAGTTAGCCCATATCAGCAGGTTTTAGATTGGTAAGTTAGTCTAGCCAGCTATCTAAACT